>NC_041397.2:222315809-222915809 GCF_900747795.2 Erpetoichthys calabaricus | reverse complement strand
CTGCATCTCTAAGCCATATGTGTTGAATCAGCCCTGCAGTTAAATCATTTTGGGCAAAATGTTTTGCATTTATCTTGAATAGCCTTAGATTTAACACTCGCTCGGAATGCTACCAGGTGAGAGTAAAGCACACTATGAGAAATCAGTTTCGATTTCCTATACCACATTACTAGCACACAGACTTACTTTGCTCAAATGGAGATTCTTAATCCATCTTCTATGACTCAGTGGGAAACCCATGTATTATTTTATCTAAAAACAGGGGAAAAAGATTAAATTCTCTTTAAGAGGATCTGTTCATGTTTTTTAAAACTCGTCAAGAGCTCAATACTATAATCCTAAAATAAGCATGCTGGGTCTGTGCTTAGCTTTATTACTCTGCTTGCTGCTTTATCATTTATAAAGGACTGTTTTACATGAGAGTCTCTTTTTTCTTTATGGGTGGAGGCTACATTTTGAATTCTTTTCTTTGACTTAATTTTTAAATATACTGTTGTATTTTAATCTTGTTTGTTTGATTCAGTTGCATTCTGTTGTAGTTTTTTTCTTCATAAATAGAGGGGGTAAAAGTCAATTAAAAAAGAAAATCCTGGAAAATATTCACCAGTACTTGTAGTCAGCACATATTAAATGTGTATGAAGTACGGCTGAAGTTCCAATAATATTGTCTATAGCAAGTAATAACTACTTCTCTGACAGGCCCAGTTTTTTCCTGTGAAACACATCACTTTAACAAAAGAGGCTCTGCCTTCTGCTCCCAACATTTATCAATTTTAGACAGAATTGTTCCCTATAGGGACTGCAAGAGAAAAACAAAGGCAGCATTCTAGCATTTACGAAATGTGTTTTACTACCAAAGAGCAGCCCAGTGTGCCTCTTACATTCCCATTAAAATGTCAAGGGAGAGGTTTTTACAATCAGAATGAGATGATAAAATCTCTGCATAGTAGGTTTGCATTGTGGATTAGGTTGTAATTGCAGATGCTTGGAAGTATCAGGAAGATCTGATGAAAGAAGCAACTGCTATCAAGGACTTGCTTGTGACAAATAATGTAAACTGTCCTCTGAAATAAATAATTTGCCTTAAGCAAGCATTCGTATTATACCTTAGCCGTGAGTGAAAACAAATAATTACTGTCACTGTAAGCTTCTATAAAAGGGCAGGGAGACTCTGAAAGAATTAAAACTGAGTTAGAACTTCACCATTTTATGAGAAGCATACATTCCCAGGCACTGCAGATAGTGAAATGCGGCTAGACAACCCTTTAAACAGGCCTGAAATTCCTGCTTACTTGGTTTTGCCAATACCCAACAATTTGTCCAGTATATGCGTTAATACTGTATATCATTAACATCAAAAACAAATGTTTATGAAAAGCTTTGCCTGTAAGGTACCTACATACAATAACGTAATTTGCAGAGGTGACTCATGCTCCGTGCACGAGGCTATAGCACATATTGACATTTTTACTGCAGAGTTAGCACAGACTGCTGCTTCTCCTGTTCAGCATCAAAAAGAGTAAAGTACTGGACTTGGGATTGTGAGCTTAGATAGATAGATAGATAGATAGATAGATAGATAGATAGATAGATAGATAGATAGATAGATAGATAGATAGATAGATAGATAGATAGATAGATAGATAGATAGATAGATAGATAGATAGATAGATAGATAGATAGAACTTTATCTTTCCCCAGAGGGACTTTTGGCTTCCCCAGAGGGACTTTTGGCTTTTTACAGAATCTCTTTAAATAAATAAATACATAAATATGTAGATAAGTAAATAAATAAATATACACACACATTTTTATCTGAACAAACAAGAAATATAAAGAGACAATACTCTCATCCTGGGGTGGTATTGCTTACCTCTGATGAGCACAGTGGCGCAGTAGTAGCGCTGCTGCCTCACAGTTAGGAGACCCAGGTTCGCCTCCCGGGTCCTCCCTGTGTGGAGTTTGCATGTTCTCCCCGTGTCTGTGTGGGTTTCCTCTGGGTGCTCCAGTTTCCCCCCAGAGTCCAAAACATGCAGGTTAGGTGCATTGGCGATCCTAAATTGTTCCTAGTGTGTGCTTGGTGTGTGGGTGTGTGTGCCCTGCAGTGGGCTGGTGCCCTGCCCAGAGTTTGTCCCTGCCTTGCATCCTGTGTTGGCTGGGATTCGCTCCAGCAGACCCCCGTGGCCTTGTGTTAGGATATAGCGGGTTGGACAATGACTGATTGACTGACTGATGAGCCTGTGGCACTGGACTTTTTTTACTGATGCAACTATTACACTGTCGTACTTTAAACTCCATTCCCAAATCATGAACTGCACTGACACATACAGAAAATCTGCTCTTAGCTGCGTCCCAAATTTAAAGTGCACCGTCTCCACTTAAGATACTGCGTCTGACTGGGGGGTCAGTTACAAGACTATTTAAGTGGTCCCTGGATGCACACTGGATTATAAAAATTCTGGTCAGTCAGAGTTTGTGAGGGGATCTCCAGAAAGCAGCATTGGCAGTAATAAACTATGTAGCCAATAGCAGCCTCAATTTTGTACACAAAGACAAGGAACAGATTTTGTTCCTATGGTAGGGACACCCAGGAGGGGTATCAGCCTTATTTGGGGCCCTGGGAAGTATAAAAAAAAAATTTTTAAAGCATCAAGGTAGGAATGTTATGACAGCAAGCATCACGATAGGTTTTGAAGTGACCTCAAATTCTGAACCTCTGGTGCTGATATGAGTACTCACGTGGCTCCCAGCAGAGGAGGACTAACCTCTGTTGACATGAGTAGCTGGGCTGGGTTTTCTGAACCTATTCAGCAGGGCCCGCAGAGAGCAGCATTTTCTGTCCTTCAGCTCTCATTATTCTACACAATAGCCCTTGTGTGTGAATATGTGCAAAAGAAATAAACAGCTTTTTGTTCTAAAATTTGGGCGTCCAGCATACAGCCCACAGACCAAAACCAGCCTCTCAGAAATTTTTTTACCTAAAATCATATTTTGTTTTATGAAGCTGGAACTGAGAGCCCCCATTGTTGATGTAACCCTGAAGTCAGATTTGAGATCTAACATATGTGACATGAAGGAATAACCCTACAGGTTCCAGGAATTGTTAAGTGTGCTCATGCATGGCTCTTTAACTCTATGATATATTGCTGAGGGCGGCACGGTGGCGCAGTGGGTAGCACTGCTGCCTCGCAGTTGGGAGACCCAGGTTCGCTTCCCAGGTCCTCCCTGCGTGGAGTTTGCATGTTCTCCCCGTGTCTGCGTGGGTTTCCTCCGGGCGCTCCGGTTTCCTCCCACAGTCCAAAGACATGCAGGTTAGGTGGATTGGAGATTCTAAATTGCCCTAGTGTGTGCTTGGTGGGTGTGTGTGTGTGTCCTGCGGTGGGTTGGCACCCTGCCTGGAATTGGTTGTGTTGGCTGGGATTGGCTCCAGCAGACCCCCGTGACCCTGTGTTCAGATTCAGCAGGTTGGAAAATGGATGGATGGATGGATATATTGCTGAATGACTTTTATACTCTGCAATATAGTTCCAAGAAAAACTAGTAGCCCTTTCTATTTTATTGTCTGTTTTTACAGTAAATGTTCTCAGGTCTTCAACCTGTATCTAATTTTAAATAAAAGGCCCCCGACTTTGCAGAATCCCCCCAAAGTTGCTGGATGTCATGACTAGCCTGTACACTGGTACTGTGAGTGTTGTGCAGAGTGGAGGCAGAGCCTCTGTGTTTTTCCCAGTTGATTCTGGGGTTCATCAGGAGTGTGTTCTGCTCCTACTCTGTTCAGGGGTGTTGGGCAAAGTCGTGGGGTCCAGCAGCTCTGAGGCATCTGTTGATCAAGAGATATTGACTGACCTTGACTTTGCTGACGATGCTGTGATCTTCATGAAGGCAATGGAGGCTCTGATTGGGGCTCTTGGGAGACAAACAGAGGAGTCTGAGTGTCTGGGCTTGCGAGTGTCCTGGATAAAATCCAGGACTTTAATGACCTCTTGGGCACAACCATCAGCAGTGTGTCTGTCTGTGGAGAGATTGTCAACCTTTTTGAGAGGTTTACATACCTTGGCAGTGACATTCATGTCTCTGGTGACTCTTCCTATGAAGTCAGTAGATGGATTGGAAGAGCATAGGGAGGTCATGAGGTCACCGGAAAGGGGTGTATGACGCTCCCGATATCTTTGTAAAAGGATGAAGGTTCAAGTCTTTAGAGTCCTGGTGCTTCCTGTCTTGCTATATGGTTGCGAGAAATGGACGATATCCAGTGACCTGAGATGAAGACTGTACTCCTTTGGTGCTGTGTCTCTCCGGAAAATCCTTGGGTTCCGTTGGTTTGACTTTGTGTCGAATGATCAGTTGCTCATGGAGTCCCGAATGAGGCACATTACCTGCATTATGAGGGAATGTCAGTTAAGGCACTATGGCTATGTGATGCGATTCCCCGAGGGTGATCCGGCTCACAGGATCCTCATTGTTGAGGACCCGAGTGGCTGGCCCAGACCAAAGGGATGCCTACATAACACCTTGCAGTGGCAGATAGGGGGTCATTTCTTGGGGGTGGGACTGGACCACGTGTATGCCTGGGGGATTACCAGCTGGGATCCCGATTCATCATGTGGTGGGTGAGTCAATGTCCTGTACCAGTGCATGCTCCTCAACCTGACCTGAACTAATAGAAATGTTATGACAGGACCTGTAATGAGCAATTCATGTTTGAAAACCTACCAGTATTTCTACATTAAAGGGGTTCTGCGGGAAGAGTCAACTACAGTGATGTGAATAATGAATATGGATTTTTATAGCCAGATATTAATTTTTTAGCAATGATTTTCAAGTTCAGTCATGGGGGCTAATGGTTGTCAGTTTTCATCCCAACTTCTTCTTTTATTTGTTCTCTTACATCAGTGTTTTGGAGGCAATCTAGACGTTCTGAAATTGGGTTTGCTGATTTTTAAAGGAATATCAAAAGTGTTTATATGTATGCTAAATGGAAATATTTTTCCATTAAAGTTTTTTTTTTTTAATCTTGAGGTTTATGGTTTTTACTAGCAAAATACCCGCGCTTCGCAGCGGAGAAGTACTGTGTTAAAGAGGTTATGAAAAAAAAAAAGGAAACATTTTAAAAATAACGTAACATGATTGTCAATGTAATATGAGTGTTGCTGTCTTTTATATATATAATATACACACACACACACACATAAACATATATATACATATCTACAAATACACATATCTACATATATATACATATACACATCCACATATATATACATATATATATATATATACACATATCAACATATATATACACACATACATAAACACACACATATACATACACACACACATATATATATATAAATATTTACATATCTACATATATACACATCTAGATATATATACACATATATATACATATGTACATATATATATATATATATATATATATATATATATATATATATATCTAGAAATACATACATAGATAGATTGACACATATATATATACAGTGGTGTGAAAAACTATTTGCCCCCTTCCTGATTTCTTATTCTTTTGCATGTTTGTCACACAAAATGTTTCTGATCATCAAACACATTTAACCATTAGTCAAATATAACACAAGTAAACACAAAATGCAGTTTGTAAATGGTGGTTTTTATTATTTAGGGAGAAAAAAAAATCCAAACCTACATGGCCCTGTGTGAAAAAGTAATTGCCCCCTGAACCTAATAACTGGTTGGGCCACCCTTAGCAGCAATAACTGCAATCAAGCGTTTGCGATAACTTGCAATGAGTCTTTTACAGAGCTCTGGAGGAATTTTGGCCCACTCATCTTTGCAAAATTGTTGTAATTCAGCTTTATTTGAGGGTTTTCTAGCATGAACCGCCTTTTTAAGGTCATGCCATAGCATCTCAATTGGATTCAGGTCAGGACTTTGACTAGGCCACTCCAAAGTCTTCATTTTGTTTTTCTTCAGCCATTCAGAGGTGGATTTGCTGGTGTGTTTTGGGTCATTGTCCTGTTGCAGCACCCAAGATCGCTTCAGCTTGAGTTGACGAACAGATGGCCGGACATTCTCCTTCAGGATTTTTTGGTAGACAGTAGAATTCATGGTTCCATCTATCACAGCAAGCCTTCCAGGTCCTGAAGCAGCAAAACAACCCCAGACCATCACACTACCACCACCATATTTTACTGTTGGTATGATGTTCTTTTTCTGAAATGCTGTGTTCCTTTTACGCCAGATGTAACGGGACATTTGCCTGCCAAAAAGTTCAACTTTTGACTCATCAGTCCACAAGGTATTTTCCCAAAAGTCTTGGCAATCATTGAGATGTTTCTTAGCAAAATTGAGACGAGCCCTAATGTTCTTTTTGCTTAACAGTGGTTTGCGTCTTGGAAATCTGCCATGTAGGCCGTTTTTGCCCAGTCTCTTTCTTATGGTGGAGTCGTGAACACTGACCTTAATTGAGGCAAGTGAGGCCTGCAGTTCTTTAGACGTTGTCCTGGGGTCTTTTGTGACCTCTCGGATGAGTCGTCTCTGCGCTCTTGGGTAATTTTGGTCGGCCGGCCACTCCTGGGAAGGTTCACCACTGTTCCATGTTTTTGCCATTTGTGGATAATGGCTCTCACTGTGGTTCGCTGGAGTCCCAAAGCTTTAGAAATGGCTTTATAACCTTTACCAGACTGATCGATCTCAATTACTTCTGTTCTCATTTGTTCCTGAATTTCTTTGGATCTTGGCATGATGTCTAGCTTTTGAGGTGCTTTTGGTCTACTTCTCTGTGTCAGGCAGCTCCTATTTAAGTGATTTCTTCATTGAAACAGGTGTGGCAGTAATCAGGCCTGGGGGTGGCTACGGAAATTGAACTCAGGTGTGATACACCACAGTTAGGTTATTTTTTAACAAGGGGGCAATTACTTTTTCACACAGGGCCATGTAGGTTTGGATTTTTTTTCTCCCTAAATAATAAACACCATCATTTAAAAACTGCATTTCGTGTTTACTTGTGTTATATTTGACTAATGGTTAAATGTGTTTGATGATCAGAAACATTTTGTGTGACAAACATGCAAAAGAATAAGAAATCAGGAAGGGGGCAAATAGTTTTTCACACCACTGTATATGTAATTGTGTTGTCATTGTTATGAGTGTTGCTGTCATATATCCATCCATCCATTATCCAACCCGCTATATCCTAACTACAGGGTCACGGGTGTCTGCTGGAGCCAATCCCAGCCAACACAGGGCACAAGGCAGGAACCAACCCTGGACAGGGTGCCAACCCACCGCAGGACACACACAAACACACCCACACACCAAGCACACACTAGGGCCAATTTAGAATCTCCAATCCACCTAACCTGCATGTCTTTGGACTGTGGGAGGAAACCGGAGCGCCCGGAGGAAACCCACGCAGACACAAGGAGAACATGCAAATTCCACGCAGGGAGGGCCCGGGAAGCGAACCCGGGTCCCCAGGTCTCCCAACTGCGAGGCAGCAGCGCTACCCACTGCGCCACTGTGCCGCCCGCAAAATACCCGCGCTTCGCAGCGGAGAAGTAGTGTGTTAAAGAGGTTATGTAAACATATATATATACATATACAGATATCTACATATACACATATCTACATATACATACGTATATATACATATACACATCCACATATACATATATATATACATATACAAATTTACATATCTACATATATATATATATATATATATATATAAATATAGACATACATATATACATACATACATTCACACACATATATATATATATATATATATATATATACTGTATATATATATATATATATATATATATACTGTATATATACATATCTACTTATTGGCTCCCATATTTAGGATATAGTGGGTTGGATAATGGATGGATGGACATCTGTATACATAGCCCTATTTGCCCGTTTTCGTTTTTTTTTCTTTGTTCAGTAATATTTCAGTAAACCCGGAGCTTGTCAGTTCAAATCCTGGTACTGACACCACTGTGTGACCCTGAGGAAGTCACTTCACCTGCCTGTGCTGCAAAAAAACAAAAGTAATGTAACAAATTGTACCTCAGATGTTGCAAGTTGCTGGAATAAAGGCATAAGTCAAATAGATAAATATGTATTATACACATAGGAACTATTCATTTATTTTCAGTTAAGTCATCTGCAGCAAACGTTTATAAATGAGGGTTTCTCCTTTTTAGATAGTGCAAACTGTTTCTTCTTCATTGACATTTTCTCTTGGAGAGCTTTTTTCATTTCATTGAAAATTAAAGCAGCAGCTGCCAAAATATGTAGCTTTCTTATTAATTTTTCAACATTGTGTAAAATAAATTTATAAAGTAACATAAAAGGTTTAAATACTGGTTATCCTTTTACACTAAAATATTACTAAAGAGATACAAAAAAAGTAAAATGGATATATTCTTTTTCTTTAAGGAGATTAAATATTACTGAAGAAAGAAAAAAAAAAATTAAACAGCCAAATGGGGCTATGCATACAAACTTAAAAGGTTTAAATAAAACAGAAATATATATTTTATTTTTACTTGCTTAACTTGTGGAGGGTGTATCCTGTAGCAAAGCCCTAACTTTTTTCGTGAAAGCCCGTTTCAGTCAATAAGTCTTAAAAAAACGTGTAAAGATATTGACAATAAGCTAAGCAAACCCAGGAAGACATGGAATCGTTTAAATCAAGTATCATTACATCTTCCTTTCTTAAAGAGAAGTAAGGCAGTACTTATAAGCTTACATATTTATATATAGACATACATACATATATATATATATATATATATATATATATATATATATATATATATATATCTATATCCGAAGCCGTGCAAGCACACTCTTGAGAATGCAACGTATAGTTGTACAGAAGAAAAGCAATCTTGCCTCAAATGAATGGCAACCTTTTGTAGGTCTATGAACTTAATTTAAACTTTAGGTTTACACGGTGCTTTCTTTACGAAGTACCTGCACTCATGCATATGTCTGTATGTGTCAGTCGGTCAAATCCACACGCTTCACACCGGCGAAGTACCGCTTTTAAATTTTTATTAAGAAGAAAATAAAACCTTTTTAAATTGAGGGAAAATATACTAATAACAGTTTGTTAAGGATCTGTTTTTTTTGTGAAGCTGCCTTTACTCGAGTGATCACTTCGACCTGACTTGGTGGCCAACTATAAGCGTTACCTGGTAGGTAACCACCCATACAATCAGATTGTGAATCAGACTACGAATGCCGTGAATGTAATTACACACTCACTGCACTTGCTTACGGTAATCGAACCTCGGACGTCAGCGCTAGAGGGGCTTAGCAGCGGTGAAGTATTGCTTTTAAATTTTAATTAAGAACAAAAGAAAACCTCAGAGGTTCGATTCCTGTAAGGGAGTGAAGTGAGTGGCTGGTTACCTACCAGGTAACGCTTATGGTGGGACAGCAAGTGACGTAACATCAGCCACGGTGCCTTCAGTTGTGAGAAGCAGATCATAGAATGATTGAAAATAGTTTTGCATTTACCTTTTTAGTAAAAGGCGAGCTTTTAAGCCTGAGAAATCACCCCGTAAATGCACACGTTTAATTGCACATGTGTAAATATGTATGGTTACACAGTATTAAAAGACAGTGAACAACGTCATTTACCTTTGTTCCCGCGTTTGATAAAAGGCGAGCTTTTAAGCCTGAGAAATCACCCCGTAAATGCACACGTTTAACTGCACATGTTAATATGTATGCTTACACAGTATTAAAAGACACTCAAAAATTAACGTCATTTACCTTCGTTCCCGCGTTTGACTCGTGCTGTAAATCTCTTCCTTGTTTTTAGTTCACGTGATTACGTAGGAGGCGTGATGATGCGATACGTGACTCCGCCTCCTCCATCAGAGTATATGGACAAAAAACATGTTCCAGTTATGACCATTACACGTAGAATTTCGAAATGAAACCTGCCTAACTTTTGTAAGTAAGCTGTAAGGAATGAGCCTGCCAAATTTCAGCCTTCCACCAATTGGGAAGTTCGAGAATTAGTGATGAGTCAGTCAGTCAGTCAGTCAGTCAGTGAGTCAGTGAGGGCTTTGCCTTTTATTAATATGTATAGATTATCATTGCCATCATCACAATTTTCATTTCATTTTTTAGTTAGTCTAGTTATTTAAGCCTTATTTAAGAGTGGCCATGCTAGTGGGTATAACACTCAAGAAACGTCAGCCTTTCAATATTCAGTGTCTTTTGTGCTACTGTCTAATCTCCTCATTGTAAGCTGTCATTATTACAATAAGCCTAAGGGAGATAAGGGTGAAGTACTAGGAAAATGACAAAAAAAAGATAGACATTTAAATCAATAGCAAAACACTAATATTCCCCAGTGGGCCCCAGGACTGAACTTAAGAACCACTGAATTGTAGAAAGTGTTTGGTTACAGTCATTGCAACTCAAGGTGGTACAACCAGTTAATAATTAACACAGTGGCAGTTGCTGTTGGATAGCTTTATTCATTCAATACATTATATATCTAAAAAAATACTATTTGTTCACCTAATAATAAATGTTGGTTGAAAACCTGAAAACATTCAGTTATTGAGAAGATAATGTTAATCACAGAGCGTCCACTTGGCTGGTGGCTTCACTAATTAAGGTCCCAGTCTGAAACACTTTTAATACATTTTTAAAAAAAATGTTAATATTATTATTTCATAATTTTATTATTTAAACTAATTAAATATTTTATTCAAATAACACATTTCCTATGCTCAAAGAAATTTTTAAGCAGGTTAGTCTTTACGAGAAGTCTGCACATTTTCCCCATGTTTGTGTGACTTTCAGATTGAATGATCCTGGAATCAAATTTGAGGTTTCATTCCTATTTTGCACCTGATGCTATTGGAAAACAGTTTATCTCCCCTGCTGTAGAGAGTTCAGAAAATCAGTGTTTGGTCAAGACCAGTGGAGCAGCTTCAGGTAGGTGGGACCTTGCCTTGCCTTGCCTTGCCTCTCATTCCCCAGCAGATGGCACTGTTTTTTTTGGGGGTTTTTTTGCAAATAATTAAGTAAGTAGTTAAAATGTTTATAGGAAACTCAGTTTAGTCATCACAATCACATTTTTCCAATTTTCCTTCACATGCGCAATGCAATCTCTTATCTAGAAATGTAATTCTTTGTGGAGCATGTGAAGTTTTGTTGGACAAGCCCATTGACCCTACAGTCATCGCACCATGCCTTTGTTCAAGAGTGTTTACATGCAGTCTGGACTTTGCAGTTCCACTTCAGGATTTGAAGACTGGAGTTCCTTTAAGTGACTTATTGCTTGAATTTTCTGACAAAGTATTAAAGGGTGCATGAACTTGCACATCTTATTAGTTTGGAGTAGTCATCATCATTATCATGAATTATGTCAATCACTTATGTACAGATTTAGCATTTTGCTAAACAAAAACAGGAAATTTATCAATATTAATTAATGTTTGCCTAATTGAGATATTTTTAATACTGTCCTTTGATGGTTGTACTGTATGATAACATGTTGCAAGAACTTCATTCTGTGTGTTGTTTTTAGCACATTGTGTGGCTGACATTTCATCACAACTTATGCTAGTAGCTCAGTACATTGAGAAACGCAATGTCCGTCCTTCCCTCCCTCCCTCACATAAGATTTACTGGAGTCTGGCTCATTTCTCAAGCTCTCCTACATCACCGCCACTGCTCAGATCTTTCACAGTTTCTTCCATGCAGCTCCAATTATCTTTTCCTCTGCCACATCCACAATTTGCACCCTCACACTGCCATCTCTACATCACCTGGGCTTACAGGCAACTTCATCGGCACTGTCTTTCCCCAACTCCTTCACCTGATCCAAGCCAGGATCCTTTTAGAGATTGCAGCTCAGCTCAGTGTATTTAACCAGAGGAGCAGATCTTGTAAGTTCTTCTTAATCATCTCTGTCTCTTTCTCTCTGTCTTATTCTCACCACTTACTCATTCTCACACACACACACACACCAACCCTCTGCATCACTCCATGGTCCATGTGACTGCCCCTACTACCCGAAAAAGGAAGAGGTAGTGACACAATTATATAATACAATAAAAACTTAAGAGTTTGGAAAGATATTCCTATTACTGTAGATGAATAGACAACTCTAACATTGCCAAGGTCAATTGACTGTGTGTGCATGTGTTTATTGAAGTTCTGCTTTGTGCCCAGTCCTCCTGGCATAGTCTCTGGAACCCTCCAACTTTTATTTCAATTAAGCAAATGGATGAATGTGTAGTGTTTTAAACACTTTGCAGTAAAGTTGACTGATAAAATGATTTTTATTTTTTAGTTAAATACTTTCTAATGCAGGGTATTTTTTTGTTTATTTATGCATTTAATCTAGTTTATATGTCCCATTATGTAAGTTTTAAGTACCACATGGGATGGATGGGCATCCTGATCAGGAGAAGGGAAGGTTCCTAACCTGGACAGGATGCCCCAAGTGGAGAGACAGACATCCCAGCCAAGACAGAAGAAGGAGGTGCTCTACGCAAATAAGACTACCCAGGTGGATGTACGGACAACCAAAAGGGAAGGACAGGGAAAGACTGTCTCTGAGATATTTTTGTTCCCAAGGACGCTAGATGGCAGTGGCCCTGCATATTGGTATCTAGTTGGAAACCAGCATGGAATGCCTGGAATTGGAAACTGGAAGTACAGCCTTGGTGTGGTCCCTGGGTGCCATAAGAGGGTGCTGCTGTTATTTGGGACTTCCATATAACCTGGAAGTGCTTCCAATGGGAAAAAGCCTTGGCACTGGACGTTCTCCCAGATTCTCAATAAAAGGGACTGCACTCCCTTGTCCAGGCAAGTCGGCGCTGGGAGGAAGGAAGGCCTCACTCAACTGGAGGAGAGCAGTGCAGTAGAAAGAGGAGAGGAGGAGAAAGAAGAGAAGAGACAACTTGTTTTTGGCTTTATACCAGGTACTGTGTTTGTGTGTTCATGTTTGGGGAATCTGAGAGAGATGCAGCAGGCCATTGGGGGCTGGCAGGGCCCTCCTCACTCACATGCCAGCCTCTGAGCGTATCTTACATTTGCTTAGCTAGTGAACAAGAGAACTACTTAACGGATTTGCTTGAAAATTCCGGTTGATTTTGTGACTTCTCTTATCGCGCTAAGAATCATAGTTCGCTTGCAGGAGCAATATATTCGTGCTTATCCAAGACAGAGGCTATGGGCCGAGTGGAGGGGGAAGCGTGACGTCAAGAGTAGGGAGCTGGGCAGGGCTGTCCTCGCTGTCCTGTTTCACTTCTACGCGGTGAAGGCTAGTCTATATATAAATTAAAAATGAACACCTCCCTCTACCCAAGTCAGTATTGAAGTTCCAAGTATTAGGTAGTATAGTGAGACATCAAGAGGTTATGGAGCGACCTGGGGTCTCATTTATAAAAGTTGCATACGCACAAAAAGAGTCTCGAAATGTGCATACGCAACTTCCCACACAAATGACAAAACTTGTTGGGGTAACATGCAAATATTTACAGCAACTCTGATCAATACGTACGCAACATTGAGGAGAAACTGGGAAATGACGACACCCTTGATCAAGTAGGGAAATGCAGCCAAAATCAAATAAATGACAACTCATACATACAATAAATCATATCACTGAGTTGTTATTGTAATGTATGCTGACGTGACAAACATATTAAAGCTCAAATGTGATGAATACGATGCACACACTGTGTTTTAGTACCCTTTTAAGAGGAGCAATGTTGTGTATTTGCATGAAGATTTTTTTCGTCAGTTTAGAATACTTTTTGTCACTTCTCAGAGAACTGGCCAACAGGTCAGAAATATCGCAGCCAAGCTTCAACCCATCATACCTGCTATGCTGCACTTTAGTACACCCATATTGCAGTAAGAATGAAGCTTTTTTTGTTAACCCATGATCTATCAGGGGCAAATATATGATTTTTGGCCTGTTTGGTCCCTCATACGACTCATTTATTTTGAGGCAAAGTAGCTTTGCCAGATGTAATGGTTCTTTACCTGGTGAATGGCTTGTTGGTAAGGTACCAGCAGAACTCTCAATGTTTCATATGTCCTATACTATTCATTGTAACAGCAATTATTTTATTATGTACATGTGCCAGGTAATAACGACCACCCACTCAGACATTGGCTCCTTAGGCCTTTCCCTGTCCCCCAGAATGCAGAGGAGAGGCGCTACAATGCCATCCATGATCTTGTACTCTCAGTTGTAGAGCACAGCCAGATACCTTCAAATAATGGTGGCGGTCACTGGATGTGTCATGTAAGAGGGCTTCTCTACCAGCCAATGATGTTCTGCAGTGTTGCATATGTATGAGGTTGATTAGCATGCCCCACATATGGATATTTTTTAGGGTGTTATTTGAGCTCAAGGTACTTGTGATTTAGAAACAATACATTGCATAGAAATTTTTAAATGCCAGGTTCTACAAATCTTAATGTTTTGTCTTATTCAAATTCCTATTTTTTTTTTTTTTTTTGGTGTGTATAATTTCACATTTGAATCCACGCAAAGTTTTATAAATGAGGCCCCTGGCACATATATTCTAAAACAGCATTAATAAATTCCTGCCAAATTCTGAAATTCTTTGAATTGTTCCTCATTGACAAAATTTGATTTTTTTTTCACTCTTCCTTTAAGTCAGTGTTTCTCAACCTTTAAGTATTTGCGGCCTGAGTTTTCATAACAGTTTTAATCGCGCCCCCCTAATGTTTGTTTGAAAGGAGCTCACTAATACCAATTTGTTCTTTTTTAATTAATGATATATCATAGATGCATATTTTATTGTACCTACTTAATTTAACATTTATCAACATTTATCAAACTCTATATTTATTTTTCTAGTATCAGAATGTAGTTTAAGTTAATTTGTTTTGGTTTCAATAGATGTATTTTTCATATTTTTGATTCTTGTTCTTTTCTTCGCACCCCCCTTTTTGTTACTTCGTGCCCCCCTAGGGGGGCCCGCCCCACAGCTTGAGAACCACTGCTTTAAGTTATTGAGGGATTGTTCTTTACATAATGGCATTCCTTCTGGTGTTACTCCAAATTATGCCATTAATGGCTTGGGAGCAACACTGCTTGACATAGACGTATTCTTTTCTTAAAAGGAGACATTCCCAAAAATATGTGAGCAATATTTATGATTTATGGGAAAAATCAAAACCATTAGCATAATCAACAACATACAAAAGCAAATAATATTTGGAGAAAAAAAACATTAAATGAACAAAGAATAAACTTGCCCTGGCTAAACAATCACACTAAGAACTTGATGTTCATTTTAGAGTAATAATTCTCCCAGCTAAAGAGACATGAAGACTTCAAAACCCCAAAACATCTTGTTTATACTATATTAATGCTTGTTTTTCTATTATATTCCAGAAATTAAGTTTGAATTTATGTTTGTTTTCTTGTAACTAGAACGACTATATATTTGAACTGTTCTCAGATAGGGTGGCACTGTGGCGCAGTGGGTAGCATTGCTGCCTTGCAATTAGGCTATAAAGAGACAATACTCTCATCCTGGGGTGGTATTGCTTACCTCTGATGAGCCTGGAGGGTGGCGCAGTGGTAGCGCTGCTGCCTCGCAGTTAGGAGACCTGGGTTCACTTCCCGGGTCCCCCATGCATGGAGTCTGCATGTTCTCCCCGTGTCTGCGTGGGTTTCCTCTGGGTACTCTGGTTTCCTCCCACAGTCCAAGACATGTTAGGTGCATTGGCGATTCTAAGTTGTTTCTGGTGTGTACTTGATGTGTGTGTGTGCGCCCTGCGGTGGGCTGGCGCCCTGCCCAGGGTTTGTTTCCTGCCTTGCGCCCTGCGTTGGCTGGGATTGGCTCCAGCAGACCCCCATGACCCTGTGGTTAGGATATAGCAGGTTGGATGATGGATGGATGTTCTCAGATAGTGAAGTGGTCTATTTTTACATGACACGCCAGACCATTCCCTGGGAGAAGTGCTCTCTTATTGAAGCTCATTTTGGAACCGGAGATCCCATGAAGTCCATTCAGTAGATTTAATAAGAGCAGCAGGCGACTATGGATGTGCAATAATGTGCATCATGTTCAATACCAATTGCAAAATGCATTGTTGTGATGGTCGACAGTTTGGTTCCATGCTCTTGCGTAAAATATTCTGAATTTATGTTGTTTATACATACAGGGGCCTTAATAATTTCATTCATGCATGTGTAGTGGGCCCATCAAATTTGTTTAGCCCAGTGAACAGATACCCCAAGTCCAATCTTTCAAAATCTGTCATCCAGAGATGACAGGACCTCTGGAAGCACAGATATGGTGAGGGTGTATGCTGTATCACACTAAACAGTCATTGAAGAATTAATAAATAGTCTATGCTTGTGAATTTCCCCTTGGGATTAATAAAGTATCTATCTATCTATCTATCTATCTATCTATCTATCTATCTATCTATCTATCTATCTATCTATCTATCTATCTATCTATCTATCTATCTATGCTTTTAATAAATCATAGCATACTGATCATTTTATTTTTGACTGTTTTTAAAGCATTTTGCAATCGAGTTATCTTGACTGCTTTACAAAAGTCTCTTAATATGATTTATTATTAAGAGCTCATTAAGTGTTAATAAATCATTCACTTTTTGGTGAGTAAATTCATTCCCTGTAATAACCTCAACGCCTTATAGACACACAACCGTAGATATCTGTTCTTTCAGGCACTTCTTTGCTCCATGCAGACAGCAGCTGAGCCCTCAGGTCAATAAACACCATATGTAGGAAGTAATAACTTGGGATGTGTTTACACTGTGAACGGAAGTGACTCAGTGGAGGAAATGTCTAAGGAAGTTGTTGAGTTATTGTCACGTTCCATTCAATCCGGTGGAGGATTGCTGAGGGGATAGGAGGGCACACAGCAAAGTCAAGAGAAAAGGAGTACATAAAGCACAGCGCAGATCTTTCATTTTAGATAAAATAAGCTAGCTACAATCAGCAAAATATAACTGCCCCTCCACCATGGTGACATGAAGTCTAAATTACCAAATGAGTTTAGTAGTTGCGACTGTGAGACTTTGCTAAATGTTCAACACTCCTGCAGAGTGGAGGAGTTTAACTTACCAGTTCCATTTCATTATGCTGAGTGGCTCACTCCATTCAAGCCCTGCCCTGGTCAAACAGTGCCCACGAGCCACTCTGCATAAGACAACCGCCGTATAAAATCTTGTGCATCACATGACATTTCTTTGTTGGCCTCCAGCTTTCACAGTTCATCTCAGTTTCAAAGCCACACATGCTGAGCTCTACTCTGAAATGCTGGGATTCTTAGTCCCTTTTTTGCGCCTTTTTTTTGTTCTTTATTTCGCCTTATACAATTCTTAGGAACTTGTTAGTTTTCGCATACCCTTTGGGGTCACAGCGCAGGGTCAGCCATTGTACAGCGCCCCTGGAGCAATTGAAGGTTAAGGACCTTGCTCAAAGGCCCAGCAGAGTAGGATCTCTTTTTGGCAGTGACAGGGATTTGAACCGGCAACCTTCGGGATACCAGTATAGATCCTTAGCCTCAGAGTCACCACTCCTCTGTCTGAGGGAATTTTTATATATGTATTATTTTCAGATAGAAACAGATGTCCAACACTGTTTTTTCCCTATTTTTGCACAATTCATGTGTAAGAAAATTCCTGTCCTATTGTTGTATAAAAACTGCCACGCATGTTTGACCCCTGCCCACCCATGGAGCGTGACTCTTTCATGTATAGTTCTTCATCTAACATCGGTTCATACTGTTACATTTACAGCACTAGCATGCTGGTGGTGTTCCGGGATTGGCGGTCACCCACTGGCACATGATGTCTCAAGCTTGTGGTTTCAGGTCCTGCTATTTAGTCATTGGCAGCACTGGTCATGCCCCACTTGTACAAACAGTTATTGTTTCCTTACTTCCATTCGCTGAATTATATTTAAGATTGTCAGTCTTCTTTTGCTTGCTCAGTTCATTTCCCTATAACAATTTACTTCAGATGATGTAACTCGCGGCATGGTGGCGCAGTGGATAGCGCTGCTGCCTCGCAGTTGGGAGACCTGGGGACCTGGGTTCGCTTCCCGGGTCCTCCCTGCGTGGAGTTTGCATGTTCTCCCCGTGTCTGCATGGGTTCCCTCCGGGCGCTCCGGTTTCCTCCTACAGTCCAATGCAGGTTAGGTGGATTGGCGATTCTAAATTGGCCCTAGTGTGTGTTTGTGTGTGTCCTGCGGTGGGTTGGCACCCTGCCCAGGATTGGTTCCTGCCTTGTGCCCTTTGTTGGCTGGGATTGGATCTGGCAGACCCCCGTGACCCTGTGTTCGGATTCAGTGGGTTGGAAAATGGATGGATGGATGGATGATGTAACTCCCAAAATCACTAACATCATAAGATATAAATTCCCGCACCCCACAATCCCTGTCGTTGCCATTCAAGGGCCTTCTTGCTGACTCAAAAGCCAACAATGTAACTGCTTATTTATCTTCTCCACTCCAGCTTTGTGAAGGTCTCTCTCATTGGCTCTGTCCTTGAGGCTCCCACGAGCATAACATTCAACTGACGCCACAAAAGCATGACTTCTCTTTTTAGTCATTCTATTTTAAGATCTATTTCTTTTAACTTAAGAGTTACAAAATTAATAGATGCTGCATATTCAGTGGACTCCTACATACAGTACCTTCATGCAGGAGATTTTGTATTTTTATTTTGGTACTAGATGATTTGCTCTTCTCACTGTCTCAATATGTCCCTATGGTTTATCTCCTAATTATATAAACATGTCATTAGATTTTTTTATTTGTAAAGTAGTTCTGAAAGGTGTTTTCTTTAATAGGTGCTGTATACACTAAAGTTTAAGTGATTTATTTATGGTACAGTGCTGATTTAAAGTTGCAGCTATTTTTTAATTAATAAACAGTTTGACCATTATTATATAACTAGCAAAATACCCGTGCTTCGCAGCGGCGAAGTACTGTTTTAAAATTTTAAATAATAAACTGAGGGAAAATGTACCAATAATTATTTGTTAAGGATCTCTTTGTATACCACGTTGTCAGTTCGCCCCTCCGGTTGTAATATGACCAAGCTGTGCACTGAGCTTACTCTTGAGCATGCAACGTACAGTTGGCCATGCGAAAAGCAATCTTGCCTCAAATCAATGCCAACCTTTTGTAGGGTCTGTCCCTGAGACTTATTAGTTGTCATTGTGAACCAGAGCCTTACTGGAAATTGGAGGTGTTTGAATTGAAATGGGAAATCAGAGGGTATAACAGGGATGCGAGGAATAAAAACTCTCTCCCCTGAGCCACCGCCAGCAAAAATAGTTGCCTCAATTAGGTTCTTTTGCAAGCATGTGACCTGAAGTCTACAAAGTTTCGGTGGCTGTAACTTTCTCAGTAACATTATTGGTGCCCCAACCTTCAAAATTAGATTATGCTCAGGAGTGCCTGGAGGATTCAGAGTGTGGACCGAGCTGCAGGCTATGGATGTATATACGTACGTAAGTAGGATTCAGTTAGCGGTGGGAACCCGCGTACCAAATTTCTTGAAGATGGACCCATTAAGTAACAAAGACCGTAGGAAAGTTCAATATGGCGGCTGACAGTGGTGTCATACCACCGAAATAAGTATGTACATCGGTTTCGGTTAGCGCAGGGAAGCCGCCTACCAAATTTTGTGAAAATGGGGCCATAAATAAGAAAGTTTAACATGGTGGACGTTGTCGACTGTTACATGTAGAATTTCAAAATGAAACCTGCGTAACTTTTGTAAGTAAGCTGTAAGGAATGAGCCTCACAAATTTCAGCCTTCTACCTACACGGGAAGTTGGAGAGTTAGCGATGAGTGAGTCAGTGAGGGTTTTGCCTTTTATTAGTATAGATTATTATTATTATTATTAACCCTTTTTTTAATTAGTGACCTTTTTTTGCTGCTAATTAACTTCTTTTGAATTAATTTTACTTGATTTGTTCTTGACGACTACTAACCCTTAATTGTTTCTCTTTCCTTAATTAGCAGCCAAACAATAATGAGATACAAAATGAGCCAAAACAAGACCAGCAAACTGTGTACATCATACAATATCTGAAAATAAAGAAAGATTAGGGTCTCAGGAATGCTTATCTGCTCAGGTCTCCAAAGCATTTTAACAGTACTCTTAGAAAAGAGAAAATCAACAATTTCGGAAATGTCTGCTATTGCACCATGAGAGCAGCAACAGGCCATGGAATTAAAGAACGGGTTTAATTAACAACAAGACTCTGTGCCTAATTAAGTAACTGGTTGGAGTTCAAGGCCCTGACTTAGTTGGTCTTCTGTTGGCTCACGTACGTCACATTTCATTTGTGTTTGAGTGCCATTTAAGGTAAGAAATGAAGCAACGATCAGGTGAGCGAATCTCAAAAAACAAATCAATTAAAATAAAAGGAAAATGAATGAATTAGCAGCAAAAACTGGTCACCAATTAAGATTAGGGTTAGAATGAAAACCTGCAGCCACTGCGGCCCTCCAGGACTAGAGTCTGAGACCACTGCTCTAGCTTGTGTCAGCCTCTGGATGGTTCTAGTCCTCCCCTGAAAAGAGTGAGAAGCCTACTCTGTGGCATTTGCATTTCTTTGTCATTTGCCTTTATGGTTTCACCATGGTCCAGGCTTGTGGCTCACAAAGAAATGAAGCCATCTGTGACAGGAGAATCGTGAAAGCCCTTGGGATGGTGTTCTCTACAGAAACATACTATGTATGAAATTGGAGTTGCTGGAGTTGAGCGATTCACAAAAGTGTCTTCCGAATATTTAAAATGTGCCTCAAAATATTCCATATTAAAACAGAACAGCTTGTCTCCTGAAGAAAATGTCTATCCACTTTTTAAATAGTTGGCATTGCACAGTGGTCAGCACTGCTGTCTCACAGCTCCAGTAACCTGGGTTCAAAAGGAATTACGACATTCTCCTCATCTCCTTTAGGTTTTTTTTTTTTTTTTTACTACATCCAAACGACGTGTGGGTTGATCAGGTAGGAGTCAGTGTTGTCAACAGGTTTCTGAGTGTGCCCTTTGAATGGCTGGCATTTCATGGAGGTTTGGTTCCTAACTTTGTGTCATTACATATGATAGATTGTTTTCAGATATCTTCTATCCAAAGAAAATTGATTGTGATTTTAATTGTGATTAATTACATATTAATTATTTTTCTGAGAATATGGCTGATCAAGGGCAGATGGAATTTGGATTTAAATGTAGCTTGTATACCATTTTTTCTTTTATGTTAAGTTGTATTATATTATTAGATAACCTATGGCATGTACCTAACATGAAAGATACCAGCCACAATTTTAGGTTCCTTTCTTAATGGGGATAGGAAGACATATCAAAAATAATTATGTAACTGTTATCTGTAAGCTCTTGCTGTCCGCATTGTACCCCATGTGTTCAACCCTAGGAACCTCTAATGGCAGGCTGCATTGCTGACTGGGACTGTCTTCACTCTCATTCCTTTACTTTAACCCAGTTTACCACCATTACAGAAATTTCCCAAGAGTGTCCTTGTGAGCCCTAGGTTGATAGACAAGAAATAATTAATCTTGGCTTCTCGACTCACTAATAGCAATAATCTGGTATGGACTATGAGTCCCAAAGCACAAACATAACAATAAGTACCTCCACAAATGCCCACCAGAGGGGGGTATCCCCATCAAACCCTGGTTAGTAATAAGGGAAAGCACCAAATCTTTATTAAAATATAAAATGTATTCTTACAAAATTCTCTTCTGTTCAATATCAGTGTTTCTCCTTGGAGCAGAAGAAGTAAAGGAATTGCCCAAAAACATGAAGGCGATCCAAAGCAAACAAACTCCATACAGTAAACAGGCGCACTGGTTAAGGTTTTCAAACCAAGAGGTTGTGGGTTCAAATCCCACCACTGACACTGTGTAACTCTGAGCAAGTCACTTCACCTGCCTGTGCTCCAATTGGAAACACAAAAAGAAATGTAACCAATTGTATCTCAGATGTTGTAAGTCGCTTTGGATAAAGGCGTCAGCCAAATAAATATATGTAAATGTCAACCCGAAATTAGTCAAACCCGAGCACAAATGTCAGAATTCCAAAAATATACCAAAGGCGCAAGCACAGCAAAAACACAGTTAACTCACCAACTCCAGAGTGCATTCACAACGAACAGCTGATACCCTCCAGATTTATAGGGTGGGATGCAGTTCCTACTGGTGATTGAAAGGTGGACCACCCACAAAACACATGGAACAGAACAAAGGCGGCTTATACACATAGACAAAACCAAAAATAAAAAAGATGCATATACTCAACACACAAAGAACAAAAAAATGAATAGAAGAGACATCAAACATGAACTTGAACCCCAGAAAGGAAAGGACCAATGGCTGAGACATGACATGATTGAACAGAAACTGGCTTGAGACAGTCACTTAAAAATCATCAAACATAAGCGATGCCAAGAATTATTCAACCTGGGTGGGTTCATGTAGTGTTCAGTCAGTCCCAGCTGACATTTCCCAAATGGTCCAATTCCTTAGTTACAGATTTAGTAGAAAATGTAACGAAAGATTACTTGCCAGAGAGTGAGATCCTATTTCAAATGTCCAGCAACCAAATAACAGCAGCTAGCAAGCTCCATTTATGTGCCCCATATTCAGCTGAGCTGAGCTCTTTACTAAAGTGTCAGAAAGCTACTTAACTAAATGTTCAGTTTTTACAACAAAGCACCAACTGAACTGAACTCTTTTTGAAAAAACAAAAAAAAAGTCTAATCAAAGGCACTCACTGTTGTTCCCCTCTTTTCGCCCAAAGTGAGCACCTGGCTTTCTTTCCGCTAGCAGAGTAGTTACTAATTCATTATCACCAAGTCAAGGTTGATTCACACGGGAATCAAAAGCTGCACTTTCTAACTAAGCCTGCTTTGGCTTTCCCAGAGTACACTGCACTTCTGCTCCGCATGACAAGGCTCCGGCTGAGGCCTTTTATCTGAGATCTCTGTCACCTGCAAAGGTTAATACATCTCACATGCATGTTGCGTGATACTTCTGTGTTTCTATGTCAGTCACATTTTGTGTTTATGGTGCACTTTTATTTCATATTATATTTGTAATTATTATATATAGTGCACTGGGCTCACAGATTTCAGTAAGAATAATCTGAATTGAATTCTCTCATAGTACCCTCTTGCTTCTTGGGACCCTGAAATGGTGAAAATTAAATTTTAAAGTGCTTGTGATGCACAACCCATAAGTAGTATTTTCAGCAAAATTTGAATCTAAATCTGAAATGTTTTGTCTTACTTTTCTTTCTACATAATTCATGCAACCACCTAGTTCAGTAACCGTTACAAACAACAACTGAAGATAAATGCAGATTTTATTTGGAAAAAAAATAATAGAATGTAATAAACTTGAAAGTGCACAACTGACATACTCTGCAGTATGGAGATCAGTTGACGACAAACACAATTAAATTGAAGAAATATTAGAACTGTCAGCACTGACTCTGAAATGAGTACATGTATATACGGTAGGTGCACTCCCACCTGGAGATCAGCACAGCGCGTATCACCATGCCCATTGTTCCCTCTGTGTGCACGATACTAATATACTGTAACCTTAACCTGAACTCAGAGATGCCTGTTCATGTAATTAAAAAGACAGCCAAGTGTGCCAACTGGGAGAATCCTAATGCATTCCCCATAGCTAAATGAGAAACTGCATATTACTTAAACTAGGATGAAATAAAATGTTTTTTGCATGCAATTGTGTGGAGCTTCTTCGCAATCTTTCAAGAATTCATTAATGATAATCTAAAAGAAGTCTGCTGGGCTCCTGCCAACGTTCCTGTTTAACTCCTGTTGTTTTAATCGATATGAGGAAGTCAAATATTGAGTAAGGGTGGAGGTTTAGGTGTTGTTTTTTTGATTAGTGAATTTTTAGCTCTTTGTGTGATTTACCGGATTGGTATTGTTGATTGAATTGCTTTTTTTATATAGCAATGTATGTTTGACTACTGCATTGTAACTTTTATTATATATTGAAAAAAATAATTTGATTTAAAAAGAACACACTTTTTAGGTCATGAAGTGAGGTGACCTTAGGGTTTTGTTTTTGGTTCTTGTTGCCTGATTCCCAAATGTCAAAAATGCAATTTTGCTTTTGTAGTGACAGAACTTTAGACATAATGCTTTCCTCTGACCTGAAGAAGGAACTGTGTAATGACATCCATGAGGGCATACTGTGGGCCACATTAGAGAAAACAGCAAGTCGCTTAAACGGGAGGCAAAGCAGCTGTGTGGAGGAAAGGGTCCCGAGGCAGGCACACTGAAGGCTCTCCCTGCGCCATTCCACTCCCATGGCACTATTTATGGATCCACTATCTTGTTAGAAGAAGAAGGGCTGCCTGGGAGAATGCAATGATCTACTGTCACATGTTCTCCTTTTATTAATTACAATTTGTTAAGAGCGACCACAAGGATTATATATTTTCTGTTAAAATCAAAGATCAGTTTTTTTTTTTTTTTTTAAATTGCAGCCACATATCTATTATTCTTACAAATACTACACACCAGGGTAATTTGGCCATCTTATAAAATGAAAACACTACATACAAGTGTTAAAATGTTATAGATAGATAGATAGATAGATAGATAGATAGATAGATAGATAGATAGATAGATACTTTATTAATCCCAATGGGAAATTCACATTCTTCAGCAGCAGCATACTGATACAATAAATAATATTAAATTAAAGAATGATAATAATGCAGGTGAAAAACAGACAATAACTTTGTATAATGTTGAATGTTAACGTTTACCCCCCCGGGTGGAATTAAAGAGTCGCATAGTTTGGGGGAGAAACGATCTCCTCAATCTGTCAGTGGAGCAGGACAGTGACAACAGTCTGTCGCTGAAGCTGCTCTTCTGTCTGGAGATGATACTATTAAGTGGATGCAGTGGATTCTCCATAATTAATAGGAGCCTGCTGAGCGCCCTTCGCTCTGCCACAGATGTTAAACTGTCCAGCTCCATGCCAACAATAGAGCTTGCCTTCCTCACCAGTTTGTCCAGACGTGAGACGTCTTTCCTCTTAATGCTGCCTCCCCAGCACACCACTGCGTAGAAGAGGGCGCTCGTCACAACTGTCTGATAGAACATCTGCAGCATCTTATTGCAGATGTTGAAGGACGCCAGCCTTCTAAGGTAGTATAACCGGCTCTGTCCTTTCTTGCACAGCGCATCAGTATTGGCAGTCCAGTCTAATTTATCATCCAGCTGCACTCCCAGGTATTTATAGGTCTGCACCATCTGCACACAGTCACCTTTGATGATCACTGGGTCTATGAGGGGTCTGGGCCTCCTAAAATCCACCACCAGCTCTTTGGTTTTACTGGTGTTCAGGTGTAGGTGGTTTGATTCGCACCATTTAACAAAGTCATTGATTAGGTCCCTATACTCCTCCTTCAGCCCATTCCTGATGCAGCCCACGATAGCAGTGTCATCAGCGAACTTTTGCACGTGGCAGGACTCCAAGTTGTATTGGAAGTCCGATGTATATAGGCTGAACAGGACTGGAGAAAGTACAGTCCCCTGTGGCGCTCCTGTATTGCTGACCACAATGTCAGACGTGCAGTTCCCAAGACGCACATACTGAGGTCTGTCTTTAAGATAGTCCACGATCCATGCCACTAGGTATGAATCTAATCCCATCTCTGTCAGCTTGTCCCTAAGGAGCAGAGGTTGGATTGTGTTGAAGGCACTAGAGAAGTCTAGAAACATAATTCTTACAGCGCCACTGCCTCTGTCCTGATATGCAAACTGCAGAGGGTCGAGGGCGTGTTGAACCTGTGGCCTAAGGTGGTGAAGCAGCAGCCTCTCCATGGTCTTCATCACATGTGATGTCAGAGCAACAGGCCGAAAGTCATTCAGCTCACTAGGACGTGATACCTTTGGGATTGGGGTGATACAAGATGTTTTCCAAAGCCTCGGGACTCTTCCCTGTTCCAGGCTCAGGTTGAAGATGCGCTGTAGAGGGCCCCCCAGCTCCGATGCACAGACCTTCAGCAGTCGTGGCGATACTTCATCTGGACCCGCTGCTTTGCTGGCACGAAGTCTCCTCAGCTCTCTGCTCACCTGCGCTGTTGTAATTATGGGTGGGGATGTCTTTCCTATGCTGGTATCATGATTATGATTATGATTCAAAAGTAACTTTCTAACAAAGTCATGCCAATTTTACATAGTGGTTGTTGCATCCTATTGATATCACATGGTCTAGAATTTCTGAAAAGGACCATGACAACAATTCAGTATGTCATGTTAACATTTCTAGGATTGTGCACTGACAACCCAAAGGGGTGCATTTCAGGTTAATAGGAGACCCCAAACTGACCTTGTATAAGTGGTTGCATCACAACTTGAGCTAATTCCTGCCTTGTGCCCAAAGATGTTTGGATTGTATGACAATAAACTCACTTGACTTGACTAACTGTCATGTGATTAAGTAAGCACACCCCATTGAAAATCACTGACTTTTTCTACATATTTGAAAGGACAAACACTAGGTCTTCACACAAACAGTGCCTACAAGTAAAGATGATACACTTGAATTAAAACATAAGAAAAATGTGCCCTTTCAATGATTTATTCAACAAAAATATAAATAGATAAAATAGTCCACTGGAGAAAAAATAAGTCAACCCTTGGCCTCAGAACCTGGTGTTACTGCTCCCTTTAGCAGAAACGACTTCTTGTAGGTGTCTTTTATAACTGCCCACCAGTCCCTGACATGAACTCGGTGAAAACCTCCATGCAAAATTCCTTCACTTGCAAGCTGTTTGTGGGTTTTCTTGCAAGTACTACGCATTTCAAAACTCCACTCCCCCCTTAAAATTTCAATGGAATCAGATCAGGGTTTTTGATTCAACTTCTTCTTTTTGAGCCATTCCTTACTTGATTTACTATTGTGCTTCAAATCATTATCATGTTGAAAAGTCCATTTATGGTTTAACTTCAACTTTCAGACAGACGGCTTCACATTCTCCTCGAGCACACCTTGATGTAATGCAGAGTTCATAGTTGACCCGATGGCTGCAATAAGCTACACAGACCATGAGGCAACAATGCAACCCCTAACCACCACCAGTCGTTATGAGGGTCTTCTCCTGAAATGCTGTCATCAGATTGCACCAAACATGTTTACTGTTATTGTGTTCAAACAACTCTATTTTTGAATCATCTGTCCAGAGCACATTGTCTCAGAAGGCCTAGTGTTCAATTAGTTGCGCCAAATATTTGAAACCAGTAATGGCGCACTGCACGATAATGTGCAATGAACACATACTTGGGGATTCATAGTTTTCATCCTTTTTCTCTGTACGTTTACCATTCGTTTGCTCAGAGGTTGATGAGCTTTCTGCTTCCTGAGCAGGTCTTCTTTTCTCCACCCTAGCGGCCCACTTCTTCTCTTCTTTTCGCATTAAAACTGATTAAGTCAGTGTTTGTGTTGCAATTACTTAGTATATGTTTTCCTTAATTTTTCACTTAAGCTGGCACTTAAGTCTTCAATCTGCCTCAAGAATGATTTAAGATATGAAGAGGTAGAGGCAGCGACGGCAAAGGTGGTAGGGATGAGAACGGCGCCAGTACACATGCGCCGCATGGCTGCCCTGCTGGCCACTGCCAAGAGTTGATTCTACAATAAAATAAAATAAAAATAAAAAGAGGAATAACCTTGGAGGTCAATCATCACCCTGAAAGCGGATAGTAGATGTCACGTAGTATATGTGTACCAAATTTCATATCAACAGTTCAAACGGTTTTCGAGCTACAGGTGATTTAAAATCCTGGGCAGACAAATGAACAGCCACAGTAGCGTATTATATAAGAAGATATTAAAATATATACTTGCACTTAAATGTTTAAAGTCTACACATTCTTGACTGAAATTTGTCGTTGAATGGGACTACCTATTCACCACATTACACAAACGTGGGTCTGGCCCAAACATATGTACATGGATAAAACTACTTTATACTAGTCCAGAAGCCTCAGTTTATGTTAACAAAATTATTTCAGACTACTTCAAACTAGAATAAGTTACTTGACAAAGATGTCCCTTATCACCTTTGCTTTTTGCAAGCGTCATTGAACCACTGGCTATCTACTTTCAAAATGCATCAGAGATAAAGGGGATTCTCAGAGAAGGACTTGAACAGAAAATATCACTATATGCAGATGATATTGTACTGTATATATCAGACTGACATAGCTCTGTGCCAGCAGTCCTAAAAGCATTAGCAAATTTTCAAAAAATATCTGGACTCAAAATCAATTTGAATAAAAGTGTGCACTTTCCAGTGAATTCTCTAGCTCACAATGTCAGACTGGATACTTTCCCATTTATTTTAGCAGATCAGTTTAAATATCTAGGGGTAAATATCACAAGCAAATATAGAATTTTTTTTCCAACCAAATTTTGATGTCTGCATTGAAAAAATTAAACAAGATGTCAATAGATGGTCTACCCTCAATCTCACATTAGCAGGGAGAATCAACACTGTTAAGATGAACATCCTTCCCAAGCATCTCTTCCTATTTCAAAGCCTTTCCATATGTATCAACAAATAATTTTTTAAGACATTAGACTCAATAATAACTTAATTTATTTGGAATTTGAAACATTGATGCATCCAAAGGGCGACTCTACAACAACCTTAAACAGCACTACCTAACTTTCAATACTATTAGTGGGCGGCAAATATACAAGCTATAAAGACCCAGACATCGACACAAATCGATGAATTTACACAAGCCTGGTCTGCAATTGAAATAAAATCTTACAGTACTTCTTTTTATTCCCTGCTGTATGCCCCAGTTAATACAAATTACTGTCAATGCACTAATAATCCAATTGCACTTCATTCTCTTAGAATATGGAACCAATGCAGGAAGCACTTTAAGACAGAGAAGCTTTTATCTGTTGCACCTCTACATGACAACCACCTTTTTCAACCCTCTCAAACTTATTCAGCATTTAATGTCTGGAAACTGTCTGGGATTAAAACACTTAGGGACTTGTACACAGATAATGCCTTTGAATCCTATGAACAATTACACTTCAAATTTAACTTCTCATCAACATAATTCTTCCACTGCTTTTAAGCCAGAAACTTTGCTAAACAGAACCTGCCCAGTTTTTCTCACCTCCCACCTTGTTCTATTCAGGACTATTCTATATAATCAATTTTGCAGACTCAGATAGCCTCTCTACAATTTATAAAAATATTTTAAAGTCCCTTCCTTCAAAGACCCCAGAGTATACTTGGGAAAGGATCTTAAAGGATCTGAAATATTAAGGGACTTAATATTTCAGAAAAGGAGTGGAAGGCAGCCATGCAAAGAATATGCTCTAGCTTCATATGTGCAAAGCATTCAATCATTCAACTTAAAATCTTTTATCGAGCGCATTTATCTTGTTTAAAATTGTCAAATGTTTCCAAGACAAGGCGGCATAGTGGCAGGAGACCTGGGTTTGCTTCTTGGGTCCTCCCTGCGTGGAGTTTGCATGTTCTCCCCATGTCTGTGTGGGTTTCCTCCCACAGTCCAAAGACAGGTGCATTGGTGATCCTAAATTGTCCCAAGTGTGTGCTTGGTGTGTGGGCCCTGCAGTGGGCTGGTGCCCTGCCCGGGATTTATTCCTGCCTTGCACCCTGTGCTGGCTGGGATTGGCTCCAGCAGACCCGCATGACCCTGTGTTAGGACATAGCGGGTTGGACAATGACTGACTTTCAACCTGTGAACGTTGCAATCTATCCCCGGCCTCATTGGGGCACATGTTCTGGGCGTGAACCAAATTAACAACATTTTGGACAGAAATCTTTGCATGCCTGTCAAACAGGCTCAGTGTCACAATCCCTCTTAACCCATTAACAGCTGTGTTTGGGGTACTCCCAGACAGGCTTAAAGTGGAGAAGGACAAACAAACTATAATTACCTTTACTACACTATTGGCACATACACTTATCTTGCTCATCTGGAAGAATCCCATCCCAACACTTTTAAGTCAGTGGGTAACTGATATTCTATACTACTTGAAATTGGAAAAAATCTAATTTTCACTTAGAAGATCTGTTCAAAACTTTTTAAAAATATAGCAGGATCTAATCAATAACATTTTAGAATAAGCTTCCACTTTGGGGAAAATGGTACTCTTCCTTTCTTGTTTCCTTTTATAGAGCAGCTCTAGATGTTGTCTCTCCTCTTTGTCTCTTGAGGGTTAGGGTTGAATTATGCTTTGTTAAGTTTGACTTAATTATAATGAAATGTTATCTGCTTCTAATTAAAATTAAAATCAATAAAAAAGTGTCATTTTCCAGACTCTGATAGAGGTCCACAGAGGACCAGACCCCTAGTAAAGGATGAAAAATAACATCATATTCATAATTTCTGACCTTGATTTAATCTAAGATGATGCCCCACATTCTTATGTTTGAGATCTGTCACTTTTAACCTTCTGTGTGTGGCTTATAGAGAGCTGGGACCACTGGTAAAGAATCAAATAACAAAAAATATGATCACATTCATGATGATCAGTAACCTCAAAATAGCATAAAATGACACTCCACATGCCTTTATTACTGTGCCCTATTTTTTCAAAATTTTTGTGAAAAGGAGTAACCGTGACCCCTCATATTCTTTTAGTGGGAGAACCCCTGGGGTTAGTTGATATGACATGCACAACATCAAGTCCTTTTGAACATTTCTGCTAAGCCACCTATTGGTTTACTCTTTATAATATGGTCCAAAAATTAGGGTTTTTTGGGTCTAGTGGGCCAAAAATAGGGGGAATCCCAAAAAGCATGACATCTTGCATCATTAGATATCAAGACGTACTGAAAGGTATATCATATGGGGAGAAGGGGGGCTTCTCATACCAGTGAGTCAAGCCAACAGGGTGTAACTGCAGGCTGCAAACTCCTATGACGTAAATCATGTTGTGTCCACAACATCCGTCACAAAACGCCCATCATGTGCCCGGTTTCACTATGGTTAAGATAAGGGGTGTGGGAGATTTATCTGGCTCAAATAATTAGGAATGTCGAGTAAACCAGCTGACATAAATGTGCAATCCAATTGGCTTTTCAGCATTGCTCCTGAATTACAGAGTTCAGGGGGTCTGTGGATAGTTGTGGAGATTGACTTCACAGAGCGTGCATCTTGTGACATTGTGGGTGTTACATGATTGATGTAATATGTATTGAGGGTTGCATTTAGACCCACCTCGAGTCAGTAAATGCCAGACGAAAAGAACTGAACTGTGTTCAAAGTATTCCTACATAATTTTTGTGTCATTTGTTCAAGTACAACACCTTTATCTGTAGGCACAATTTGCACAAGGGTCTGTTTGCCTGTTCAGATATGTTAAAAATAGTAAACAGTTTCATGGGGTGTACTTACTTTTTCACACGACCAAGTCCCGCACGCTGAACATGCACACACGCATGATTTTCGCCAGGGGGCGCTATTGACAAGGAAACAACGAATGCGCGAGCTTTTCAGACAAAGAACTTGAGTAAAGAGGAGTTTCTTACCGGGAGAAGTGCCACTTTTCTTTTTACTGTGATGAAAAGGGAACAATCCCTGGCCAAAGTCGCTCAGTAATTAATAGGCACTTGTTTAGTATGTGCACGTACAAGAGGGATAGGATTAACTCCATTAAAATAACAGAAAAGCGAGAGATCAAAGGATAAGCGCAGCACAGCGAAATGTGCGGGATGTTGGGCCGATCCCTTGAATAGCATCTTCAGTTTTTTCCCATCAGGGGCTAAGCCGACCCTCTATTTCCTGTATCCCCGCCCACCTTAGCACGAATTATTTGCATGTTAAAAAAAGAAAGCAGAGACAGAGGGGAAGGGGGACCGAGAGATAGAAAGACGCAAATCCCGCAAAACCCCGAGAAGTAATGTCAAGTGAGCCGAAAGCGCACACCGCCGGCCCTGGAGATGGGAGCTGACAGACCGGCTGGCCGCGGAGGGCAAATCGAACAGAAGCAAAACCAGCAGCAGCAGCCGAGGATCGACGCGGGTGCGAATCCCACCCGTGCGCACACATGGACCCCTGGAGGGGGGAAGAGCAGTCTGGCAGAGTGCGCACCGCCGAGCCGTTGCGCTTGGATTACTCTTTAATGCACTAGATCGGCTTCACGCAACTTCTTGCGGACTTTTTTTGCTTTCTTCTTGGACTCGTTTTGGTGGATGCTTTTGTTGTAAGCCGCACACGTATCACGTTGGAATGAGGAGATAAGAGCAGAACGCACCGGGAACTTTTTTATGGATTGCAAGGAAGCAGCGCAATTAGTAACTCGCAATGGCCCAAGCGGAGCCCCCGAAAAAGGCTGCGCTGTACCGGAGCGTTTCCTTCAAGAAGTTGGAAAGCTGGAGCGCTAACAAGGCGCAGGACACGGTGCCCGGGGGTGGCGCACATTCTCCGCAGGCCGACACGCTGCACCCCCCGACCGCCGCCGCTGCCTCCTCCTCCTCCTCTTCTTCTTCCTCCTCCTCTTCAAGAAAAGTTTCCAAGATCTCGGCGGCCAGGAGGTGCTCCCCGCCCTGCATCGCGCCGGCCATCCAGCAGCTCCGGCAGCGCTTCACGGCGCCCTCCGGGCCACCGCGCATGAGGAGGCGGAGGGACAGCGAGCGGGGGGAGGAGGAGGAGCAGGAGCAGCGGGAGGAGGCCGAGTGCTCTGCGCCTCTGCGCCCCGACACCGCCACTGCCGCCGTGCCCAGCGCGTGCCCCTCGCTCCCCGCTGTGCCGAAGACCCAAAGCGGCGACAGTAGCAGCAGCAACAGCAGCGCCGCCGACTGCGCCTGGACCGAGACGAGCAAGTGGCCGAGCGTAACTAAAATGCGCAAACTTTTTGGAGACGGGCAAGCGCCAAGGTCACCAAAGCTACACACTGGTAGGCAGTGGCACCCACTTGGCCAGGAGGAGCAGTCCGGAGCGCTGAGCCCGGAGCCGAGTGCGGACAGCTGGACGACGAAGAAGCCCAAGCCTCCGCCCCCTCCCCCGCCGCCCCGCAGCAGCTCCGTCCCGTATTCCCTGAAATACTCGCGCCAGCCAGCGGATAGTTTACATTCTTCACATAGCTCCTCCAAACCACAGGCCGGCGTCAAAGGCAGCTCCTGCGAAGAGGAGCACTGGAAAGGCAGAGGGCAGGGCGCCAGTGCCGGGGGCTCCAAGACCAGATCCCCCGGGAGGTCTTCTGGAAGCGAGGAGGAGGAAGAGGACAATGGCCCGTGCCGGGACAGAGGGCGGCGCAGAGCTCTGAGGAAGAAGAAAAGGAGCACAGTGGGGAGTTTGGAGAATGGGGAGTCAGACGACGGGGAGAACTTGTCACTAATGGACCCCTTGGAAAAACGTCAAGGATCCGCTGACTTGGACTGTACAGCGGCCCAGGATGGGGAAGAGCAGCTACCCGGGTGTAAGGTGACGCGGGCATCTGAACTGGCCTGCTCCACGGGTACACTGACTAACGACAAAAGGCCTTGCACCTTTCCCACCCCACTGACACCAGGGCATTACCGAGGACTTTCTGAGAGCAGGCTTAGCCCCTCGGGGTCATTTCTGGGATCGTCCCGAGGCTCCCCCATCCCTGGGGTTTCCCGCGTGTCAAAAGTCAGCATCCTTCCCTTTCTGTCCAGCCCAATGGGTTCCCGGAGCAGCAGCCGCTACTCCAGCACAGAAACACTTAAAGAAGAGGAGCAGGTGCTTTCCTCATCCTCCGTGCTCAGCAAGAGCTTTCATGGCAACTTCACCATGTTCAGGTCCCCCAGTTTCAGCCATGCCGATGGCTACTACCGACCCCAAGTGCGAGTGCGGACAAAAATACCAGTCGGGGTGAAAAACAAGTTGGAAATGTCTTCGGAAAGTTCCCGTTTTTCTGCAAAGTCCAGACATATGATGTCTGCTTCGAATCCTGATATCGCCTCCGAGACCTTGACACTACTTAGCTTCCTTAAAAGTGATCTATCTGAGCTCAGGGTGAAAAAGAAGGAGACTGGAGCTGGTGCCCATGGAGAGGGCAGTGTACACTATTCCAGCACATACCACCACCCTGTGAATCATATGCCTGCTTACCGGACAAGGGGGGGACTGAGAAGTCCAGGTTGCACATCTCCTCAGAATCGTCCCTCCCTTAAGGAGCTGACAGCCACATTAAGACGAACAAAGTCTTTCACCTATTCGGATAAGCCAGCAGGACGGAGACTGACGGGAGGCAGTGTGATGAAGGTTAGCACTTCAGAGCTTATGCTGGCCAGCACCGGGGACAGTGATGCCACTGTTTCAGACAGGGATGGCGAAGATGGTCTTGTATATGATGGCCTTCCTTATCCTCTGCAGGACCAATATGTCCAAGAGGCAAGGCAAGTATTCAAAGACATCAGTCAAATAGGGGCGCAGGATGAAGGCAATTTTGAAGTGGAGGGCCGGGAAGATGAGTGTTTACGACACAATGGAGAAACTGCGGATGTGCACCTGACACAGGTGATGAGTGACACAAATTTGACAGAAAGAACAGAAAGTGAGAAGGGTTTGAGAAATGGGGATTCCGAAGAGAATGTGTATAGCAGGAGGTCTGTGGATGAGCTGTCTGGACATGACTCCAGTCTGACAGATGAGGGGATTGTGACTGAGCCAGAGATGGGACCTTTTTGTGGGCCTTTGACGAAGGACCTGCTGACCCAACCACTTACTGTGTGGAAACAAGCTAATAATGACCTACAAAGTGAGGGTCGGCCTACTGTTATGCCAACAAGGGTGCTTCCTTCCTCAGCACCGGTGGTCAAGACTAAGTCTGAAAGTGTAACGATATGTGGAGATGTTTCCTATGGTCAAAGCACGAGGCATGGGCCCCTGGAGGCCCCGTCAACACCAAGTGCTATTCGGCGGAGAAGAAAGTTTTCTTCAGCTGGCAACAACAGTTCTGATTCCAGCAATGGCAGCAATGGTGAGTCCAGTGGGGAAGCCTACCGGTCCCTCAGTGACCCCATGCCCCATAGAAGGTGCTCCATCCCAGAAGACTCCAAGAATTTCTCAGTCGACAGCAACCTGCTTGGCTCTTTGAACACTAAGAATGGCATGCCAGAGCTGTCTGCTACAGACCTTTCGGAGTTCACAGGGAGTGCAGCCAGCGACCTGTCCGTCTGCAGCGACTGCCTTAAGGACTACAATATGGTGATCCAAAGTATTGTGAGGGAACCTGGTGCCATGGACAAGCTCAATGATGAGAAAGGGAATGGCAAGATGGTAAAGAAGAAGTCATTCAGTGATCCCAGCCGTCGGGGGGAGTCCGCCACAGCTGGATTTCAAAGCTTAAATGAGCCCATTAACGAAATGGACCAGGCCATCCCTCCCTCCAGCAGTGAGCCAATTCTGTCTGAGCAGAGGGACGAGGTGCGAGAGTTGCAGGAGCTGGGCAAGACAGATGGTAAGTCACGCTCGAGGTCTGAGCATCTACTGCCCTCTCACTTGGAATCGGAAGCTCCTGAATTTGCCTTTGACCCTAAACTGGTGGAAGTCCTATCCCCCCGTGTGGTCCGGCGAAGCTCTAAAAAGCGTACCAATCGGGTCTCGCACCAGGAGAGTGGCAAACTGCAGCAAGTCTTGGAGCAACCAACTCTGTCTCTGACCAAAGGTAGACCAACAGCAAAACATGTCCGGCACACCAGTGAGCCAGCCACTTTCATACCCATTGCCTCCGCTGAGATGCCTGTTCCACAGAGTCACCCAGTTAGCATCACTGTGCCAGAGCCTTCCAGGGTATCACAAAAACCTTTTCATATAGTTCAGTCTCCATCTCTGGAGGAGGAGTCCAAGAAGTACATGTTGGCCCTGAATGTTGGTGACGTGCAGGTTCCTACCGTTCTTGATACCTCAAAATCCACACCAGTGACCCCAACCACTGGAGTACCAAAGATGCCACGCAAGCCCAGCGAAGATCTGAGCCCTCTTCCTCACAAGAGCAAGCCACAAGTGGTAAGTCATAAGCTACATGATAAAATTACTTTTTATTTAGCTTTATGGCTTTTTTTTTTTTTTTTGTAATAAGGTTATTGGATAATATCTAGCGTGTCTACGTTTTTTAGGTTCAGAGGCACTGCCTTTTTTGTCTTCCTCATGTGTAGTGCAAAGGTGTGCCTGTTTCCAAAAACTACATTTATTGAATCAAAAGCACTGCATGAAATGGATCCCTGTCTATTATGAGAACATTCTCCTCTTTGCTTTGCCTCCATGAGCTATCCCTTAGAGCAGAGCTGCCAAATAATTCAGCTTGACGTTAGCCCAGACCTGAGTGTAAATTTGACCTCACCTTGAACAGCGATGCTCAATATGTTTTCCATCAGTGTCCAAAGACTTTAAGAAAGGAGACATCGACAACTCCTTATCCCAGTTTATAATGCTTATGATCGACTGGGTGGTAACACTGGCATTTACAGTAAGATGCATTTTGCCCTTTCCTTCTGTATTTTTCTCAATTTTTGAAACCTGCCGTTTTGAGTCCTTACAGTGCATTGATGAAGCTTTGCAGCATGCTGGCTTTGTTGACGTGTGGCTCAGACAGAGTGGTGAAAAGCACAAGTGAGAAACAGAAGTACAGTTCAGGGAGTTTATGATCCAACACCTGTTGACAGTCACTTGGTCCTCGGAAGAGTTGTAAGTCTGTTTTAATATGTAGGGTAGGAAAGTATGTTCTTTCAGCAAAACACAGTCGTCCACAATAAATGGTACAGGTAGCGTCACCCTGATAAATAATCGCATAGAAAAATGCTTTAGTCCTCATTCTGGTGACAGCAGTTAACTGGCCTTAAACCAAACATGAAAACATTCACTGGTCAGTATGCATAGGTATGTATGTCTGTGTAAGGTGGCACAGTGGTTAGTGCTTTGTTTATCCAGCATTCCGTTTTCACATTCTGTCTGTGTCTAAAATTGCTTTGTGAGGAAGACCAGAATGCTCAGAGAAAAATTCAAAGTGTCACGAGTATGAATGTTGTGTTACAGTTAGAATGCCCTGTGGTGGACTGGTGCCCTGTCCAGGGTTGTTTCCTGCCTTGTGTTCAATGATACTCTGCCTCACTGCGACCCAGCATTAGACTCAGTTGGTTTGCAAATGTTATGTATGTAATATATGCCCCAATGTGGAGTGGTCGTTGTTGTTGTCTCACAGCTCAGGTTGCAGGGATCAGTTGGGTCATTGATTCCTTTAGAGTTCTGTCTGTGTTGGTTTACTCTGGTTACCTCTCATACCCCAAAGCTATGCTATATTGTTAGGTTGGTTCATTTATTGTCATTATAGCTTGTAGTACAATAACAACTACTTAGTCCAGTACTGGTGCAGAAACTTTTAACAGTATAGCAACAGTAGAATATACAATATGGTACAACAAAATAATGCAGATCACCATGTGTATGTATGTTTATATAATATATGTGTGTGTGTGTGTGTGTGTGTACAGGTACTTGTGGTAATCCACCTAGGAGGACTATAGTTTTTGTGTATATACACGTTTGTTTTTGTCTTTGATTTTTCATTTTGAGACTGGCACTAATCACTGTAAATATTGTTCACTATTTTTGGGACTTTGCTTTCGTGATTTGTGCACCTGTAAATAAAACTCATTATTTTTCTCAAAAATCTTTTTCTGACCATGTCTCCATGCCTGACATTTTGGGCTCGAACTATATGATACCCTGAGTGTAGTCTGGTGCCAACCTTGGCATTACACGGGGTGTCACAGTACTCTCCACTCTTTTCCAGAACTAAACATCCACCACAAGACCTTGCAGATATATTCAGATTAGATGCAAGATGCTGAACAGGTGACAAGGCATTGATAGTGTCACCATAGTCACGTTGTATTGAAACCTGTCTGCTCTTGCAACCTTTTTTTTTTTTTTTACTAAATAGAACTTGGTATCACCTCTCCAATGTCAGTTTTGCATTATCTGTGGCGTTGATCTGTCACTGTCTGACTAACACTGCATGTTGTAGTTAACTGCATGAACGATCCCCCGTTTACATCCTGTCAGTGAGATTTGCTGCCTCCAGTTTAGTGCGTGTGATTTGTAATGTGTAACTTGGCAAGTGTCATATGCCAGAGGAATTGAGCTAGCCAAATCAGACTGAGCTAAATTATAAGTCTGAAACTGCCTTTGCAAACAAAGAGGTGAAATACCAAATAAAAGTTAATCAATGGACAGACATACTGAAAATGACTTGTGGAGGTAACCTGGCATTGTCATCACATGTACTGAAAGTTGTGCCTACAAGTGAGTCTGTTGCTGCCATCTAAATATTAGAAACTGTTTCAGATAAAATGAATAGAACAGATTATGTTAAATTAATAAAGATTGTTTTTGATATACTTGACGTCTGACAGTTCTGAATATGAGGAACGGTTTCTGGTGTTTGAATTTGTTTGTGGAAGAATCAACATTTGTGTCTTTTGATTATATGACTATATAGTGATATGACATGTTGGATTAAGTGAGTGAAGAGTATAAAGAGATGGGTGATTATGCGTCTGCCTTGACTGCTGTTACATTCACTCCTGGATTTTTCGTCTTTTGTTCAGAGTTGTATGAATATAAAAAAAGTAGGCACAGAAAATGGACCGATCATTATATTTGAAAGGGCAAAGCTATCTTAAACAAGGCCTTGGGGCAAAAAAAGCAGTTAATGGGGGGGATTGGGTTGCCCATTGAAGGATATATTTAGGAAGACCTGGTGGGAGACTAATGTCAAACACATAGGGACTTCACTAATAGAAGAGTGTCTGTGTTGTTTGCATAAGCAAATGGGCAACAGAGACCTTTTGCTTGATCCTTGATTTTGATCGATTGGGCCTTTAAGACACAGTTCTTTAAAAGCATTCTGTTTTTCACAAGACCTCTACAGTCAGGAAGGGCGACCCCCTGCTATGGTCCCCTAAAGCCAGGTTGCGGAAGTCCTTCCAAGGCCATGTGCTGCACCATTTGTTGTACTACAGGGATGCCTTGCAGTCCATACTTCAACCCTACAAGTGATTTCATGGTTTGGACTTTAAGTAACCCAAGCAGAAAATTGTGCCAAATGACAAAGGCCTACAAGTAGTTCAGAATGTGCGCAGTAGGAGATTTGGGTGAAGGTAGGAGGAAGAGGTTTATATTGAGTAGATGGAGACACAGAGAATGGACATTGGAGAGTTTCAGAGGAGTGATGGGTGCTACTTTAAGAGCTGGGCTTGTGGTTGTGAACTGCTTAACCAAAAGGCAGTGTAAAATAATAAAAAGCAATAAAATACTTTATTTGACCCTCCCCATGTGCTTTTACTTTTTAAAAAATGTAATCTTTTTTTTTTTTTAATACCTTTAGCATCTTAGGTTTAATTTTGGGCAAAGAAGGTTGTTTACTGTCACATCACATATCCATTAGTTTAGAGTGCCAGTTGAATTAGGGTGCCACTATTGGCCTGTTGACCAAGCTCAGGTTTCTGTCCAACAGCGAAGACCTTGCAGACATGTTTGTTAATAACCCTACCTTGAATATTTACTTCTTGTTAAAGTTGTTGTGTTATAATTTCATGGTTTTTCCACTGTATAAAGGTCTGTGTGAAGTCAGCATAGCAATAATAGTATGTGGAATACACATCAGCAGTACAGCATTATGGAACTGTAATAATTACAAACAATAATGTAACATCTGATTTTAATTTTTTTTTTAAAGACTAATTGTATGGCACTTGTTGCAGTCCTAAAAATAACAAAGGCAACCAAGAAAAGCTGGAGATAAAGTTGGGTGTACTTATTCTGTTTTCTGTTTTTTGGATGTGATGTATTGGAGTGGGCTTATCAGTCTGTCTGTCTGTCTGTCTGTCTGTCTGTCTCTTTTGAACTTATTAGAAACAGCCACACCATTGTTTATCTGTGAACAATGGTGACCTTGACGTAGGCTCTGAAAGGTGGACTATCATTATGTAGCGTTCTACTACTCCATCTAGACGGCGTTCACATTACAAGCCTCATTGCTCAATTCCAATTTTTTTGCTCTGAGCGGATCTGCTTTTCTTGACAGTTCTCATTCATAGCTACAAGTGAACAGTGTCTAACTACAATTTGAACACATCCCTCCCCCTCGAAATGGCACACATGTCCACATTGATACGTTTATGCATGAGAGGTGACGCATTCGTGGTATTAAAGCCAACAAAATAAACATGCTTGTAGCTAGTGTATGTGTTGCGTTTTGCTCTGGGTGACGGCAAACAGTTTGTCAGCCATATATGATTAGGTCAAAGGCAAAAAAAAAAGCCAGATGGCTCACTTTTTTGTTGTTTTCACAACTTTTGCTGGCACTACTGCTTCAAGAGATGTGTGGGTACGAGAAAGGAACAAGCAAAGTTGGGACCGTAACTGTTGTCACGGCCATAACTCTCCTCCATTGTTGTTTTACCTCCCTGTCGGTGCTGGCTGATAGGCGAAAAAGACATGAATTCCGAACTGACTGTTCTCATTCATGTCATATGGCCACAAATGGGTCGTGTATCTGACCTAGGACCACATACTGTATGAAAGTGTCTCAAGTCTGATTGAAAAGATTGGATTTCTTTGTCCGCATAGCCCTGAAAACATCACGCTTGTGATATATTAACAAAAAAATTGGATTTGAGTCACCTCTGCCAGCTAATATGAATGGTAAGAGATGTTCTCTGTGTTGTGCCCTTTTTTTGGCCAGGATTGACTCCTGCTCCTAGCCACTCTCTACAAAGCGAAAGTGGCTTCATAAATAGATGGCAGGATCAGCAGCAACAAAGATCTTCTTTTTTTTTTTTTTTATATATAAATGTTTCCATACTGTGCTAATACTCTTTGACTTTTGAGGTGCTGAAGATGTCACATAGCTTGGTGTGTATACAATGCGGCAGAAAAGCCACTCTCTTGGAGCAGCTGTGTCTTGCAGGTGCAAAAGAACTCTTGAGCTGAGGCAGACTATAATCCGATGCCTGAAGGCGTCTCCTGACATATTGCTTTGTACTTAAGCTGTGGCAGCTTGTGTCCACGATGTTTAGGAATGTTGTCTCATGGCCGACATACCAAGGGAGGAAACAATGCCTGTGTGGCAGCAGCCTTTGGTAACCTCAGTCAGTGGAATTTATTTGAAATAAACAAACAGCACTGAAAATTCTTTACTTGCAGTCTTTCTTTTTTTTAATTAATCCCACTGCTCAATAGAGGAGACACAAGAGATTGGTGTGGACCCCATTTCCACCATCTCCCAAATGCTTCAAACTGCAGTTTGATATTTTTTTTCCTCCGTTCTTAACTGTCTCATCGACTCCTGCACTATTTCCTCGTATATTTTTGTGGCACATGGTTCTGTGTTTGGCCAAATATAACAAAACAACAAAAAAAAAGCTAACCATTTGTTGGTCTCAAAGTACTTTTTACAAAAAACAAAAAAACATGAACAATCTTCCTGTAGTGCAGATGTGCCCTCTTCAGAGTAGCAATGTGGTTTTGTTTTTATTTGCTTCTATCAGGTCTCAAAGAATACCATTGGGCAGTAATGACTTATTTTCAAAGAAACCACATGGCTCTATAACGCTATGGAATTTGGCACAAATTTAATCAGCAAGGTTACAAATTAGCCTGGCTTGGCTTTTGGGAGGCTTGGCTTTTTTAATTTTATTATAAAGAGTGCTGGCAAACATGAGTGATAGGTTAATCACTTCTGCAATGTAACTGCTGGGATTTCTTGTGTGAGAGCTGCCAGCTGTCAAATAGCATTCAGGTGTGCCGGAAAAGCTGCTGCATGCGAGGTGGCGAGGTTTGTAGAGGCATTTTTCGATTTGCCACGTTTGGATGTGTGGCATGTGCATTGCTGAGCGTGCAGAGTGGCAGCTTCACTTGATATTTGTAGGCTCATTTGTCCCTAAGTTTCCGGTTGTCTCTTTTTCATCTCCTCTAAGGTGCCGCCCAGGGGGCTAAGTTGTTCAACTTGCCAGCACAAGGCTCCATAATCAGTGCTGGCTTGATATCGGGTTTCTATGCGCCATGTGAGAACGACCTATTGACACTTTGAATTGACAGGTCGCAGCCTTAGGCTTGAGCACAAAACAAGCAAAAGTCACTTGAACCTCTTTCTCTACCGTTTACAAGTGCAAGAAAATGCCTCCTCTACCACAGGTCAAAGAGAAAGCTTTGCTGTTGACTGTGAGCCAAAGATGCAGGGAAAATACATTTAATGCAAAGGTTAGTCTTACTTGTGCAAACACATACAAGTGAACCACGCCTGCTCCCATAAACACATACAAATAAGTCAGCCTTGCATACACCTAATCTGACAGAGCCAGGATGATCTGCCAACACTCAGAGCTTTTCATGTGGCTCATGCCAGTCTAAATAATAAACCACCAACAGATAAAAACAACTAATCCTGCTCACCTCCTGGGTTGAATTAATTAATTAATGTTTGGTTACGGCGGCACGGTGGCGCAGTGGGTAGCGCTGCTGCCTCGCAGTTGGGAGATCTGGGGACCTGGGTTCGCTTCCCGGGTCCTCCCTGCGTGGAGTTTGCATGTTCTCCCCGTGTCTGCGTGGGTTTCCTCCCACAGTCCAAAGACATGCAGGTTAGGTGGATTGGCGATTCTAAATTGGCCCTGGTGTGTGCTTGGTGTGTGGGTGTGTTTGTGTGTGTCCTGCGGTGGGTTGGCACCCTGCCCGGGATTGGTTCCTGCCTTGTGCCCTGTGTTGGCTGGGATTGGCTCCAGCAGACCCCTGTGACCCTGTGTTCGGATTCAGCGGGTTGGAAAATGGATGGATGGATGTTTGGTTACTGCCATTGTTCACTGTGTCTTTCCTGCTACACCAGAAACATTACTAGAAGTCTACTTCTTGCTCTAGGGTCTGTTCCTTTCAGATTGAATTTGTTTTTTTTTTTTTTTTTTTGGTTCTTCACTTTAATTTAGCAGACACTTTTATCCACCATAACATAAACAAACCATAGTTTCATCTTTTAATTTTCACAGCCTTCTGTTTTCTTTTTTAAATTGTGGGGATTGGAGCTTTTTCACATAGCTGTGGGTTCAGGTTGGAATACCAGTCTCCTACAAGGTATACTCCATCACAGTTATGTTATTTAGAGTCAATAATTAACCAAATGCACAGTTCTTTGGAATGTGAGATGAAATCTGAATACTTGGAAGAAAACCCATGCAGACATGGGGGAACATGCAAACTATGAGGAGAATCTGCCTTCCCAAACCCTAAGAGCCCAGTTGTTCTACAGTATAGTTAGAATGTGAGCTAGAGCCTGGAACAGGTTTCAGTTGTGTGAAAAGCATTCACCATGGTCCTGATCCTGAGGAGTTTTAAATGACTATTGATTAGTGGCTCAGGTGCCACATACAGTATCATGAAGTACATAGAAAGGGTAGTCTTGGCTCACTTCACAGTTGGGCTGCCTGGCTTAAATTGGAGCAGACGATCCTGTAATCTGTCTATTCAGAAGAGCTTGCTACTACTTGAGCAAGCCAGAAAGCACAGTGAGGAGCATGCATTTTGATTCTTTATCCATACAGCCTATTGTTGGAGAAGAAACTATGGTCAGTGCAAATAACTGCATTCTTATTATCTTGATAATGGACTGTTGGACTGCAGGATCACAGTTTGTATAATTAAAGAGCTGTGTGTCCGACACAATTTTGGCAACATGGGGCACTCAATGTTTATGCTGTATACTTTACCTTTTGGGGACAACAATAAGTCATGTGAGCTTCAGAAATCCTATGATTGTTGAGCAATAGTGGGGTGAATTAATGGAGAGTAGGAGAAATAGCGGAGGATTTTGTTGAGTTGTGCAAACAGAACAAGCTACAGCTCAGTATTGGCAAGACAAAGGAGATGGTGGTGGACTTCAGGAGATCCAAATCCACATGTGCTTCCTGATTATTCACAGAAACCTGATTTCTAAAATACCATGTAAACTGTTATTCCAATTCCAGATATCAGGTTATTGACCTCTGAGAAACATGGTTAACAGAGGTAGATTTCTCTGCAAATAATCTGATTATGTGCCATGTACACCCTTAACCAGGTTACTTTTAAGGATTTTGTAGTCTTTGCATGTCTGCTGCACTCTTGTCAGCCTGCACGTGTATTTGTCCTTTCAGCAGCCATGGGTAGAAGTGTCAACAAAATACATTTCCAGAGGCAAATTTACAAGCCATCGCATCATTCCTTCTTCTGGCTGAAATAATCTGACTCAACATTTGAGAAATTGCTACATTTATGTTGATGAGCTGAATATATGGCGCTGAACTTGTGAGAGTAGTAGGGTAACACGTTAAAAGTGATGTGCGTTATTTACTCGGATTACTTATTATAGTAACAAGTAACCTGATGTATGTGTTATTGAAGTAAAAATACATGCATTTTTATTATATTATTATTGAATCAGTGCTGTGTGTAAGGCAAGAAGCACACATACCTGCATGCAATCTGGGAACAGAAACCTATTAAAAAAAGCATCAATTTCACTAAACATATTTATAAATCATAAGAAAATGATCACAAACCCTGTGCTTATTTACATATTCACAGCGGGCGATGATGATGTTTAACTCTCAAGGTTTTGCCAAACGAGTACTCCAGAAGATTACTTATACATGTAAATGTGGTATGGACAGTGAGAGATGCTCCAGTTCCCCAAACACCCAACACAAATAGGCTCAAGACACAACTTAAAAGCCAGAGTCTTTATTGTGGGAAACTCTTACCCAAGTGTTTCCCACCAGAGCCACAAGTATGCACAAGCACAATAAACAGCACAATAAAGCAATACTTTGTCACGTCTCTGCCTCCTCCATGCCTTCCCTCAAGCTTTGTCCACCTCCTCCCGACTCTGGCTGTCCGGTGTGTGGCAGGCAGCTCCTTTTATTTTAGCCGCTCTGTAAGTGCTTCTGATCTTCCGCACATATGGTCTGTGAGCACTTCCAGGTGAGGCAGAAATCCCACGATGTAGGGACTACCCAATCCTGCAGCTTCCCCTGGCGGCTCCCACAGGACACAACAGGACTGTCCCTCAGGACTGCAATACCCGACATGCCCTGCGGACATCCAGGTTGGGATCTGAGCCTGGGCTTGCTGTCATTTAGCGTCCTAGGGGAGACAAAGCCCTATGTAAGCTGTCTCCCCCTGTCCTCCCACCCTTGGGCATTACTGCTGGGTAAGTATGTTGGCTATCCCTCACAGAGGATTATTAAGAAACCAAGTTTCAGCCTTAACCCAATCATGTGTGTGTGCATGTAAATGGAATAATTGTTGGTGAAAAGACTGTAGAGGTGGTGAGAACCTGTAAGTACCTGGGGTTGCATATGGAAATTGGCTGGAAAGGATTTTCAGCACCAAGGTTCTATACTAGAAGGGTCAGAACGGCCGTATATTTTTGAGGAAACTCAAACTATATTGAATATGGAGGACTTGTTACAGTTGTTTTCAGTCAGTCCCATGTTTTATGCAGCAGTTTATTGTTTCAAAGACTTTATTGCCAGTGAGGCCAACAAACTCAATAAACTTATGAAGAATATTGGGTGTATTTTTGAACAGAGTTTCAAGTCTTTGAAAGCTGTAGTTGAGAGAAGTACACTTAATAAAACACTGGCTGTCCTGGGTAATAACCCTCACCCTTTACATACTGTTCAGGTTAAACAGAGGAGCACCTTCAGGAACAAACTGAACCAAGTGAGCTGTTGCAAAGAATAGTAAATGAGGTCATTTCTGCTGATGGTAATTACATTCAGTAATGCATTCCCTTATTGCTGGGGCTGGGCTCGTCTCTTGAAGTGTAATGAGTTATTGTTCACACTGTATGTTTAGTCTGTGCTGTGTGACTGCTGCTACCAATTTTGTAAATTCCAGCCATTGTAAAAAACCTCACACTGTTCAATTCCATTCAATCTAGTGTGGTGCTGAAATGTCACCCGTTGCACAACTGCACTAAATTTGGGATCCTGAGGTGGTTCATCATTTGGTGGGTGCAGCAACGCGCTGTATTAGTGCATGCTCCCAACCTCCCATCTCCTCCTTTCTATTATCTATCTGTCTACCTATCTACAGTACATTGCTGGTCAGGAGACCCACTCAGGAGCATCATGAGACAATAATGGGGGCTGAACTGCCCACAGTTCTGTACAGCCTCATTATTTGTTTTGCTTTTGGTGAAGTTCTGTTAGTCATGCTCTATACTGGCCACTTCACTATTTCAGTAAACAACTCTGACTGTGTTCTGGTACATGCCGCTGTAAATAAAAGAGAAGCATCACATCAGTTTATTTTATTTTATTTCACAACTTGTATTCCTAATTAGACCTATGGGACAGATGATGAACAGCTCCAGAAGCTGCACATCCTTGTAGGTCTGTTAGCTGAATTAATAATTAAATGATCTCACTTGTTTCTGGCTCATCAATTCCTTTGTTATCTCCATGTTTGTTTACTTACTCTCATTATTCGCCTTCAGTGCAAATGCATCATTATATGTTCTTTATTTGAGCTTCCTGGTGCTGTCAGCAAATCTGCAAGTTGAATGATAGCTTCTACTGCCTCTCCACCCATCTTGGAACCTATCTGGGACTAGTAGAAATTGGAAACTGTAAATATGGAATACAGTATCACTAGTACACATGGGGGCCATGCACAGCCTCCTGGCTGGAACAAAATTAGGCAGGACTGGTACACTAAGAGACAGTGTTATAGCTGAAAAATGCATAGTAGGCGAGCTGGGAATCCCATTTTGTTTCTTCTTTTTCAGCTTGACATTTAAGAAACAAAAAATTCTGCTGTGCAAGAGGCCACACTGACCCTTTAGCTGGCAGACGTCTTAACAGCTTACAAGCAATGTTGCTATGAACATTGCTGCTTCAAAATAGTTTCTCTAATGAGAATCTAGAGGTCATGATTTAATAATTGTTTGTTTTAGGATTACATTATTGTTGGATTATCAGGCACTGATACTTGGAAAAGATTTGGAAGGATGTGCACAGCATAATAGATGAATTGCATCAAGGAAGATGGTGAAATTCAGCCCTAGGAACTTAAAGACATAGTTATTAAGAAAAAATGAAATAAATTGTTACCCAGGTAATTAAGAATCAGTAAGGGATAAAGTAAATGCAATAGACATCCAATTTAGTTTTAAATGTTTCTAAAATATTTTATTGCCACATATGAAGTCTTTTGTAAATTTCACTCTTCAGATTGCCAAACATAGGATCATCCTTGGAAATGGTACAGTATGTGACTGAGAAGTTGTCGGTGTATTATATCGTTTCTTTGTCTACTGATCCTGTATTCATTCACACATACTTTTAAGTAAGATTTTTAAATGTGTTATGTCAGAAAAGAAGAACTAGACTGTGCTTTTTGGGTGATCCATTCTCCACAGAAGTGTAAGTTAAATTTTGGAACTTGGTTCTTGAATATAGAACGTCTGTCTGGAATCTAGGCAACTGTTTTATTTTGGGTCAGAAAGGGCTTTTGTTGATTTTCTTACCCAGTTATCCACCTGAGGTTTGTGGCGAGCTATCCAGGTAGTACTGGACATAAGGCACAATCCATCCATCGATGTAGTGCTACTCAGAGAGCACTCGAACCTTCTAATAAGTCCATCTAAACAGCCCTAGGCCTCATTTTTGATTTGCATGGTGAAACTGCTTTTTAGCATCTTGTAGCTTTTACTCATCATCAGTTTTGCTTTTCCTTTGATTGTTCTATTTTAAAAGAAACAAAAGTAAATCTAATAAACATCAAAGTTTATAGTTAACCTAAACACAGCCAGAATTAGTGCATGTAATGAACAGGTATGTGTGGGTACGTTTGTCCCAAATGGCGATGAATTTGACAAGCTTGAGTGAACTCTGCACAGTCTGATCATCACACTGGTTGTCTAAGGGGCACCAACTCATTGAAGAATACACCACGGTACACAATTTTACTCAGTGAAATCAGTGTTTGAAAGAAGTACAAGTATTTATTTAACAGTGTTTTAGATGTGAAGGATGTCACTACCCCAATTAATGTAGTCTCCCAAGAGAAAAAAAGCCTGCTCTGTCCTTTCTTATATAGTTTCTGTGTTCCATGACCAGTCACCGATGTGGACTACCAAGAACTTGTAGGAATGAAACCACCTCTACATTCACTCATTGTGACTGGACATAGAGACTCTGTAGTGCTGCGAAAGTCAATAACCAGTTCCTTGCTTTTGCTGATGTTAAGTTGCAGACAGTTCTCTCAAGTTTTCCATCTGACCCCTATATTCTGTCTCATCCCCTTTATCAATACATCCCATAAGTTCGGAATCATCTGAGAATTTCTGTAAGTGACATGACCTAGTGTTTTATTTATAGTTGAATGTGTACAGAGTGAAGAGAAAATGAGACAGGATTGTATCTTGTGGTGCTCCAGTGTTGCTCACATCCATATCGGAAACACAGTCTTGGAGTCTCACAAGCTGTAGTCTGCCTGACAGATAGTTCATTATTCAACAACAACAACAACAACATTTATTTATATAGCACATTTTCATACAAAAAGTAGCTCAAAGTGCTTTACATAATGAAGAAAAGAAAAATAAAAGACAAAATAAGAAATTAAAATAAGACAACATTAGTTAACATAGAAAAAGAGTAAGGTCCGATGGCCGGGGGGGGGGGGGACAGAAAAAACAAAAAAAAAACTCCAGATGGCTGGAGAAAAAAATAAAATCTGCAGGGGTTCCAGGCCACGAGACCGCCCAGTCCCCTTCTGGGCATTCTACCTAACATAAATGAAATAGTCCTCTTTGTAATTAGGGCTCTCACGGAAGGACTTGATGATGATGGACATGCAGACTTCTGGCTTTTAATCCATCACTGTTGGAACATCACAGTGCTTTGAGTAGATGGTAGATTCAGTAGATTCAGGACACTATAGGCTCATCCACCTACATATCTCTGAGTTTACCCCTTAACAGGGATGTCTGGATGGTATTGAAGGCACTGGAGAAATCAACACAATCCTCTCAGTGCTGTCAGGTGAGAATAAACCTTGTGGAGCAGATAGATAATTGCATCCTCCTCTCCAGTCTTTGTCAGATAGGCAAACTGCAGTGGGACCGGTTGGTCTACCACAAGAGAACTCTTATAGCCCATTACCAGCCTCTCAAAGGTCTTCATAATGTAAGATGCAATTGCGAATGGTCTGTAGTCATTAGGTGAAGAGATGCCTGTGTTCTCAGGAACAATGCAGGATGTTTTCCACAGCAATGGCACTTTCTGGAGCCCTAGAGACAAACTGAACAGGTGACAGAGGACTCCACAAAGTTGGTCAGCACAGGTTTTAAGAACTTGAGGACTGACTCCATCTGGTGCCACAGCGTTTCCTGTGTATAGTATCTTCAGTTGTCTCCTTGCTTTATTTTCCGTTGTGGACAACTGGTCAGAGGTGGATGTCATTGGCCAGTTGAAGTGGTAGGTGGTGTTGATGTAGTAGAAATGGGGAAGGGGGCTGGCCATTCAAAGAAGGTGGCAGTGGGAGAGAAAATATATTAAAAAAAATTGATTCAGGGCGTTAGCTTTGTCCACATTCCCTTCTAGCTCATGAGCCCTGGATTGATAGAGTCTAGTTATTATGCTCAGTCTTTTCCAGACATCTTTCACTTTATTCTAAGTAATATAGTATGTGATGCAGTGACAGAGTCCCTCAATATCATCTCCATGTGACTCACGTATCTTTCCCTAGTCTGTCATTTCAGCCTTCAGGCTTTACTTTCTCAATATCCTGATGATAACACGTTGCCGTCTAGTAGCAGGCTTGTAGCTGCGAATTAAACTAATCAGGTTGTATTCAGTTAACAGTAGCTTACAATTAAAGGACATTTTTAACTGTTGATTAGCGAAGGTCCAGCTTGTTATATCCTTGAGTGGAGCAAGACACATACTGATGCAGTCACATAGTTGAAATCACCACATATTTTAGCTACAGGGTCAGAATGACTCATCATTAAAGTGTTGGTTAAAGAGTGAATTTTTTGCTTTGCTGAGTCCCTCTTTTCAGAGGGAGTAAGATAAACATAAATAAAGATGATGTATCTTTTCCCTGGGAAAATAAGGTGGACAAATTCCTTTAGGCAGAGTTTCAATGTCTGAATTACAAACTGTAGTTTTAATAATAATAATCTCCATTTTACACCATTCCTCATTCAAATAGATGACCAGTCTCCCATGTGTCTGTTTTCCAACACTATACTTGGTTTCTGTCCGCTCAAATTAGATGAAGTCCACCCAGCCCAAAAACAGTGTTATGTATATCAGATCTTCGTTAAATGCAAAATGCCAGTGTACCTGTATGTGCCATGATCCACTGTGGAGCAGACAGTAATGCTAAGGCTTAATGTGAACTTTATACCTTAAGGGTAGTAATGGTAGCCTCCAACAGAATTGTTGGGTGAGCGTGTGGCTTGGATGAATAGAACTGCAAAAAAGTCACAAGAACATAAAATAGTAAATTAAGCAAATGAAACAAAAGAAAATGTCTTTGGTTTTTAAGAAAACAGAGTGCACTGAGTAGCATATATCTGACCATGTTTAAAAAAAATACATGCTTTGAGTGTAGCAAAATCCCCTTGTTCTTGGTTTTTGGCATTCCGAATATTGGATTGGCTCATGTTGCATCATATATAGGTGTGATATAACAAAGCAGGCGTGCCTGCCAAGATCAGCAGAATGTGAAATGCTTGCTTGAATGATGGCTTGATGCCAGGCCCTAGGGACAGAGTGTAGTGAAACTATTTACTGAGATGGTAAAATAGATGGCTGTGCGTGTGGTGTGGCCATGAAGGCTGCTAGCACAAACTCTCTTGTGTTCTTCTTTGGTTTAATTTTTTAACTGTTTTTCTTAAGTCCCAAAATGAAACGTCCCTGCTTGATGAGATGAGGAAGCAAAAGAACGCATTTCATCATGGGGAAGTGAAGGCTTTCAGCTCTTGACCCCAAGCAAGATGACACCTTGAAAATGAATGTTCATCTGAACTAATCAGTCATGGTTACAGCATGCAGACAGTTGGCACAAGAAATGTATTGTCATTTTATTTCTTATTATGTGATTAAATTGACTTTTGACACTTTTTCCTTAACTGGAAGCACAGTGTTGGCCTGTTTTGGTAAAAAAAAAATGAGAGACGGGAAAAATTCATGTGAGTAGTGGAAATGGGTCACCTTTTGGAGTTAAAACAACCCCAGCAAGAGCAACCCACTATATAATCTTTATAGTCTTTAATATAGTCTTTAATCTTACAGTAGGCGTAGAGGAAAGAGATGTATGACATATGTCAAATGTATGCTCTTATAAATATATGTACTGCACTTATATGCACAATTTAGATTTTTTCTGTGTATGCTTATTTATTATATAATACAGGGCAGCATGCTGGCTATCACTGATGTCCATGTTTGACTCCTGGCCTTATTCTCATTGTGTCTGTTGGGATTTTTTTTCTGTGCACGGCGGTCTCCTCCCAATCCACATATCTCATTTGCTAGGACACTTGGTGAATCTAGATTAGCCTGGTATGATTGAACATTAGTATGTGCTCTGCATTGGAATGGCAGCCCCTACAGGGCTGGTTCCTGCATTTGGGCTTCTTTTTAGAGTGACATAATGCATGGTATGTTTCGGAATATGTTTAGTGACAGTTGTAAAAAAAACAACAACAACTTTGTTCTCAAATGATGCTGTTTCTGTAATAAATATTTTTTATTACAAACTTTCATGATGAAGAACAATAAAAAAAATTGAAAACAAAATTATTTATTTGACAGGAGCTGGTAACCCTTGCTGATAAAAGTATTCAGATCTTGATCACAGGCCTGGCTCCAGGGCATCATTTAACTGGGTTAAGTCAAACCAAATATCATGTCACACTCCCCAGTCTGTGCTATCTGGTATACTGTTGCTGTTTAGAGTTTTGGGGCTTTAATCACACCATGAACCTTGTTTTGGTTTCATGAATATTTGGGTGAGCCCCCTTTTGCCGTTGTCGCAGTGTTAGGCTTAGTGGAGTAAATATCAGGTTTAGACACTGGTCAGGAGTTTTTATCTTATTCCTCTTGGCTAGTTTATACAACTTTGACGATAAGTGCTTTCAGGCTGCCATTTTTAAATCACAGTAAAGATTCTCAGTTGGGTTGAAGATGAGATTTATGAGTGGATAGTCAAAGGTGTTTAATATTTTTTATCAGAGACTCTCTACAGATCAATGTCTTGAAATATCAGATTTCTCCCTACCTCCATTTTTTCAGCTGCCTGAAACATTATTTCTTTTAATATTTCCAAGTACCTTGCTCCATCTATTTTTACTTCAGGGCTAATAGATTGCCCAGTACTTTCTTTGGAGCAGCATACGTATATCATGACGAGGTTGCCACTATACTTGACTGAACGGAATAGTGCTTTTTGGGTCCATGTCTTTGCGTGTGCCAAAAAGTCTTAATTTCATCTGACTACAAGTTCTTTTCCAGAGCTTAAGATATTTTGTAATTAATGTTTCTGCTACACAGGGGTTAGCTCTGTAGCCTCACAGGAGCAGGACACAGCAGTCAGATCCTGGTCCCAGTGCTGACTGTCTGTCTTAAGTTTGCATTTTCAACTTGTAACTTTTTCATGCTTTCTCTGTCTATTCTGATTATCCGTACACATTCCCAAACACACATTTTAGGCTAATTGGTAGCTCTTAATTGATGTTACGCTAGGGTGTCTTGCGATAGTTATATATTAATACCCTCCCTGGTCTTTGCCTTGAGCCCAGTGCTGCTAAGTAAACTTCTGGATTAATGGATTAAGAAAGTTTGAAAATGATAGAATAGATTTTTTGTTTGCTGCCATGTTATACAGGGCAGTGCTGTTCAGAGCTTTTCATATAGTTCTCAAGGTAATGGCTCATCCCTGAGTGTCTTCTCTATCAAATTCTTTGCTTTTGTGTGTGATGCAGCTTCAAACAGGGCTGAATGGGACATCCGAACATTACAATGCAGTTTTGTACCCTTTTCTTAAATGTCTCTATTCACCTCTTTATCTCTGTATTCCTCAGAATGTTTTCTAATCATCAGATTTGTTGTGTACATAAAGATTCCTAAGCAGGTAGATTTTTTTTTTTATTATTCAGAAAATTTGATGATGACTTTAGTGATGCAAAGGCAATTACTAATAAAAATGTAGTTACATCACTATTAGGGTATTTTGAGTTACCAGAGAGCTGGTTTGTGAATGCCGTTGGGCACCACAATATATATATATATATATATATATATATATATATATATATATACAGTATAATATATAATGTGTGTGTGTGTGTGTATAGATACAGTATATCTATAGATAGATAGGTAGATCAACACTCTAGAAGTGTTTAGATGCTCGTAAAGAGTGCTCACCAATTGCTGCAGGCATACAAGCTTTTATTCCTGTGAGGCTGTAATGCTATTGTGTCTGACATACTTTGCTTAACTTTACTATGTAGAGTGTAGTGCAAGCCCTTCAGACTTTAATCAGGGGACTACTGAGGTGCTGTCATTCTACATTCTGTCCCTTTCCATCACTATCTCCAGGCCCTCCCAACCTTTTGATTTTGCCATATGGCCAGCAGATTTTGAAAGGATATTAGTTTGCTTATTGCTTTGTGGACATTTTATTTCTTGCCTTTTTTTGCTTTCTTGCAGTTTGGTTTCTCAATTTTGTCACTCTGTATATTGTAGAAAAGACCCATTGTCATTAGGAAATTGTGCCTATATTTTTAAATTTCAATTTGGGGCACTGCTTACATGCATGTCCTATTATGTCAAGACTGAAAATGACTATAAATTTTGTGTGATGCCATCTAGTATGCATTCTTGAATTTGGGAAAAGAGATATTCAGTAGATTTGGTATTATTACCACAGTCAACAACTTAAAGCGGGCACAAGCATATAGAAAATTCTGACTTACTTGGGATCTCCTTTAAAGAATATAATGTTTTTTTGTAACTTTCTGTGATAATTGTTTTTTTTTTTTTTATTTAAAACTGTTCCTTTAAAACATACCTTGATTGTATGTACACTAGATAACTTAATTGCTTTGGCCAGTCTTTGTGAAGTTGCAGCTATGTGATGATGATAAGCTATGAAAAGCATGATTGTCACCCATTTTCTGCCTGACTTTTCTGTGAAGAAATAAAACGATTGCAGTCTGAATTGTACTGGATGAGTTCTGAGCCAAGCATGGGAGCATTGAACCCCACTCCAGTATGGCCTCCTCTGACGTTCCAGGTTAGAGTATCTTGCAGAGGGTATGGTATGTTTCTATTTGCTGTTACCATTGTTAATATGGCATCAAAAAATACTTTTTTTCAATGGATGTTGTTGGTTGTTTAACTTCTTGCATTCAGTGGTATAAATCTATGTGATCTATGTGATGTTGTGATCCTCTTATTTGTGTTTAAGTATTGTCTTGGTGCCAGAATCCAGATTTTTGGGGTATTTTTCACTTTTATGTTTTTTGGCAGTGTTGCAAAATATCCTGTTTTTTTTTCCACCTGAGCTGCAATGTGTTGCATATGCATTTACTTAGAAACTGCATTTTGAAAGATTCAGGTTTTCTGTTATCTTAATTTTTTAAATAATGAGTGTACTGTATCTTTTGATCTACATAAAATGTGTTAATCAAACAGTGGTGTATACTTTAGATTAAGAGATTAGTTGTTGAAAGTCAAAATTACGAGATTTTCAAATGTCTATAAGTAATTTCTTAAGGTGTGTATCTTTTTCTGATGCACTACAGTGTCAGTAACGAGTCTGTGTGTAAACCAAGATAGCAAAACTGTACAAATGAAAAGGTGAATTCAGTGCAGAGCAGCATGAATGGCACATTTTACATAGAAATTTCGTACAATTTAAAATCATAAAGCTGTAAAAATGGATTTTTACAGGCATCATGCTGAAAATGATCAATTATAAATGCATAACACAAATAAGTGCGTCAAAAACATGAACATGAAATTTCAATCCTACTACATGGATTAGAAATGGAGAAAGTAGAAATGTATGTAAACAACTATAAAGTATCCTACTTTTTATTAGTGTCCATTATGGGGAGCATTAGTGGAACTGCTGCTGTAACACACACTCATTTCCATCTTTGTTTCTTGTAGTAAGTGTAACATTCATTTAGTATATAAAACCGTGTGATGTTATGAAGAGCTTCTTTTATAAGTATTTCTGTTTTGTTAGTTAGTCTTGTCACAAGTCACTTTATTTTATCCTCTTGACAAAGCTGGGTGTCACACTGACCTGGGGGGTTGTGTTAATACATTACTGAAGATCTTCTTTTTTCCTTTCTTTACCTTTAATTGTTTAATTATGTTAGGTTTTGTTTTAAATAATATTACTTAACTATAATAATATTAAGTTAATCTCTCTGTGACCTGAAAAATTAAGCTGGTTCAGTAAATGGTTGGCTTTTAATTGCAAACATGTATATAGTCCTATCTTTAGTTGTTTTATGTGCCAAGAGAAATCAAAAGCTTGTACATTTGTTCAAGTAAACTATATAATTCTGGCTGTACTTCTTATCGCTCTACACCACCACCACCACCTCTTTTTTGTCCACTGTTTGCGCTATGAAACTAGTAGTGTTTGGAGTCATTTTACAGGGGAAGCAGTTTCATGAGAAAATGACTTCAGAGCAGCCCAGCAGGAGCAGGTTTCAAATTTCCCATGGCATGCTCGGCAGAGCTCCAGGGAGAGCTGTGGCAAAGAGGGCTGGCACTGAAGGATTTCAGTGGAAACTTGTTTGTGACCAAAACGGAAGACTGGTCGGAGCGGGTCAAAGGGCATCCTTGTTGTTTGAAAACTGCAAAAGGCATCAGCCCTGAGTCTTACGTCATCTTCCACTCTAAGACCTGGATGTACAGCGTCAGAAAGATGTGTGGGATTCTGTTCCTCCCCACCTTACATACAGTGAAGTCAGGGTGAAGTGCATGCTTCCTGTACTGCGCTGGATAGAAGTCCTCCCGGAACCTCATACACTTCAGACAAACTTTCAAGTTGAATTTGGGTGTCGACATTCATCTCTAATTATGTGTCTCTTCTGTAATTGAATGACTAATGGCTGCGGTGCACTTAATGGACAGGATTGGCCTAGTTGAACAAAATGTATTTCGAAGACAGAGGTACTCTGCAGGAGCTGTTGTGGCTTTTAGAGTTCACTCCAAACACTTAGGCAATTGGGATGAATCTCTCTGTTTTAAAAAAGGCTTATTTCCATAAATAAACTAGAATGTGAAACGTTTTACAGATGAGAACAGACCATTCAATTCATTAAGTTAATTTGATTAGCTAATAGTTGAGTTGTCCCGCAGTCCAACCAAAATACTTTTGAAATGCTTGGGGATTTTTGGTTTCAGCTACATGACTTGCTAAATTTGTTCCAGATTTTCACTTAATGTGAAGAAATGCTTCCTTGCATCCATCTTAAATGCACTTCTCCTTAATTTTCACCAGTGTTCTCAAATAAATGACTCACCATTTAGCCAAAAGAATTTCAGTGGATTCATTTTATCAATTCCTTTGAAAATTTTGAACCTTTAATCTTGGGAGGATTACGTTATCTTGGTTGCTGTCCTCTGCAGTGCTGCTGTGTCATTTTTATAACATGGTGACCAGAATTGCATATACAACCACCGATGTTGCTTCACTACTAATGCATTACAGAGTTGCAGCATAACATTTCATGATTAATATTCAGCAGTTTTTACAATGTAGTCTACAAGTTTATTTGCCTTTCAATTGGTTATGTGTGTGCCATGTCCACAGGACTCTTCTCATCTTGCTGGTTTATTTTTTTTTTTACTTGTTTAACTTGGTAAGTAAGCAAGCCCTGCTGCTTGCATCCATTAGTAATTTTATTAAAGGCATGTTGGTTCTTATGCTGTGACTAGATGCTTTGTTTTTTAGTTGAATATTCTATCATAGAATAAATGATTGCACTCCCATTTGCTGTGCATGCTCAATGCACTGTAATCATACCAGTTAACCAGGTAGTATTTGCTTAACCCATTTGAGATAAAAGGCAAACAAACTCAGTAAATGCCACACCTGATGATTCCAACCATAGACCTATACTCTGGGCCCTAGTGCTGTAGGGTAATGGCATGCTGCCCTTCTTCACCTGCTGATTAAAATACAGTGGACCCTTGACTTACGAACTCAATTTGTTCGCGAGGGCTGGTTGCAACTCAAGTTGGTTGTAACTCAAGACTATTTTTCCCATAAGAAATAATGGAAATACCCATAATGCGTTCCGAACCTCCCACAGCAACACTTACTTAACCTTTTCATAATAAAAAAGGGTTGTATAATGTGCATAATTTACCAAAAACACCAATAATTTTTCTAATGTACTAACCAAAAATTTATAAAAAGTGCCTAGCCTACCAGAAACAACAATTTCATACTGTACTCACCATTTGGAAGGTGGTTATTGTTTGGAAGGAACTTCCTTATACAAATCTTTTCTTTGTAAAATTGTCGAGATGGTGGATTTCGACATGCTGCATATTAGCAAGATCGGTCACACAAACGCCACTCTCATACTTCCGCACAATTTCCATCTTCGTTTCGATTGTGATTGCTTTCTTTACCTTTGTTACCTTCTCTTCCTTCCTTAGCAATTATCAAAATAAGTTATATAAATTACTGCATTGACCGAAATTACGTCCACAAACACATGTATCTGGGTTCCGACTGACGCTTACGGATGCTCCCGGCTGTTTGTTTACAATCGCACAAGCGGATATACGTGACCGCATTCGGGTTGCAATGCAAGACATTGGTCGTAATCCATCCATCCATTTTCCAACCCGCTGAATCCAAACACAGGGTCACGGGGGTCTGCTGGAGCCAATCCCAGCCAACACAGGGCACAAGGCAGGAACCAATCCCGGGCAGGGTGCCAACCCACCGCAGATTGGTCGTAATTCAAAACAAAAATTTTGGTCTTAAGCCAAGTTGTTCGCATGTCAGGCCAGTCGTATATCGAGGGTTGACTGTATTTTAAAATGTGAAAAGAATGAAAATGTAACAAAATTATATGTAGCTTAAAGAAAATAAACAGCCACCTGTATAATGAAAACTATCTAACTCAGCAAGAACTCCTGATATGAAGAGAGCAATCCAGTTGAAACTGGTGGACATGGAAAAGCTAAATGGAATGAAGCCTGGCATGCGTGAACTCAGGAAACCTCTTTGTTTGGGGAATTAGCATCATGTTATGTAAGTGTAATATCATTCACCAAATTTTTCACTGGACTAGTCATACAAAATATATCACTCTTGAGTTGACGGACCTTTATGACCTAAGTGTTTTGTGTGATCCATTGTGTTTCCATTCATGCATTAATTTTATATTCCACGTATCATGCTAACGGTCCTGATGGGCCTTTTGGCTACCTTCACAGCATTAAGTTCAAGGTGGAAACGAACCTCGTTTGGGTTGACAGTCCAACACAAGACACATATGTATGTACTCACTCTCACAGTGGGCCATTTTAGAGTGTTATTAAACCTAAGCTGCATGTTTTTGAGATCTGAGAGGAGAACCCACAGAAATGTGTAGACTTCACAGGCCTGGTGTACAACACTTAGAACTATGCTAGAACCGTGGAGCAACAGTAGTAGCTAATGAGATAACAGTCGTATCCAGTTGGGTGTTTTTGTTAACGTGCTTAGAGAGATCACAAATTAAACTTACAGCTACATGTCTTCTGTTTTGGAAATCTCTAAACTGTTGAATTGATGTGTGTTCTCTGGGGTTGTGGTAGGGTGATGGTGCAAGTTATTGAAAGGTTGTGGCAATTCCTTGCACCGTTTAATAGGACACATGTACCCAGCACCCCAAAATTGTAATGATAAATATAATAATGCAAGAGGAAATTGTTGTTCGATATGATGGACGTGTGTTAACCCAAACAAGCACTTTAATCTGGACATGATAATGTTTCTCTGAGACCACATTCCCCTTTGGCCAGGGGTTAGTGACACAAAGAGTGAATTCTGATAGAAATAGCTTCGCAGTATGTTTGGTGGAAGACTGTGTGCACTTGGCTCTTAGTTCAGTCTTCACAGGAAAAAGAAAAAAATAGCCTTTATTTTTCTTAGAATAAATTGATTGAACCAGTGGCAGGTTGTAGTGGGTTGCCAATTTAATACTAAAAGGAAGAGGGCTAGCTTCATGCCAGTTTCTAATGTAAGCCGTCATCTAGAAGTGTGGAATGTCTTTTTATTTATGTTTCTGAGATTTCTCTTTAAGGAGGATTTGGCAGATAAAATTGGATTTTGCCCTCTCAATACTTGGTCTTTGCTGTACAAATCCACAAAGATTTCACAGAAACTTATGGTGCAGTCTTCTCACAAGGGTTTGACCCAGTCTGTTTGATGGTTCTCACATCTTTTCAGTGCTTTAATGAGGCACAGCCTTGCAGTTATGGACACATACAGGTACATGGTTTAAGAAACAAACACTTCAAAATAAATGAAACTGTAATGTATGGGCTGATGTATATAAATTAGGAAAGCCTAAAGGAATGTGAGATCTCATTTAATGCTGGTGTGTTAGGACTGGAAAGTACAGGAGACCAGGCTGATGAGTTAACAACTCAAATGCAGGAAAGTTGCTGGTGCCCAGATGAGAAAAGAGGAGGTTCAATATCTTTTCTGCTTAGTGCTTAGAGGAGCAGACCCAACCTTCCCTTCTTGGAGGAAAGAGGCCAGGGCCACCCTGATTGGTTCATAAAGGAAGATGAAGGGAGGAGGAAATTAGGCTTCTTTCTTTGTACCAAAAAATGGGCTGCCCTACTTGGTGCTCAAGGGAAGTTATTTGTATTTTTTATTTATTTATTTTTTTTTTAAGAGGAGGAAGTATGAGACTGAACCGCCTAGTTTTGATACTTAGAGGAGAGTGAAATGTAGGTTCTGACGGACTGGACGCAAGACAGACCAGTGTATGTATTCAGAACTAACTATGAATAGTACTGTATAGTTAGTCCCTTAAGTCATATTGTCTATGTCCTTTTTTATCATCATTCTTAGCACAATGTGTAGATTTTCTATAATTTTTATTTTGTAATTTTTATTTTATTTTATTATTTTGTTTCATTATTACTGTTGCTTGCATAGATGCTGAAACTTTAACAGCTTCGCAAATCCTTTCTTTGTCTGTGTTATGTTATGTCATCATTATGAGCCTCTCCCAGTGTTCATTGTGTAAACTGTGAAAGGAGGAATCGTACCGGTGGAGTCTGAGCGTTCATATATTTTTTGTTTTAACATTTCAGCCTATTAGTAATAAACATTTACTGATAGAGTCCATTGTGGTTTCATTGCCTGTTCGTGGCAGTTCGCATGAAGAGTCACATTGTGAGTCAAAATCCAGAAGCTTCGGGGGTTAACCGGATTCAGAGCCAGAGTGTAGCAGTACAGCATTTATGGTGAACACTGGTTACAATGGGATAACCTAAAGTCGCATGTGATCGCATTCGCTATCTTACTTCGCTCATACTGTTTGATATTCTTAATTTCTGCATCAAGATCAATTGCCTTTTTTCCATGTAAGACAAGTGTAACTTAACGTAGTCAAAACCACTGCAGGTAATAAACTGGGTATGAGATGAATGAGTCATGGCATAAGGAGCTGGTGTGGTGAAAACTGTTGTTTGCCTGTGAGATGCGGTAGTGGTCATAAGTCAGTCGTAAGATGCATAGGTCATAAGTCAATGACTATTTCCGCTGCCTGCCCAGAATGGACGTTAAACGTCTGTTATAGATACATAAAGGAGAAAGCTGGTACCTTGATTGCAATGTCTCAGATGATGGAACAGTTCAGGTTTACCCAAGAGTAAAATGCGCAGATTGGCTTTAACCAGCTAGCAAGGAAAGGGAATGTGAGGCAGGATGAGCAAAGCCCACTTGATTTTTTAGTTTTTGTTTGGTTAAAGGGAAAACTATGAAAGTGTTATACTTGCATTTGTTTAACTGATTATCCTGGTTGTATTATTTCCCCATCAATGTGGGCTTTAATTAAAAGTACCAGTGAGTATTTTGTCAAGGTGCAAGGTGACACTGACTATACACAGGACATCTGTTCAGTGTCACCCCTGGCATGGGTGACCTTGTGTAAGGGAACATTTATCCTGACTAGAGATGATATTTAAATGAAGTATTATCCTGTGTAACCCGCTTCTTTTTCTCAAGAGAAAGTTTTTGGTGGGGGGAGGGGTGGTAGGTTTTTACTGGGTTGTGTTTTTTTGTTTTTTTTTTTGTGTGTGAGTTTAGCAGTAGATATTCACATTTCAATTAAATCTGAAATTCATGACATCGTAGTCCAATGCTATTTTCTTCTTCTGTCTTGTAGCCTCTCTTTCTCTGCTTTAATGCCTGATTATTTGAGGGTGCTATTTGTTGTGGGTCCTCATCATTCCCTCCATCTAAGTTTGGTACCACCAGTCTTATTCAGTGACATCTTGGCAAACTTAAGTCCTGTTGAAAAATGATTGGGCAAGGAAATACTTCTCTAAAAGTAATGGAATGTGCCATTAAGTGACCGAAAGTTCTGATTGTTGGGCTGATTTGGCTCATTCTAATATTTTCAGGGTTTTGATGAACAGTATGAGCTGTATGAGGGGCTCTGTGTAGGTGTGTGAGTGTAACTGGTGAACTCATTTATTAGTAACTTTGCATTATACGATGCCTACCAAGACACATGTACCCATTTGATCTGCCCTTCCAGGATTGATATCCTTTAATTTAACATACAACTTTCGTTTTATTTAATCTGGAAGTAGGATGAAAACCACAATCCACATGTGACTACTTGCAGATGTTTTACTCATTTTTTGCTGCTGACTAAAAAATTTTGGCCTTTCCCTATGTTAAAAAAGTATTAATATGAAAAGAGGCCTTTTTAGTTTTTATTTTCCCAGTATTGCTTCAGAGAACTTATTTTAGCTTGTCATGTTGCTGTATGTGACCTTTTATATCTGCCTACTCCAGTTAGGCTTGGTGGTCTGCAAATTTTCACTGCTTCTAGGTGTGCCTAATTGTGTGCCCCATATTGACTCTTGTGTTTAATTACACTTTTTCCCCCATTTTTACATTTCAAATAAGAATTTGTTTTGGAATCTACAGGTGCCATAAAATTAGAATATCATGACAAAGTTGATTTATTTCAGTAATTCCATTCAAAAAGTGAAACTTGTATATTAGATTCATTCATTACACACAGACTGATGTATTTCAAATGTTTATTTCTTTTAATGTTGATGATTATAACTGACAACTAATGAAAGTCCCAAATTCAGTATCTCGGAAAATTAGAATATTAATTGAGACCAATGCAAAAAAAGGATTTTTTAGAAATGTTGGCCAACTGAAAGGTATGAACATGAAAAGTATGAGCACGTACAGCACTCAATATTTAGTTGGGGCTCCTTTGGCCTGGATTACTGCAGTAATGCGGCGTGGCATGGAGTCGATCAGTCTGTGGCACTGCTCAGGTATTATGAGAGCCCATGTTGCTCTGATAGTGGCCTTCAGCTCTTTTAAATTGTTGGGTCTGGCGTATTGCATCTTCCTCTTCACAATACCCCATAGATTTTCTATGGGGTTAAGGTCAGGCGAGTTTGCTGGCCAATCAAGAACAGAGCTTTGGCACTGTGCAGGTGCCAGGTCCTGTTGGAAAATGAAATCTGCATCTCCATAAAGTTCGTCAGCAGCAGGAAGCATGAAGTGCTCTAAAACTTCCTGGTAGACGGCTGTGTTGACCTTGGACCTCAGAAAACACAATGGACCAACACCAGCAGATGACATGGCACTCCAAACCATCACTGACTGTGGAAACTTTACACTGGACCTCACGCAACGTGGATTCTGTGCCTCTCCTCTCTTCCTCCAGACTCTGGGACCTTGATTTCCAAAGGAAATGCAAAATTTACTTTCATCAGAGAACATAACTTTGGACTACTCAGCAGCAGTCCAGTCCTTTTTGTCTTTAGCCCAGGCGAGACGCTTCTGACGCTGTCTCTTGTTCAAGAGTGGCTTGACACAAGGAATGCGACAGCTGAAACCCATGTCTTGCATACATCTGTGCGTGGTGGTTCTTGAAGCACTGACTCCAGCTGCAGTCCACTCTTTGTGAATCTTCCCCACATTTTTGAATGGGTTTTGTTTCACAATCCTCTCCAGGGTGCGGTTATCCCTATTGCTTGTACACTTTTTTCTACCACATATTGTCCTTCCCTTCGCCTCTCTATTAATGTGCTTGGACACAGAGCTCTGTGAACAGCCAGCCTCTTTAGCAATGACCTTTTGTGTCTTGCCCTCCTTGTGCAAGGTGTCAATGGTCGTCTTTTGGACAACTGTCAAGTCAGCAGTCTTCCCCATGATTGTGTAGCCTACAGAACTAGACTGAGAGACCATTTAAAGGCTTTTGCAGGTGTTTTCAGTTAATTAGCTGATTAGAGTGTGGCACCAGGTGTCTTCAATATTGAACCTTTTCACAATATTCTAATTTTCCGAGATACTGAATTTGGGACTTTCATTAGTTGTCAGTTATAATCATCAACATTAAAAGAAATAAACATTTGAAATACATCAGTCTGTGTGTAATGAATGAATCTAATATACAAGTTTCACTTTTTGAATGGAATTACTGAAATAAATCAACTTTGTCATGATATTCTAATTTTATGACCAGCACCTGTATGTATTGTAAATTTACAATCAACAGAACTGTATTTTGTCTTATTGATGTACCTGTTTTGTGGATTGTCTGTCTAAATCATTTTTTTTTTTAATGCAACTCAATCAATTCCAAGAAACCCGGAAATAATGAGCCCTGCAGGGGATGTGTACTTCCACTGCCACTCCATTGTGAGACAAAATATCATCAAAACACTGTTATGTCAACTAAAATGTGAAGGTACCCAATGTGGAGCGCAGGTGACTTCTACAGTAATGCTCAGCTTCCCATTATATATTGAATGTACTAATAGAGAAATAAGAAGGCTGGCCAAACAAGGACTTTATTTATGAGCTGAAGTCAAGTCCTTGTTCACAGGGTGGTTGCATAATGGTCTGTAGCTATGGCTCATCCTGACTGAGCAAAATGGACAGGATTAAGGCTCTTCACAAGACGAATTTGCCTGGCATGGTCTTGACACTTAACAGAACATTACAGGCACATCTTTCACTCTGCACATTTGCTTTAAGTGTGCAAGTGATTAGTGTGTTTTAAATTTAATGATTACAGTACAACCACAGAAGAGAAAGCAATTTAATCTGCCACTAACAGGAAGTGCACAGTTAATCAATTTTCAACTCTCTTTCAGGTTACATTACATGATTCTGATTTTAATCTCAGTACATTAAATGAGGATTATTTATTTGGGATAAGGGATCAACAAGTGTTAAGGGTTCTATTTATCATTCAATAAATTACAGATAAAATTGATGGTATTATCTGTGAACCACTGTCTAAACTGAGCTTCATGTTATACTTTAAAAAATTGATCATTATGCTCTATGTTGAAAACATGTTGCAACGCCATTCATGCAGATTTCAAGTTCAAGTTTATTAGCATAGATTTCAGTAAAATTCGTACTTGCATGGCTGACCAACATGCAACATGTCCCCACTTTCCGCCACCAGTCAAATGTGCACTTTACAATAATGGAAACATTTTATTTTTCTGGCAGTCTCTTCCACTCGGAATTACCAAAAAAGTAATCCATCAGATTTAATTAAAATCATTTTGTCAATGTGTGAACCCTATTGAGTTAGCTCATGAAGACTTTGATGATCCTTTTAATATGATTAAAAAAGTATTATTTACATTTAAAGCTAGTGAATAATACCTTGATTTTCTGAGTCTGTGGCCCTGATTGAGTTAATCTGGAAACTTCTACTACCTTTAAGAGGAGCTGACACCCGAATGCACATCCCAACCCTTTCATTAATGCAATCATCAATGTGGAAAACCCATATGCCTCTTTGGATAGGAGCCGTGAGCAGGGCAGATAAACTTTATCTGTATGCAAAGTATGATTCAGCATTTAGGCGCAAGTCAGACAAGACAGCCTGCAGTGGTTATGGTTTTTGGACTTCATATTATAACAATGCTTACAAATAACTTGCCATTCTGTCTGGAATAGGTTTTTGTCATAAACCCCATCTAATCACTGCCCTCTTTGACTTTGACCAGCAGGCATGTCAAAAACTGTTGCACTGTGTAAAAAAAGTAGGTAATAGCTGTATATAGTGAATGCAGGAGATGTAACTTCACTGGATTATGATTTCCTGTTTTTGACTTGAACTAACTCATAACTCATTTTTTTTCTCTTTGTCCATCCATTAAATTTTCAACTTTAGCTTAGTCAAGATAATTCGTTCAGTTTTTCTGTTGATGTTTATATTCTTGATTTAGCTATGGCTGCAAGGGGTTAACTTAATTTTGATAACTTCACATACTATAATGGAATGGTAATGTTTACTGGAGGTTCAACATTTTGCTGGTTTATTGTGATGCTCCTTGGTGAGTGAGGTTTTTCCAGCACTAGACAAAATGAGACTAATGTAATCAAGCTCTCTCAGACATTACATACAACACCGAAGACTGGGTGGTACTGTACATGGAAGGCAATCTTGTACCATGACCCCATAATATTTCATTTCATCTAAATGTACTTTTTATTGCTGTGCTCTCTACTGGCTGACTTAGAGACGTACACAGAGCTCATAGACATGAAGACCCTTTACGCATGATTCTAAATAGGCATTTCTAATGCGTAGTGAGCACACTGTGCCAGGAATCCCAAAGGACATTTGGAGCACGTCCTTAAAAGGAAACCATGTTTTTTCCCCTTCAGTGTGGATTTTACATTTGTCCTTTTATGACAAGCACTCTATTCCATCTGGCGCCTCTGAGAACAGCAGTGTCGTGTATGATGTAGCTTATTTTGGTAACTTGGTCATTTTCAAAACACCCCATAGGTCAACATTTCCTCCGTGTTGCAGGCTGAGTAAGCCTGCTTAGGACTGACCTCATGAGTGGAGAGGGAGGAAGAAAGTAAACTGCCACTGCTTGTTTGTTAGACACAGTGACATGTGGATCGTGACATTTGGCTTCTTTTCACCAAAGGGACTGGAAAGATTTTTTTTCCCTGGTAACTATCCATTCATAATATAAAAGTCAAAGAAATTATTCCCATGGAAATATTTAATAAAGAATGATATACACACTTTTCTACTTTGGGGTCTGCTATTGCTCTTTATTTTCTGGTTATACATTTTCTGTTTCTTTTCAGTTCCATTTAACAGAATATATTTTACTCCAGATTAACAGCTGGAACAAATCACATTGTGTCGTCCCATAGGGAGTAGTGTTTGCTTCATTGAATTGCTTACAGGACTGAAAAGAGAAGCCCAACCTTATCATTTCACAGACCTGCTAAGAGTATGTTTTCCCTTGCTGGTGAGTCTTCCCCTGGTTATTATGTCAGAAAACACCCTGCTTAATTACAGGGCAGGGGCCTTATTTAGGGAGAGAGTGCTGTGAACCACAGGGTAGTGAACAGATTTCAAGTGTGAGGTGAAAACTATTGATTTGTTTGCCTCGTTTATCTCAGAGCATCCAAATGCTTTGTGTGTATTATTCACTTTGGCCCACATTACAGGAGAAAATCAGAGTCTGTCTCGGTAGCTCTGTCGCCCAAGTGCATAGATGGGCAGATGTTTCTGTTTTCAAGATAGTGCTTTATGTTTCCTTATCTTAATGGATTAAGAGTGCCCTTTCTAACAGGTATCCCTTCACTTTTTCACTTCAATGTCACTTTCACTTATACTTTCACCTCACTTTCGGACAGATGGTCAGTCTCAACACAGTCCAGTACTGTTTTAAGCCTTCTTCTATCCTTTGGCCATATTTTCAATTTAAGTCTCCATTCTCTCTTTGCATTACTTACCCTTGGAATGCTGTACTTATTTCAAATGACTGTAGCTCCAACTTTTCCAATTTAAATTGTGACAAAAAAAGTGACATAAAAACATCACACAAAATCGTTGCACTTTTAGGCTTAGGATTTTATATATAGAGAGTAGATTAGAGTATGGATTGCCTTTTCAGATATATTATAGACAATTGACAGACCGATTATATTTTATTTCAGATAGCCACTTTCATGAGCACATCATCACAAGATGCTTGTTGAAACAAACAGTAGGTTTTTCTGTGTGCTGTATATTGTGTTTGGGCTTGTGGTAATGCAGATGTTTTCAGTTGGCTGTACATTTTATACAATGTGATGCACCTTGTTGGAGGAAATTGATGTTCAGTGTTCCTGTTATCACAATTTGATGGTCACTTTGTCAGATAACCAAATTTGCTCTTTTTCACTCTAATAAAATAATGTTTTGCTGTCAGTGCAAGGTAAACAATGATTAAAAGTCCTATCTACATTTTATATAACAGTAGAGCCTGATGAGAAATTTGTTTGATATCAGTCAGATACTACTTAGGATCTAGGCTTAGCATCCCATGCACTAATGCTTTCTGCTTTAATATACGATTAATTTTGGAAAATCCCACCTCAAATGACTCAAACGTTTGTAGCATATTTAAGATCTTTGTAAAAGTATTTTATTTACAGTATTTGTGAAGCCATAATGGTGATCACCAAACTTGACTCTAAATCAGATCATCCATAGAATGACAGTGGTCATGAAGATTAGTGCTATGTAAACCAAAGGTCGGTCAGTCAGTCAGTCAGTCATTTTCCAACCCGCTATATCCTAACACAGGGTCATGGGGGTGTACTGGAGCCAATCCCAGCCAACACAGGGTGCAAGGCAGGAATAAATTCCCGGGCAGGGTGCCAGCCCACCACAGGGCACACACACATGCACACACTAGGGACAATGCACCTAACCTGCATGCAGGAAACCGGAGCACCTGGAGGAAACTCACTCAGACATGGGGAAAACATGCAAACTCCATGCAGGGATGACCCGGGAAGCGAACCCAGGTCTCCTTACTGCAAGGCAGCAGCGCTACCACTGCACCACCAAGCTGCCCTAAACCAGAGGAGGCTTGGGTTATTAGTGAAGTCAGTTAAATGGATTTTATTTTCTTTTTCATTCAGGATTAATGATCTCAATAAATGAAGGTAGTTGATATTCTTTTTGTCTGAAAAAAGATACATGTAATATAGCTACATGACTAATATTTTTTCTGAAAATGGAGAAGTAGGATCACTACAAAATTTCTACAACAGAGTAGTGAGATTCTTCTGTACTCCACTGCAACACAATTAGAGAACACTGCTGTGCCTCATTTATGTTACAGTTCACTTTTCTAGAGTTTTAATGTTGTAATGCAAATTCTTTTTGTTGTTATTAATTTTAATTAAAAGCAAATGACAGTCCATACAATCAAATCAAACTTGACCAAAATTCAAACCCCTCCCAAAAGAACGAAAGAGAGGAGAGGCCATCAACAAAGCAAAGCCAATATATTTTTTAAATATTATTGATTACATCATGCCATATTTTTAAAAAGTTTTTTGAACAGATCCTGTGAGTGAGAATTTGATTTTTTCCAATTTCGGATATTATAAGACATCAGTTCCCCACTGACTTAAGGGTGGTGGGTTGGTGGTGGTAAGTCTTTGTGCTAGTAGTGAGGAAAATGCGATTATGATTTGTTTGTCCTTCTACACTTTAAGCCCATCTGTGAGTACACAGAACACAGCTGTTAATGGGTTAGGAGTGATTGTGACACCAAGGCTGTCTGATAGGCATTCAAATATTTTTGTCCAAAATGATCTTAATTTGGTGTATGCCCAAAACATGTGGCCCAGTGAGGCTGGAGCTAGATTGCAATGTTCACAGGTTGAGTCTTGCCCTGGAAACATTTTGAATAGTTTTTAATCAAGATAAATGTGCTCGATAGAAAATTTTAAGTTAAATAATTGACTGCTTTGTGCATTTAGAGCTAGAGTGTATTCGGTGCATGGCTGCCTTCCATTCCTTTTCTAAAATGTTAAGTGAAAGATCCTTTTCCCATTGTGTCCTGGGAATTGTGAAAAGAACTGGCTTTAAAATGCATTTTTAAATTGTGGAGTTGTTATCTCAGAGTTCAAGATGGATCAATATTTCCTCTAGAATAGAAATAGGTGAAAGTTGAGGAAAATTCGGCAGGTTCAGTTTAGTAAAGCTTCTAGCTTGAAAGTAGTCGAAAAATTGTGTTGATGAGAAGATAAATTTGAAGCTTAATTGCTCGTTGGATGTAAAAACATTATCTGTGTACAAGTCTCTAAATGTTTTAATCCCAGACATTTTTTAAGCATTAAATACTGTGTATGCTTGAGAGGGTGAAATAAGTGGTTACCATGTAGAGGTGCAACAGATAAGAGCTTCTCTGTCTTAATGTGCTTCCTACGTTGGTTCCATATTCTGAGTGAATAAAGGGTAATTTTGATTATTAGTTTATTGAGGATAGTTTGTATTTACTGGAGCACAGACCAGAGAATATAAAGAAGTACTGCAAGACTTCAATTCTATTGAAGACCAGACTTGTGCATATCCATTAATTTGTGTCAATGTTCATGCATTTATGGCCTGTATATTTGTCACCCAGTAATAAAATTGAAAGTTAGGTAGTGCCATGCCACCTTCTGTTTTAGGTCGTTGTAGAGTCGCCCTTTCGATGCGTGCAGGTTTAGAATTCCAAATAAATGAGGTTATAATTTAATATAATTTCTTAAAAAAAGATTTTCTAATGCATATGGGGGTGTTTTGAAATAGGGAAAGAAGCTTGGGAAGGATGTACGTCTTAACAGTGTTGATTCTACCTGCTAATGTGAGATGTAATGTAAAATATTTAATTACCGGTAGTTTATCTCATAACTGAGAAATATTGTAGCATTGCTTCAGTCTCTTTTTGTAATAGAGCAGTGTTTCCAACTGATGCTGCTCAACCACATTCCCCTTTTCATAGTATTTTAGTAGCCTGCATGCTTGCTGTTTTAGCCTGTGACAGATCTTTGTATCTCTTGAATCGGGATTCTGATATAGTGGACACACTTTCTTCTACTGTCTTTCCTTTTACTTCATCTCTTAATCCTTTCAGATCTAAAATCAGGAGTCATCGATACTACTATTTTATTGTGATTGTCCCCTTTCTCCATTCCACTCTCATTCTGTTGTTTTCAAATTTTAATAGAGCAGGTTCACTTGTAGTGCCTCTTTGGTTTGTTTTGCTACTTTATAATATGTCTTGGTCTTCTCCGTAACTAGCCCTGCAGTCTTAATACTTTTAATACAGTGTCCAACACTGGTTTGTTTTTGCAGTGTTTGTATTGTGATATAAAAGTGTAGAAATCTTAAAATATTTACTAGACCCTTGATTAAGAGGTTCAAATTTGATTTGGTGGTGCCCAGGATAGTTTTGAAGTTTTAATTTGTAGGTGGCTACACAACAGGAAAGGGGGTACTTTTATATGTGGTTTTCCTCTTGCAATTTCCTGTTTTGTGGTACAAACCACGTTTTGGATGAGATAAACGTATTTAGAAACTAACCCATGCCTATTCCTCAGTTGTTTTTTTTTTGTCAGTCATATTAAAAAAACAAATGGTTGTAAATGGTTATTTTTATATTTCTTTAAAAATTCCATGATACCACATCAGAGAAATTTCAACATAGACATTAGTTTAAATCTGTAAGGCATTTAAATCATTAGATGGTATGCCTCCTGTAATGCTTTGAAACATATGCATAAAGTATATATATTTATTTGTTTGCTTTTAGTTTTTTTTTTTCCTACTTTTTTTGAGAGTGGAGTGTGAAGGTTCAAAAGCCACAGCCAGCCCCTCATCTGTTGCTACAAGGAATGGAACATTTTAGAAGTCAAAAAATAGCCCATGGTTGTATGGCTCATTATCTTCTTTTAATATAAAATGCTCAAAAATAATATACACTATACATTCTTTAGTCCCTTTTCAAATATTGCTTATCCATAATGTCTTTGAGAGTCAAAGCCTGTCCTGGCATCAACGTATGAACCAACTCTGGATTGGGCATATGTGTCATTAACAAATCTACATTCTAAATCTTTTAAGCTGAAAGGTCATCCAAACCAAAATGTGTAGTAGTAAAAATATTATTTCAGTATTTTATTAGGTGTCTGGATTGCAGCAGTTGTTCGAGGCTTTTTGAAATTTATAAGTCAGTTCCTGGTATTAATAGAACATGATTTTAAACAGTTGGCTCAGTCTAAATACCTTAGTGTATATTTTAAGCAGAAAATCAAGGAAAGGTTTTGAATTTAAATGGATTAGTAACTCCACAACATTTTTTTTCTTTCTGTTTTCTTTCTAAATATTTTACTAAACAAACTGCTATGATGAACTTAGAGAAGTGCAGATGAAACAAAGGTAGCTGTTGCACTTTTGCTTATGTTTTTATTTATACGTCATAGTTAATTCGTAAGAACAAAGAACAAGGAAGCAATTAAAAACTCAGAATCTTAACAAGCATATGAACTAAAATAAAATTAAAAAAGCATGTAGGGTTTTGAATTGACTCTTGTGTGTTAAAAGCGGTGATTGCAACAAGCATATTTCTGAATTTTACAGAGAAGTTAAATTTGAACTTTTAGGAATTTTTGAGATTGCAGCCAGACAGCTGGAACAAGAATCTTACATTAAATTGCTTGCGCCGTTAACAGCGAGACTTGGCTTATAATTAAGAAATTGGCTGGATTTGACTTTCTGAGACTCCTGTGGTAGATCAAACCAAAAATTTTAAATTTTATTACTGGTTTTTATATTTAATTTTCAAAGTTTGTTTAAGGAAACAATTGTATTAAAAAGTATCGCCTAGAAAATGTTCAAGGCCATTTAGAAGCTTTATCTTAGAGATTTTGAAAATTCTGGGTTGAAATAGTTATTAAAGGATTGTGCAGCATGCACTATATCTTAGAGAAGCTAGGATTCTGGTTTAAATTCTAGCTGTTATTCTTCTGTATGGAGTTTCCTGTTCCATCTCCAGCTTCTTTAGCCAGGTTTTGACTAAGTGTAGGTGTGTGAAGGGGAATCCTGGCTAGGATAAATTCCTTTCTCACATCCATTTCAGCTAGCATAAGCTCCATACTCAATAACCTAGCACTGGCAAAGTTGAACTCATTGAATGATTTTCAGAATTTGTAATCTGGTGTAAAAGTGGTGGGTATTGTTTCTGTAAATAAACAATGACAGTTTGGTATGGTGTTGTGTGCTTCTCAGGACTTGAGCAGGTTTAGTTGGAGCAGTTTATTCAAATTAAATAAATAACATCAGATTTGTAGGGTTGTGGATTTTTCTGATGCTTTGTTTCCTTCGGTTACAATTTCAAAGTGAAAGCTGTGTTGCAACCAGGTACTGCAGTTGGAGTGTTTTTGTCAGTTTGCAAAGAGGGCTAGTATCTTAGATGAGGAGTGCTATTGTCGATCTTCACAAAGCCACAACACTATATAAGTGTGCATACTGTAAGTCTTCAATTTCATTAATATTTCTATCTTTTTTTATTTTGGTTGTATCTGGGATATTGGAAAATAGTGATTACTGTCCTGATGTTACATTTGTACAACTTTCAACAAATCAGATTTCACAGAGCTAAATATATCACAGGCCAGATAGACCTCAAATGTTAGAAAGCTTCTTGTCAGAAATGTGTTCTTTCATAATTTATTTTTAGGTGCCTATATTGATAAAACAATGAAAAACATTTTTTTTCTTTTTCAATGCAGCCACTGGCACTGACAGGGCTGGCTATGAAGATTGTCTCGGTCCCCATGGGTCTGGTGACCGTGGTAAAAGTGGCACCATGTTCCTTGACCTTGCAAAAGGTCAGGGTTGTGAATTGCTGGATAATTATTTATTGATGTGTGAACACTTCCTGAAAGACACAGTTGTCCAAATGGGGTGGGTTTGAGGATACGACTGTGAGTGAATGAAAAGATGGAACTCTGGAGAGAGCAACATACAATTGTCCGTGACTGAAAACTGGCTCTGTCTTGCGTCTTGCCTGCCATGGTCGGCCGCCTTCGTGAGTTATATATATAGATAGAAGATTATACCATAGAATGCACAGCGTAATAGTAAACTAAATGTAAAAACATTGAATAACACTGAGAAAAACTTGAACAACAGAGAAAGCTTAACACTGCAAGAGTTCGCGCTATAGCGCTACGAACCACTCGGTAAAAACACTTTTTTAATGAGTTTTAAGCACAGGGAAAAAAATTAACATTTGAAAAATCCGTAATTTAATAAACCACTAAGAAAAGTAACATTGCAACAATGCACGCTACGAACCGATCGCTGTAAACAAAAGTGAAAACAAAATCAAGCCCGGTGCATTCTTTAACTGCCTTCTCTGCCGTATGCATCCAGCCCCCTCTCTCTCTCTCTCTCTCTCTCTCTCTCTCTCTCTCTCTCTCTCGCGCGCGCGTGTGTGTGTGTCTCTCGTGCGCCTGTGTGTGTGTGTCTCTCGTGCGCCTGCGTGTGTGTGTCTCTCGTGCGCCTGCGTGTGTGTGTCTCTCTCGTGCGCCTGCGTGTGTGTCTCTCTCTCGTGCGCCTGCGTGTGTGTGTCTCTCTCGTGCGCCTGCGTGTGTGTGTCTCTCTCGCGCGCCTGCGTGTGTGTGTCTCTCTCTCGCGCCTGCGTGTGTGTGTCTCTCTCTCGCGCCTGCGTGTGTGTGTCTCTCTCTCGCGCCTGCGTGTGTGTGTCTCTCTCTCGCGTGCCTGTGCCTGTGTGTGTGTGTGTGTCTCTCGCGTGCCTGTGTGTGTGTGTCTCTCTCGCGCGCGCGCCTGTGTGTGTGTCTCTCTCTTGAGCACCTGTGTGTGCATGTCTCTCTCGCGCGCCTGTGTGTGTCGCTCTCTCTCTCTCTCTGGCTTGCTTGCTTACTCGCTCGCTGCACAGGGAGAGACTGAACACGTGCGGAAATCATCGGCGCGCACGGCTGCTTAGTGAATTGCTGGTGGGTGGGGCTCTGTGAGTTGGCGGTCATGGCTCTGTCTTGCGTCTTGCCTGCCATGGTCTCGTGCGCCTGTGTGTGTGTGTGTCTCTCTCTCGCGTGTGTGTCTCTCTCTCGTGCGCCTGTGTGTGTATGTCTCTCTGGCGCACCTGTGTGTGTGTGTCTCTCTTGCGCGCCTGTGTGTGTTGCTCTCTCTATCTCTGGCTCGCTCGATCGCTGCACAGGGAGAGACTGAACACATGCGGAAATCATCGGCGCGCACGGCTGCTTAGTGAATTACTGGTGGGTGGGGCTCTATGAGTTGGCGGTCGTGGCTCTGTCTTGTGTCTTGCCTGCCATGGTCTTGTGTGCCTGTGTGTGTGTGTCTCTCTCTCGCGTGTGTGTGTGTCTCTCTCTGGCGCACCTGTGTGTGTATGTCTCTCTGGCGCGCCTGTGTGTGTGTGTCTCTCTTGCATGCCTGTGTGTGTCGCTGTCTCTCTCTGGCTCGCTCGATCGCTGCACAGGGAATGCACAGGGAGAGACTGAACACGTGCGGAAATCATCGGCGCGCACGGCTGCTTAGTGAATTGCTGGTGGGCAGGGCTCTGTGAGTTGGCAGGCGTGGCTCTGTCTTGCGTCTTGCCTGCCATGGTTGGCTGCTTTAGTGAGTTATATATATTGTCGCAGTAGAGGCGTGGAGCCACCTCTAACACCCTCAGGTACCACTCTGAACACCCGGTGAAAGTATAACAGCTATTTATTTTGTTATTACATGCGGCACGGTGGCGCAGTGGGTAGCGCTGCTGCCTCGCAGTTGGGAGACCTGGAGACCTGGGTTCGCTTCCCGGGTCCTCCCTGCATGGAGTTTGCATGTTCTCCCCGTGTCTGCGTGGGTTTCCTCCGGGCGCTCCGGTTTCCTCCCACAGTCCAAAGACATGCAGGTTAGGTGGATTGGCGATTCTAAATTGGCCCTAGTGTGTGCTTGGTGTGTGGGTGTGTTTGTGTGTGTCCTGTGGTGGGTTGGCACCCTGCCCAGGATTAGTTCCTGCCTTGTGCCCTGTGTTGGCTGGGATTGGCTCCAGCAGACCCCCGTGACTCTGTGTTCGGATTCAGCGGGTTGGAAAATGGATGGATGGATGGTGCACAAAGCACACTCCACTCCACACTCATATATATCGCAATTCTCTCAATACAAATAACAATCCTCCTCGCCCAGACACTTCTCCCTCCTACCTCCCAGCTCAGCTCAGTGTCTGGGCTTTCCCACAGTCCTTTTATACACCCTGACCCGGAGGTGTTCCTGTCCAACAGTCCACAGTTCCTTTTTCCTTCTGGGTCAGGGTAAACAGTCCTTTTCTTCAACCCGGGAGCACGTCGCTCCTTCCTGTCACGTGACCGTGACGTACTCCCGGGTTATAGGGCACATAAGAGTCCACGAGCCCCCCTACAGTGACTCCCGGTGGCCCCCAAGGTATCCAGCAGGGCTGTGTATAAAAACTACATAGTCCATGAGCCCCTGCTGGAACTCGGGGCACGTCCACACTGCTGGGAGAGCTCCTCCTGGCGGCATGGGGGTGAGGGCCGGAGTAAAAAGCCAGCAATCCTCCACAATATATACACACATGTATACACACACATACAGTATATATTGTATACACTCCTAGAAATTGCTAATATAGAACAAAAGATTTCCATTAGCCTCACTTAAACCATTTTATAAGTTGTGTACTTTAAGTTTCTAACTTTCCTAGCAATTTTCCACAGTCAATGGGATGATTTACTACTTGTTAGCTGTCTTTCCTATACATGTCTATATAAGTCTAGGAATCTCTTGTTTATTTTGAGTGGTTAAAGTATAAATAAATAGCATTAATATAGCGCTGTTCTCACTTTTCAAAGTGCTTTACATAGACAGAAGGTAATCACTTCAACCACCACCAATGTGTGCATCAAGCTGGATGATGCAACGGAAGCCATTATTGCACCAGTGCACTCGCCACACATTAGCCATGGGGTGGTGAAGGGGTGAGAGAGAGAGAGCCACTTAAAGACAGGGGATGATGAACAGAGAGTTCACTTGCAGCTCTCCAATAGATCTATTGAATAATTAAATAAATACACATACTGAACATCTTTATGGAATGATTTCAGAACATTACTTGTAGGTTGTAAGTATCGTATATACTCATGGATAAGTTCTCCTGCGTATAAGTTGGGACTTGATTTTACGGTATAATTTGTGGTATTTTATAATGTTGGTCATATTGGTCCAAGTGATTATGACATGCTAACCCCCACCTGAGGGAGTAACCATGGAACACACTGCCTTTTTTTTCTATGTGGGTGCTGCAATGTACTGTATCAGCATGTTCTCCTAACATCTCTCCCTCTCTATTGTGTCTACGTGATCACACGGTAATACCCAAACTATTCCGAAGTGTTTTTTGTATCTCACACTCTCATAAACCTTTATCAACAATTGAGTGTTTGATCAGAAGAAATTATGAAACTGGTTTTAAATTAAACGTTGTTGAAGTAGCAAAAGAAATTGGTAACTGTGCCGCTGCAACAAAATTCACTGTGTCTGAGAAACTGATGCGAGATTGGAGAAGGCAAGAAGATGTAAAAAAATAAATAAATAAATAAATAATAATAATTATGTGTCGCATTTTTGAATGAGCGTATAAGTCGGGGTCTGATTTTATGATCGATTTTTCAGGTTTCAAGACCCGACTTATACGTGAGCATATACGGTAGTCTATTACTAATATACCGTAAATACCTGCGTCTAGGACGCACTTTTTTCTTAAGAAGTAGGCCTAAAAACCCAGGTGCGTCTTATACATGGATACTTTTATTACAAAAATTATAAATCTATATATATAATTCACCGAGCCCCGCCCACCAACAATTCACTACGCATGACACGACAGAGCCCCGCCCGCCAAATCTAACCCTCCTCCTACCACACTCGCAAACTGTTTTACACGCTGCATACAGCAATTCCCAAACGCAATTACCCTTCTCCTGCCACACATGCAAACTATTTTACATGCTGCACGCAGCGATTCCCAAACGTGATTACGGTACCCTTCTCCTGCCACACACGCAAACTATTTTACATGCTGCACACAGCGATTCCCAAATGTGATTATGGTACCCTTCTGCTGCCACACATGCAAACTATTTTATACGCTGCACACAGCGATTCCCAAACGTGATTACGGTACCTTTCTGCTGCCACACATGCAAACTATTTTACACGCTGCACACAGCGATTCCCAAACGTGATTACGGTACCTTTCTGCTGCCACACATGCAAACTATTTTACACGCTGCACACAGCAATTCCCAAACGAGCCTCTGTTCGCCCTCTTTACTTTTCGCATTTCTTTGATGGTACTTTCGGCTTTTCTCCATTTTCTGATTACGCATTCTGTCGGACCAAACTGCCACTCAGCTGCCCGGTTCCTGTGTTCTTTCGCGTACGTGATCACTTCCAGTTTAAACTTTGCAGTATAGCTCTGTCGTGTTGTCTTCGCCATGTTGACTGGGTAATAATGAAGAGCTACCTCTTTAAAGCTACGTAATGGGATATTGGACTTTATGATCGTGTGAGCATGTGTCAGTGCCTCTACTTCGATGGCTGTGTGACGGGGACAGAGAGGAGTGGTTTGAATCCAATTTGAATTTCAAGGTTTTTTTTCAAGCGACAGTCGGTTAGCAGTGCTGCAATTGTAGCTACCGGGGTATGCCTCAGACCATGCGCAATTAGCTGTTGCCCCCGCACTGGCATTTCACACCATTTCAAATTAAAGTATTTTTCAGATGTAGCGTCGCTAATACTGTATCGATTTTGAAGAATGACACAGCGTTTGAAAGCTCATTTTACTATACATCCACCTGTATGCCTTATTGTAACATTTGGAAATTGTTTTATTTTGAATACAATAGCCTCCCGCTTAAGTATGCACCCGTTTAAGTATGCATCCCGGTTAAGTACGCATATTTTTCCCTAAAATTCTGGGTTCAAGATTTATTAGTTAAACGTCACGAATCGTCATTTGGCAAAGGTTTTAAAGTTTCTTGCATTTGGCTTTGAGGGAGACAGCCCGGATCTTGCTCTGAAAGGATTCAAATGATTTCTTAAGATCATTGAATGTATCATCAGCTTCAATTTGAACTTCAGAGCAGAGCAGCTAATCCTCGATGTCGAGAGCACGCTATGGCCCTCTTACTGGGTGCAGACGTTTTGCTTAGCTTCGAGATGATTTTGCAGCGTTGAGACTCATTGAGACGCTTGCCGTTTGGTTTCTTTGACATCGTAACGAAATGCAAGCTATTTGGGAGTGGCGGCTAAGTACGCGCAAGCTTCGCAGGTTCAAGTTGCGTTTGGGAGTGGCCAACCTAAAGTACGCACCTACCAGCTAAGTACTCACAAACTTTGCAGGTTCAAGTTGCGTACTTAAGCGGGAGACTACTGTATTCACGTCACCGATACGTCATTTTCGCCGTCTAGTACCGGTATGTTTCTCGCTCTTTGTTGTTGTTCAGAGATACTCCAGCCTAACACAAACACATGGATACAATCACTGGTGCTGGCGGCAGCAGCTTTTAATTAGCACCCCGATAACACAAAATCAGGATGCGTCCTATAAACAGGTGCACAGGTTTTTCCATGGTTTTAAGGGTCAAAAATCCACTGCGTCCTATACATGGTATCGTCCTATATGCGGGTATTTACGGTACTCACACACAAACAAACTAAGCAATTCAGGTAATTTTGTCCACTCTTAATATGATTGTTCCTTCACTTTGATGCTTTTCTGAAACAACCAAATGAGTCCAAAACTGGAAAAACTGAATAGTGGATTTCACATTTGTTTCATTTTTTTACATTTCTTATCATTACCACAAGGAACATCACAGATGAACCAATAACAGCATTCTGAAACACATTACCTACAGTACAGTATAGTGCAGAGTAGACAGTGTTATAAAAACAGAATATGAAATCAAAAGGCAAGTAACCTCCCCTCACATATATGCCAACCACTCATATAAACAAACACACAATTACAAAAACATACAATTTCATACCGTACATATACAGACTCCCACTCACACATCTTGAAGCATGAAGATTACAGTTCTGCACATTCATAGAGTTTGTAACTTGGGACTTGGAAATACAAATGTAAACTTTTGTAGGCACACCTGTACACACCTAGTCACATATATTCATGAACATGAATTTGTATAAACATACACTTTGCCACATATTCTCATATAGTTGCTTCTCCGATATCCAAAACTGAAGTCACATATACAAATACAGTACACACACCCAGTTATATTTAATGAATGCACACAAGTGCACATAGTCACACTCTCATAAATTTGCATGTTGTTATTCTGAGGCACAATCTGACAAACTTGTACACAAGCACAGATGTACACACACATATAAGAGAGCAGTATACAGTACACACACACACACACACACACACACCTGTGTGTAGAAAGCACACATAGACATTGACATTGTATTGAATGTATGCACTTTTTCCTGGAGATCTGGAGTTACAGTGTTAATTAACATAACCAAAAGCAGAACAAAAAACAGTTCATTATAGTGTTTGATTTAAAACAGATGACAAGGAGTGTGTTAGCAGAATGTGCTGCCACTCAATTTGCAATTATTTTCTTCATTATTTTTTAATTTCAAGTATTTACTGTAAATCTAAAATGTGAGGAATGCAGAAGTATTCTAGCAAAGGTACAGAGCAGGTGGGGTGCTGGTCCGCTTCCCTTATTATGGATGGCATCTCTTCTCAGATCTACTGTCTTTGAAGGGGGTAGTATTCCCTTACAGAGACTGGCAAATGCAGGGCACACTGGGGGAGACCCCTGAGGAAAATCTACTCAATTACCATTAAATAGTACAGAGAGAAAGTAAGGGTAGGAGTGAGACACCGCCAGGAAATGATGTGCCAGATTGGCACAGTTTAGACTAAACTGGTATGTTACTAAAGAGATCTACCTGTACTATAAATGTTTATAAGTGTTCAGGGTGTGGCCCAATCAGGGGAGGTGATGAAGCAGTATGAAAGGGCTTTTTACTGGGAGAGTATCAGACTAGTGAAATTATTGTGTTACTTGAAGTCACCTGACTTCCTGTAGATGGATGGATGCATGCATACACTCCACAACATATTGAATGATTTACAAAGGGGGGGCTATCACAAAGAGGAACAGCTCCCTCTCCCCAAATAGCTCTGTGTAAGCTCATAAAAACAGGCATTGGCATGTTCACAGATACAATCAAAAATTCAGACATTGGTACTGCAGGCATATTTGCATAAAGAGACCTCTATATCTGTTCACTAACCAGGCTCCTACATGCCACATGTAATTGCAATATGTAAAGACAAACAAAACTGAGTAGGTTAGAATAAAGTCAAGGATGCTTTTGCTGTGATTTAGTATAGTTTTTTGGAAAACTAAATAATGAAACATGACATGAAATTCTTAAACCCTCTTAATGCAATTTATAGGATTGTGTCTAGTCCAGCAGCTCTTGATGCAAAGCAGAAACCAACCCTGGAGGAAAGAAGTAAAAAAAAGGACAGATGAACTCTTCAGATCTACTGCAAATAAGCCATAAGACATTAAGAAAAAAACAAGAAGCAACAAATGGCTGACTAAGTAATCCTTTTACTAAAGAAATGATCTACAGCAGCACGGGGCAAATACGGGTACACTGCTATGTGACAGGATAGTTCCTTGAGCCTAACAAGCAAATTAAACTCAACAGAATTTGTTGAGTCAGCAAACGCACACTGGACAAAGAGAAGACGTTTGAGCACAAACATTCTTAGCACTAGCAGGTTAAGTCATGAATAAGTCCTTAAAGTTAAAATAATAAATAAATAAATCAAAAATACTTGGGCTTATGGGCCACATATACTAGAAAATGATGGGTGATGAGACCTGCTCATGGCCTCATAAGAGTGTGGTCTCCGGCTAACTGTGACTAGCAAATAAATACAAACTTTTGCTGACAACACTGGTTCTGATGAGCAAGACTTACTATTTGCATAAACAGACTTCTGGTTCTCCCACTTTGTACAATGTTTGGTACATCCACATCAAAGGTGTGTACTGTTGTTGTAGACTGTGACGCAGTAGAGTGAATTAATTCCCCCACATGCTTGCCATTGTCTATTAATTCATCCATTTTCTGAAGCTATTTTTTAAGTACATGGTCAAAAATCTTCCATACAGGAGTGGGCACAATTGGAGCTTGAACTGGACAGGTTGCCTGTTGATCACATGCAAACATCCACACATGGCCAATTTTGATCGAACAATCAACCAAACAGTTTGCTGGACTGTGACAGGGAACTAAAGTTCCTGTTAGGGATGCATATTTCATTTCATAATAAATAGTCAAGTCTGTTTGACAATGTAATAATTCTTTCTTGTTAAGAAGAATTACTTGGCTTAAAAACAAGGTACATTTCCCAGAAAAAGTTTTATTTTGGGTATTATGCATATATTGTGTACAAAAGATTTGTTTTAATGTGTCTCTTTAAATTACTGAAGTATTCTGTGCATTTTTGTTTAATAATTAAAGCAGACTGATGTCCTTAGGAGTCAGACATGTCATTGGCCTGTTAACTGTCAGGTCATATCCTGAGAGTAGCTGTTCTCCTAGATCAGATTTTCTGGCCACAGTTAGGTAGACTTTTGCCAAGGCTTAGGTATATGTTAATCCTGTCACTAACTGAAAGTTGCAGAGTGCAAGTGAAACATGCTTCTGAGGCCTACTTAATTCAAAGGTATGAGTGTATTAGTGGCCACAAGTTTTCATTACTGGCTTGTTTTATTTGTTTATGCACCACCTAGTTAGTTAATCATGTAACTACCATTGTCACAGGAAGTGACAATATAAATATGGTGCTGATTGCATACTGCATACTCTTTGATATTCAGTGATGATCTCTTTTCCTCATTTGAATTTCGTTTTGTCTTGCCCCTTTGGTTACTGGTTTCATAGTTTTGTTTTGCGTCCACAGTATTCTGACCCTTGCTTGACCTGACTATGGCCATGGTTACCTTAATCATCTTCTTGTGCTCACATTAATCCTCAAGCACCTTTGTGTCCTTGATTATGGAATACATGGAGAGGAACATCAGAAGAACATGCAGACTTCACACAAAGAGTGATGGGACCAACAACTGAATCTAAACGAGTGCAGGTAGTAGAGCCAACCACTGCATCACCATGCCAAGAAAAACAACAGATTATATACTTTCATGTACACTCACTCCCAAGGCTGTCTGGAAATATTACTGTTCCACTTCTGAGCCAAGGGCATCATTCAGTTTCGGCTGCAAGACCTGGTTTACCCAGTAAGAAACTTTAGTTTCCCCTAGGAATGATCCACAATCTTTTTTTCACACTGATATTATGGGATTCAAAGACTACAGAAATCGTCACTGACTTGAGAGAGTACAGGCTTACTGGCTATATGAATATGTGAAGAATTGCCCTACATTCCTTAATAAAGTGCCCTGTGTTTTTTTTTTTTCTTTTGTAAAGATTTGCCTATTACTTTCTGCTTTTGAGGCTCAATATTAAATGTGGTATGCTAAATTAATCCTGAATAATTTAACTAACTGCTTTCTTCTGAAAAGTGAGAGTGTTTATTATGAAAGGTCTATATAATATAAACATGAAAATAATTAATTGTTCACAATAATAACAACAAAGTGATTATTTTTTTTGCTTTAGTTTTTTTTATTTTGTTTTTGTTTCGACAAAAAGAAATTTTTTTAAAGTATTAACTGAAATACTTTTCCTCTTTCTCAGAAGAAATGCCAGTGAATTTTGACATACTGTTTTGCTGAGTTCAGTCACCTTATTCGTTGTTTATCTGGCAAACTTTTCAGAACCTTTTGGACTGAATAGATACTGTATGAAGGTGTGTTATATACTGTAATATATAACATATATAATAACCACCAGGGGGCGCCATTGAGCTCCAAACTGCCGACACAGTAATACACAACATGATTCTGGAATAAAATAAAAGATATTTATTTACCCAAAGCACCCTAACAATAATCACCTGTGGAAAGATCAATTATAATCCACAGTACAACTCAATTTCTTCCTCCTTTCATCCTCCAAGAGTGTTGCCCACTGCCTCACTTAGATCGAGTAAGAGTGGAGAGGCTTACTTTTATAGTTGACCTGGGAACTGCTTTCGGCTGTACATAAACTAGGGTAGTCCTCCCCCAGCATTGCCATCTAGTGGTCCCCAAAGACCCCCACAGGGCTGCATCTCCAGACTCCAACTCCCATGGCACCCTGTGGTTGTCCTTAAGTGGTCCAGCCTTGAGGAACACTGCCACCTATTGTGTGGGGGAATGAGCTGCACCTGGTGGGCTCGTACACCTCCTCTTTCCATTGTGGCCTATATATATTGTATATTATATATATGTATACTGTACATACACACACACACATACATATAAATTACATATAAAATATAGATAGATATTGATATAGAAACATATAGAAGAAATATGTAAAAACATTATTCCTCAAAATATCTATTATAATAAGACACTGCAGATAATATGTTAAAGTGTACTATAAAATAAAAATTAATGATATTAATTTGTACTGTACTCAGGTTTTGAAAACATATTGGGCAGTTCTACATTTTCTTGTATTGTTTTGATTGTCTGTTAGACGCTGGATTAATAAAGGAGGAGAATGCCCTAGGGCCCCAATTATTCACATATTATTTGACTGATATGTTTTGATTGGCCCTATCACTTCTGTACTATGCTAGGCATCCATGTGCAGATTTCAGAAATCAAAGACCTTTTCTCCACCCTTGCCAAGGGCATTAGCAGCACCTGTTTTTGAAGCAAAGTGTAAGCAACAAAATAATATTAAGACTGTCATTGCCTGAAGTCCTAAATCGTTTGGGACAAACGAAAACCGTTTGAGCACCTCAGGTCTAATGCTTTCAATATTCAAAAAAACTTTGTCTGCAGTTTACCATAAGCCTTTTTTCCCCAGGTCTTAGACACAAAGTGTTGTGTCATGGATTTAGCTCTCATAGATGGGGTCTTGATGATGGTTTAAACCCTGCAACTGACATGTAGCAGCGTGCATATTGTATTGGGGACAAAAAAAATGGATTAAATGCTTTCATTAGCTGCAGGAAAGAAATACCTTCCAGCTGGAGTGTGAGAGAAGTAATTTTTATTGCTGACATGGGAGCCATCACCTGTTTCATATAGTGGTCTGGTTTGATTTTAGAACTCCCTGCCACAGGAATCTGTACCCTATTGTAAAACAGTAAGGGTACTTAGTTACAGGGTAATTAAGGTGAGGTGTGTTGTACAAAAAAGGAAGACTGCTAGAGCTTAGCCGTAGATTTCTGACCAACCTAGATGTGAACACAGTTATTTGTTTAAAGTTGCAGAACAGAATTAAACAGTAATTAGAAAGCTGCGCGCAACTTTGACTGAGCCCATTCAATTTGATAAAACCTAAATATGTCCTTGCAAAATATGCATTAAGTGAATAAATAATTCACATTTGAACAGGGTTTCTGCATTTTAGGCAACACACCTGGTTCTCATTACCTGACAGGTTTTAATTCAATTTAAGATCTCCAGAAAGTTACCCTGGTCACATTTAGGGGTGGCACAGAGGTGGCGCTGTGGTAGCAATGCTGTCTTGCAGTAAAGGAGACCAGAATTTGTACACTGGATCCCCCTGGCATGGAGTTTGCATGTTCTCCCCATGTCTACATGGGTTTCCTCTGGGTGCTCTGCTTTCCTTCCACATTTCATGAACATGCAGGTTAGGTGGATTGGCCCGTGTGTGTGTGTGTGTGTGTGTATTCACCCTGTGATGGACTGGCGGCCTGTCCAGGTGTTGTTCTTGCCTTGTGCCGTATGGTTAGTAAATAGGCTCCAACCATCTGTGACCCTTCTCATGATAAAGCAGGCTTAGGAAATAGTATGGTATAGTACATTTATTTTGTTGCAATGGGTTACTTAGTCTTGATCACAGTTGAACTGAAAGCCATTTTGTAAATTTTTTAAGTGGGGAAAAATGTCTTTTCAGTTAGAAAATGATAGTCATTGAAAAATGCACTGAACTAAAGACCTCTGGAAGCTAATTTTTACCTTGCTTTTCAGTACGTCCTAAATTTGTGCTGAATTTGCCTTTGCCTCTAGCTTGCAATATTGCCTCTAATGTCTAATATTCAAAAAGAGACAGAATAAGACCTATTGGTTGGTATGCCATCATGTGTTCATAGCTTTTACGGGAAAGTAGTAACTGACACTGAACATGTGACCAGAACTTTTAATTTTGCTGTTAACAGCACTAGCTTCATCCACTTTGGCTCCCTGTACAGATGAAAGGGACCATTTTTAAAACCATTTACATTAATTATTTTCTGGGATTAATTTAAAGAACTGAAGCTTATATTTGTTAAAAGCTAGATGGTAATAATTGTTAAACAGGAGAGCAACCATCAAGATTCCTTCATACACGCCCTTCATACTCACTGGAAAAAATGGGAAATAATAAGAGTTGGCATAAATTATTATGTATTTTTCACATTATTTCTATGTAGTGAGAAGTCATGCAAAATGACACCTTTTATTGGAGAACTAAAAAGATTACAATATGCAGGCTTTCGTGGCAACTCAGGCCCCTTCTTCAGCCTGACTTCTTACTACATCAATAATAGCTAACATGGTACAACACTCTAGTACTACAGACATTATTTCTATTTAAAAAAGTTCTGAATTCTCCTTTTACATTTCAGTGTACATGAGTATTTTAAAAACCTAAAGTGACTGTCTGCGGTGGGTTGGCACCCTGCCCGGGATTGGTTCCCTGCCTTGTGCCCTGTGTTGGCTGGGATTGGCTCCAGCAGACCCCCGTGACCCTGTGTTTGGATTCAGCGGGTTGGATAATGGATGGAAGGATAAAGTGACTGTATATACATGGGAAATTGGCAGGTGTTTTCAGTAATTTTTAATAAGCTGTATTTATTTTATTTCAATAAAATTATCAGCATATTTTCTAAATATGCTGTCAAAATTATTGTGATTTTTATAGGCTGAATTGTAATTATAGAGATGCTTTAATGTAAATCAGACAGGTGTTTCTTTAAAAACAGTGGATCAGAATAGTATTTGTATGGAATGAAAAAATACAGTCCTTGCAGAAGGCTGTAGTGCTTTAAGCAATCTGTTTATTTACATGGAGAGATGGTCTAGATTAAGAGCTTGGCATTCAGTCCATTGCAAGCAAATAGGGTACTGCATTAAAAGCAGGTGAACACTAATTCTCTTAGACAAATAAATAACTGACAATATTTTTCAAATGTTGTGGGATTCAATAAAGACTAAGCTGCTAAAACATAGCATTTTATCTGTTTCTTTCATTTCTCTCCAAAGTAAAATGAACTTTTTAATATTATGTGTCATTTCTTTTTACAGAATGAGTACTTCAAGTTCAAATGAATTCTTCACATGTGCATATCAAAGTATTTCATTGTATTGTCTCCCACAGTAGTTTGATACAAACAAGAGTCAACTGAAATAATAGCATATATTAACAACACCAGAAAGTATGTACAGTACAAGAAACACGAACACGTCTGTTTCAAAAATGTTTGAAATGAGAGATAAAAATCTGTTTTAAAACATAATACATGTTGAGGGTGCACAAATATCTAAATGAGCATTGAAAAAGCAAGTTCAGAAAAAGGATGGGTAATTGTCTATACGAGTGGTGGGCAACCTTTTTTCGCACTAAGGCCACTGACGACTGCTTTAACTCGAAAAAGGCCGCACCATTATGAAGTCATTAACAACATATATAGGCATGCTTTTATTAATTATTTATTATTAAACTTTATACTGACCCCAATGCGAATTAATTCAGTAATTTTCAATTACTTTTTTGAGTCTGTTTGTTGGTTGACAATTCATTAAAACTTGGCTCAAAAGTTGTTGTTCTTAAATGTAGCTGGCCTTCCAAATGGTCATCTGTCAGGACTGTGCGGTATCGATTTTTAATGTACTTCATATGTACATTTGAGAATGTACATTCACAAATGTACGTGCTACCAAAGCATGTTAACACCTGTCGAGCATGTTCACACAGAATGGGGTAGATGTGAGCATCACGCCAAAATGAAATCAAATTCACGGAATTTTGGGATAGCTTGTGTTGAGCATTTGGATCTTCACTAAGTTCCAACAATTCCATTTGGAATTTTTCTGGCACATTGTCAGGTTCCATCAGGTGTGGCTCTGAAACCAGCCGTAAATCATTGTCATTGACGTGGATATTGGAGAATCGAGCCTCAAATTCAGTGACTAGTGAACCGAACACTTCACAGAATTCATCAAAATGTATTTTTACAGATAGGTTGTTACTGGCAAAATTACTCAGACACGGAAAGAATTCAGAGAGCTGCTGCTTTTGAATCTTGCCGTGAAACAATTTCAACTTGCACTGAAAATTTTTTATACTTTTAGACACTTTGATTTCTGCCTTGGAGTTGCTTATTCAGACTGTTGAGTTCACTCAAAAGATCGCTGAGAAAAGCCAGGTTCATGCAAAAGTTGATGTCATCGAGTTTACAAACCACTCCTTTGGATGCATAGAACTCTTTGATAGTGCCTTGCAATTCATAAATTCTATTTATAGCAGATCCTCTTGACAACCAGCGAGCGTTTGAGTAATATAAAATGTCCTCTTTCTCAGTTGAATCATCATTTTGGAGGAGTTCTCTAAACTTGCGATGATTGAGGGCTCGAGCTCGAATGAAATTCATAATACAAACGGCATCTTCCAATGTGTTGTTCAAGGTTGCAGACTTGGCACATAGAGTTTGTTGGTGTATAATTCAATGCAGTGACAATAATGTGGGAGATTCCGGATATTGAGAGTGAATTTGTTGTTTAAGTAGAGTCACAAAACCGCCCATTGTTCCTACCATTGCAGGAGCTCCATCTGTACACACAGCAACAAGTCTCTTTAGATCCAATTTCTTCTCTACACAAGTGTTGTTAAATGCTGTGAGAATATCTTGTGCCTTTGTTGTTGATTTGAGACTGATTAGGGACAACTCTTCGTGGATGTCAAATGTTGGTGACATTATTCTGATGAAAATAAGCAGTTGTGCCATATCTGTTGTATCGCAGGATTCATCCAACGCTACATTGGACACTTGACATATTGACATCAGTTGATTTTTTAAGTCAACCGCGATCACACCTTGGCGCCTCACAATTGTCCTTCGTGATAGAGGTAAATCTTTAAATTTTTGAAGTTGAGATGGTTCGAGACACTGAACAACTTCAAGCATGCATGATTTGAATAACTTTACATCAGTATATGGTTTTCCAGCGGTGCTCAATTTAAGGCGACTCGAAACGGATTGTGAGAGGATGATTTGAATTTGGTAAACATGGATGTTTCTTTTGTATGGCTCTTGTTCAAGGAATCATACGCTTGCTTTCTGGCCTCATCTTTTAAATTGATGTACTTTATGTGTGACTTACAACTCTCATAGTGCTGTTTTGCATTTGATCTCTTTAATGTTCTTATTTGCGTCTTGCGTCTTGTATCTTAGGCACATCATGGAGTTTCCTTGGTTTGACATGAAGAAATCCAACTCCCATTCACTGTTAAACTGTCAATTTTCATCGTCTACATGTCTGGATTTCTTTGACGGCGGTAACTGCATTATATGGCCAGTAAAACACAACGATAATTATCAGATGAGGAAATGATGGATCTGACTACTTTCGTTGAAATTTAAGCATGCTGAACTTTATCCCTTTTCCGTGCCATTTGATTGGTCACTTTAGTTACCGCAGGAAATAATTACAGCAGTACTCGCGAAAATCTACAGTGCGCATGCACTCTATCCGCAGTAAATATCTAGCTTGACTGCTATTGGCATAACTTGCATTCAGTTTGGCTGTATTTTGTTACCTGTCATTGACCATTTCTGTCAGGTATGAACGTGGAGACCAAATGAATCTTCGTTTACGTTGTTTGTTTCGTTGAACATTTTCGGCTAGTGTGAACAGGCCAAAAGGCCGCAATCACTTGTTTCACTGATACCTTCATGACGGCCACAAAAAATGACCTCGAAGGCCGCACTTGCCCACTTCTGGTCTATACATTAGACTTTATGTAATACATACTATGCAATGAACTGTACAAAAGAGTGGTTGTTAATTTTGATACCTTTAATAGTGCTTTAGTTTGATTTATTTCAGGGAAGATGGAATTTGCATTAACTGATTTATCCAGTGACTTTCCTTTAGGATTTACTTTAGAACATTTTTAAAAGTATCTGAAAACCGTAGTACCAGGTAACAGTTGGGTTGTGCATCTTAACATTTGTGTTCATGAAACTGGCTTGAAGTCTTCACCTTAATTTGCAATATGGGGTTATGGTGCTTTGTGTAGGGAGCCATCTTCCTCACAGTTGTGCCAAGTTGTAGTCAAATACCCTATCTCAGGTAAGATTTTTTTCATAATGTTGTGTGAATAATGTGCACATGAAACATGCTATACAAAAGCAGGAATACCTTTTAAGATTAATCGAGTAAGCACAATAGGTAAAATCAAAACATATACCAAAATGCTAAATACTGTATTGTAAATATTGAAAAAATCCTAAACACAAGGAGTCTCGTAAGGAGTGAATCCACATGACTTCATGGTACATCAGGCATGAGTGGATAAGTAATTGTCAAACAAATTTAATGTCTTAGTCTACAATCAGACAAAACCTATTTGAAAGTTTTAAGTCTACTGTGTGCAAACAAAGATAGCAACTGTGTGAAAGATACAAAAGAAACTACAGCCTCTGTTACTGTTCATACATGAACCCATATCATTTCAATTTCTTGTAAAAAAAAACAAAAAAAAACAACCCTCTTTGCAGTTTTACAATGCCATCACATACTCTGATTTACCATCCAAAGCCCTTTGTGGTTGTCTTGAGCGTGTCATGCTCTAAATTAGGCATGTACTCATTATTCTTTTGTGACCCAATTTGTGAAGTGTTTTGACCTGCACTAGTGGCAATATACAGTTGGAGGGTTAGATGTTTGTTTAATATAACATTCTGAAATCTCTATGATTCTATTCAAGGTTACGGAGGCACAAAACTTATCTTGGCAATATCCAGCGCTGGGTAGAAGTTCCAACCCCTCCAAGGGTTCACTTCTGCTCATACCTACAATTTGGAATCACATCCTTGTGATGTTGGAGAAAAAACAATCAAAGTACACCAAGAAAGGTCCACACAGACAAACTCCTCATAGAAATTTTACAAAGCACGAGTTTCAGGTCCAGTACACTTGTGAGGTCAGTGCAACACTACACAATGCTGTTTATAATACAACAGTAATTTATTGTAATACACCTCTTATGCCTAATCAGCCCACAATCACTATGCAAGCAGAATGTTTTAACAGATGCTAGCTGGCTTTACTAGTTCACCTTGCACAGTCATAATGACATATAAATTCCATATTATCATTTGACAATGTTGTAATTTCCAGTATGTGGGAGTATTCACGTTTGTGAAGTGCACTACACATCGTGTTCAAATTAAAAATGCATGCTGTATCCTATGCATTTGAACCCCTAACAGCCCCCCCCCCCCCATTTGTTACTGAGAAAATTTATTTGCCAGAAACAATGACTTTCATTCATTTATCAATGAATTGTGTTTCATTAGTACATTCAACATTGTGGTGAGCACGAAGTCTTATTTGTTAAGATGAAGACTTGAGACCATATGGTGACGGGTTGCTACCTCACTTTGTGAGTTCTTTAAACCAGCCTATGATCCAAGCATAAAAATACAGTTCTCTATAGAGCTTAAAAAGCAATTAAAGGCTTCCATCTGTCATCAAAGAAGTGTGAAATGGTAGAGCTGTGTAATGTACATTGTATGCCTGAGTGTTTTATAATTTACCTTTTTCTTTTTCAATTTATGAGCCACATTTAACATGATGTAATGTACCCTTTTTACATATTACCCCACATTTTACAAAACATTGTTTAAAACAGTTAATCCAAAGACCTTTAGTTTTAAATTGTCTGTTAGTATCTGCTTGATTTACAAAGCAGTCTCTTGGTGGCTGTAATACACACTGCTCTCCTTGATTTATAAGCACACCTACAAAAATTGTAATTTGGATTATGTTTTAGAGTGGATTCACGGGTCAGTTTTGAGGTATTGGTGGTTCTATCAGGTGATTCACTTCTCAGGAAAGGTGAGTTATAAACGAAGGTATTAACTTTGAAGTATTCACTCTGTGACATTTATATAGTTACCATTGTTCTTGTGAGCACTAATCCCTTAGAATATTGGCAACATTGCTGTGCTTAATGAGGTACCAGTTGAAATCAGTTCAAAGAGTTATGTTGGCAAGGCATATGGTGTGTTGCTATCTGGCAAAGCTTTTAAATTAAACATGTTTAATGTCCTGTATGTATTCTTACCTTCTTGACCCATTTCGTAATTCTGAAAGTTATTTTTTAACAAATTTGATATCCCATTCTCTGTCCACTGTAGCTTTGACTTGCTTCATCCTCAAAGGCTTTTTTAGTGTGTAAAGTCACCATGTCATTCACTTCAGAAGCTCTGCTGGCAACTCTAAGCCTGATATTCAGAATATTTGCCTAAAGCAAGAGAAAAGATTTTTTCCCAAAAAAAGTCCTTGGGAAGTGCAGTGGTGCCATTAGAGTAACATCTGCATGTAATTAATTGAGGGGCTCAGGAAAGGCCTCTGTCTCTTACAAGCTGCTTCTGAGCTGTCAGAAGCTAGAAGATGGCACAGCCCCAGTCAGACTTAACTTCCCTGCTTGTCGATCCTGAGCTATCTTTTTTTTTTTTTTTTTGTGGATCTTGCTGCTTATCTATTGGCACCCTTTAATGTTTGTGGAGGTGGGAAAAAGCGGTAGGTGTTGTATTTTTTAGAAGTGTAAATGGATGGGAGATGTAATAACTGATACTATATATGATAAATGATTGTTTTGGCAATCAAAAATTCAGGCAGCAGTTGAAATGCTATCCAAAATCTGTATTCAGTTTGTGTCAAATGATATGTCAAAGATGTGCAGCACACTCATAAATTATATGCCAAAATTTAGGATTCATTCAGTCTGGTCAAACATAGCTGGCAAATAGAAATTGATATTTGCAATCATTCTAATTGCATGAGAATGCAGGGCATCAAAACTGTATGTGTTAGATGGCAGTAATACACTAAAATGGCAATACCTGGGGCCCACAGGGTACTTACTGTCCTGGCAACCAACATTCTTTATAAAACTGTAATAAGGTAATAGTAGGTCAGGTGAAAAGATTGTGGGGGGGGTGGAGTGGGGGTGCTGGAAAAAAATCTTTCATACTGCTAATAAAGATTTCTAGTGAAAATTAATGGAGGAAAAAAAAAATAAAGCAAAGTTTTTAATGTCAATGAACGTCTTGCATATTATAGTCCCCAGAAATATCTTGGTTATTGAAACTGTGTACTTCTGATTCTGAAATATCTTATTTTTGCCATGAGTACAGTATAATGTACTGGCATATATGCAAATACCATGTTACAATTTTGGTGAATGTTTTTCAATAACTGAGCATGATTATAAGTTTTCAAAGAAAATACACTTAAGTAATGCAAGCGCCTAAAATATCTGAACGTTTGATTAAATTTGATTGAAGATAAATTTACAGTTTAGTGACTCTAAGAGATCATGTTTAGAAATGTAATTTCCTTCCCAGTATAGAGTAGCAAGGACTGTGATTGAAGTTGACATGGCATGCAGGTTTGTACTGTACTGTACTGAATAGCTTTTCACCATAGAGGCTGTGAGAGAAACCAGGGTGTCAGCGAGCCCAAACCCTGCCACGAATACACAAGCATAGTCCTGGATTCAAATAAAGGTTTGTTTATTAACCAGACTCCTCAAACAAGTAACAAAAAGCACAAAAACACAGGTTTCTCTCTCCACAATTCAATTCTTCCTCACAATTTCTCTCAACACTGCATTGCCCTCCTCCAGTCGAGTGTTGCCCTTCTTCCTCCCAGCTCTGACTTGCCTGGCCAAGGGAGTGCAGTCCCTTTTATTAATGACCCACGAGTACTTTCGGTGCCAGGGCCACTGCCTGATGGAAGTACTTCTGGGTCATATGGAAGTCCATTACAGCAGGGAGCTTGTCTCCCTGCAGCGCCCTCTTGCGGCACCCAGTGACCCCAGCAGGGCTGCTCTGCCGGACTACATCTCCCTACATGCCCTGCTGGCTTTCCATTGGGCACTGATATCTGTGTCTGCTGCCATCTTACAGTAGCATGCTGGGGGAGTAAAAAGCCCAGAGCGATATCATCTTTTTTTAGTGGGCTGACTGTCGCTCTCTTACTTCCGGGTCTGATGCTTTTTTACTTCCCGGCCAGGATACCCATCTGCCTGTTAGGCACCCCCTTCCAGGTAAGGAACCATCCCCTCTTCTGGCTGGGATGCCCGTCCAGCCCATTTGGCATCTACAAGGCTTTTATATTAAGTCAGTCTCAGGTTTGAGAAATACATAATACTGGCATCGTCAATTATAAGAAAAATGACTGGTAAGCGTAAACAGACAATACATCCTCAAGTTGAATGTTTGACGGACCTGTGCAACATGATTGTATGTTGAGGGAGGGTCCCTGAAGGTTGGATAAGAAGTGTACTCGTTTCATTATACAAAGGAAAAGGTGATCAATTGGAGTTTGGGTTTTATTAGGTGATCAAGCTTTAGGACCAGGAAAGGAAGGTGGTTGAGAGAGTGCTAGAGAGAAGAATCAAGGATCAGGTAAAAGTGGTTGAAATTCATTTGGTTTCATGCCAGGGAAGGGAACAACAGATGCAATCTTTGTTGTCAAGTAAATGCAGTAAAAGAATCTGGTAAAGGGAAAGAAGTTGTATTATGCACTTGTAGATTTGGAGAAGGCATTTAACAGTGTACCATGAGTGGTGGAAAAGTAGGCATTGAGAAGTTTACAGTGCATCCGGAAAGTATTCACAGCGCATCACTTTTTCCACATTTTGTTATGTTTCAGCCTTATTCCAAAATGGATTAAATTAATTTTTTTCCTCAGAATTCTACACACAACACCCCATAATGACAACGTGAAAAAAGTTTACTTGAGGTTTTTGCAAATTTATTAAAAATAAAAAAATTGAGAAAGCATATGTACATAAGTATTCACAGCCTTTGCCGTGAAGCTTGAAATTGAGCACAGGTTCATCCTGTTTCCCCTGATCATCCTTGAGATGTTTCTGCAGCTTAATTGGAGTCCACCTGTGGTAAATTCAGTTGACTGGATTTGGAAAAGGCACACACCTGTCTATATAAGGTCCCACTGTTGACAGTTCATGTCAGAGCACAAACCAAGTATGAAGTCAAAGGAATTGTCTGTAGACCTCCGAGACAGGATTATATCAAGGCAGAAATCTGGGGAAAGTTACAGAAAAATTTCTGCTGCTTTGAAGGTCCCAATGAGCACAGTGGCCTCCATCATCCGTAAGTGGAAGAAGTTCAAAACCACCAGGACTCTTCCTAGAGCTGGCCGGCCATCTAAACTGAGCGATCAGGGGAGAAGGGCCTTAGTCAGGGAGGTGACCAAGAACCTGATGGTCACTCTGTCAGAGCTCCAGAGGTCCTCTATGAAGAGAGGAGAACCTTCCAGAAGGACAACCATCTCTGCAGCAATCCACCAATCAGGCCTGTATGGTAGAGTGGCCAGACGGAAGCCACTCCTTAGTAAAAGGCACATGGCAACCCGCCTGGAGTTTGCCAAAAGGCACCTGAAGGATTCTCAGACCATGAGAAAGACAATTCTCTGGTCTGATGAGACAAAGATTGAACTCTTTGTTGTGAATGCCAGGCGTCACATTTGGAGGAAACCAGGCACAGCTCATCACCAGGCCAATACCATCCCTACAGTGAAGTATGGTGGTGGCAGCATCATGCTGTGGGGATGTTTTTCAGCGGCAGGAACTGGGAGACTAGTCAGGATAAAGGGAAAGATGACTGCAGCAATGTACAGAGACATCCTGGATGAAAACCTGCTCCAGAGCGCTCTTGACCTCAGACTGGGGCGACGGTTCATCTTTCAGCAGGACAACGACCCTAAGCACACAGCCAAGATATCAAAGGAGTGGCTTCAGGACAACTCTGTGAATGTCCTTGAGTGGCCCAGCCAGAGCCCAGACCTGAATCCGATTAAACATCTCTGGAGAGATCTTAAAATGGCTGTGCACCGACGCTTCCCATCCAACCTGATGGAGCTTGAGGGGTGCTGCAAAGAGGAATGGGCGAAACTGGCCAAGGATAGGTGCACCAAGCTTGTGGCATCATATTCAAAAAGACTTGAGGCTGTAATTGCTGCCAAAGGTGCATCAACAAAGTATTGAGCAAAGGCTGTGAATACTTATGTACATGGGATTTCTCAGTTTTTTTATTTTTAATAAATCTGCAAAAACTTCAAGTACGTTTTTTTCATGTTGTCGTCATGGGGTGTTGTGTGTAGAATTCTGAGGAAAAAAATGAGTTTAATCCATTTTGGAATAAGGCTGTAACAACAAAATGTGGAAAAAGTGATGCGCTGTGAATACTTTCCGGATGCACTGTAGGTGTGGATGAGCTGTTAGTGTCTGCAGTGATGTCAATATATGAAGAAGCATGAACTGTGATCAGGACACCTTTTGAGATGTAGAAAGTTCTGCACCGTGGATTCGTTCTAAGTCTTTTGCATTTCATGGTGGTGATGGTGGTGGTAATCATAGAAGTGCATGAAGAATTTACCATGGGAAAGCTACTGGAAAAGTGGAAAGCTAGTTTAGAAGAGGATCAACTCAAACTAAATTCAGGGACCACTGAGGTAGTGGTTGGAGGTGAAAGGACAGAATGTGTGGAAGATGTTTTCTGCATGGCTGTGCAGTGTGTGCTGCGGAGATATTAGGAGAAACCAACTCCAGTGGATGGTTTTGAAAGTGGGTGCATAAATGATGGTGGTGCGAAGGGTAGTGTGCAGGCTGTGAGTGCATGCCTTTCTGTGTAGAAAATGTGTGAAGGGGTACGGAATGCTGAGGTGTAAAGTGTATATTTAGTCCTCAACAAAAGAGTTATTTTGGTTAAGCCAATTTAGCAACATGAAAGAGTGCATTTATGTTATCATAAGCACAAAAGAAGTCAAATTATATATTTTACAGCATTATTTTATTTGGAATTTGAACTATTTTATTGAACTACTGAAGCACTGTAACCTTAATAAATCTGTCATACTACTGTATAAATAAATATAACAAAAATCCTCAAATCTTTTTTTTTTTTAAAACAAAATTGAAATGGAACAGCCAAATAACAATAGTAATAATAATAATTAAAAAAATCATTAATGCAAACCTGAGATGGGCGGCACGGTGGTGCAGTAGTAGCGCTGCTGCCTTGCAGCAAGGAGACCTGGGTTCGATTCCCGGGTCCTCCCTACGTGGAGTTTGCATGTTCTCCCCGTGTCTGCGTGGGTTTCCTCCGGGTACTCCGGTTTCCTCTCACAGTCCAAAGACATGCAGATTAGGTGCATTGGCTATCCTAAAATTGTCCTAGTGTGTGCAGGGTGTGTGTGTGTGTGTGTCCTGCGGTGGGTTGGTGCCCTGCCTGGGATTGGTTCCTGCTTTGCGCCCTGTATTGGCTGGGATTGGCTCCAGCAGACCCCTGTGACCCTGTGTTCGGATTCAGTGGGCTGGAAAATGGATGGATGGATGGATGATAATTTAGAGACTATGTTGATTGTAAACTGAAGAAAACAGTGTTGTACTGTATGTCAAAATGTGTTAGAACTGATTTGTTACTAGAAAGTCCAAACTGCTTTTCTTTCATTTTCTGGAAGTCTTCTATTCACGCTCTCATCATTGTGGAATAATGGGACAATAGAACAATTGTGATGACAACAGGCCACTCAGCCCATCAAGGTTTTCTATCCTATTTACCTTGAGATTTGAAATTCCTACTCTCCCCCACACTACTTGGTAATTTATTCCACATAAATGTGGTTCTTAGCATCGAGAAAAACTTTGAAATATTTTTTGTGAAATCTGCCTTTAATAAGTTGCAATTGTATCCATGTGGTCTTGTTAAGGAATTTATTTTGAGGTAACAGCTAGAATCCACTGTACTAATTCCCTTCATAATTTTAAACATTTAAATCATGTCACCTCTTAAATCTGTGTTTGCTTAAACTGAGAAGGTTCAACTCTCTTCATACAGTAGCTCATATGTCTTAGTTTTGGAATAAAGCCTAGTCAATCTTCTCTGGACTGTCTCTAGCACTGCTACGTGTTTTTGGCAATATGGTAAACAACACTATACAGAGTATTCCAGGTGAGGGCTCATTACTGCATTATATATACTAAGCGTGGCCTCCTAACCTAACATACTGTTGGCCTTCTATAAGTCTACTATGACTTCTAGGTCCTTTACATACTTTCAGTTTTCAGACCACCCATATTGTATTGAAATTTCTCCTTCCTATGTGTAACACCTTACCTTTAATTACATTACATTTCAATTGCCACAAATCTGCCTAAGCCTATATGCTGACCAATTCTTTTTGTAACAGTTTAGCTAATTCTACATTATTGGCCTTCACACCTAGTTTGGTAACATCTACAAACTTAACCAGCTTATTATTTATATTCTTGTCTAGATAATTTATGTATATTACAAAAAGGACCCCAGGACTGATCCCTGAGGCACACCACTTTTAACATCACCTAATTCTAATAATGTTTCAGTTACCATAATCCTCTACTGCCTGTGTTTGAGTCAATTTTGTACCCACCTACACACCTCTCTGTGAATTCCCACTTGTTTTAATTTGATCATTAACCTTTCTTGTGGTACGTTATCAAAAGATTTATGAAAATCTAAATAAGTAATATCACATATTTCTCTTTTATCATTTGCTTTTGTTGCTTCCTCAAAGAATTCCAGCATATTAGTAAAACATGACCTTCCGTGTCTCAACCCATGTATTTGTTAATACACCTGTTTTAGGCATGTGCTGCTCAACCTTTTCCTTTATAATCCCTTCCATTATTTTAGCTGTGATGTATGTTAAGCTTACTTGCCGATCACCCTGTTTATATAATGGAAAATATTTGCTATTTTTCAGTCCTTAGGAATTTGTCGCAGTGTGCAAAGACTTTCAAAAATATGTGTTAACAGTTTATATGTGTACTCACTAAACTTCTTAAGCAGTCTGAAATAAATGATACCTGGTCCTGGTGATTTCTTAGATTTCAGCCTATTTAATCTATGCGTACTTCTCTCTAAAATTTCCAAATCACCAAGTACTTTCTTAGTGGTCTCTGTTATTATTGTGAGGTTATCAACTTATTTACACGTTTATAGTTTGAAAAGGGTCATCTGGAACTAGCATTAGGAAATGTGGCTGCCATCCACATGGTAGGGCGCTATGTACGAACAGTGAAATGACCTTGATTACTTTGTTGGCTACCATTTAACCTTTTATTTTTGACTCAGTAGTTGAAATCTTACCCTCTCTCATTATTGCTCAGGCACTGGCTTTTTCTGTCTTTTTTTTAACGGTAACAAAAAGTTTGAAATCTGATTGATACATTTTATTTTTGTGGCATATAATACTGTCTCTTGAATTTCTGTAAACTAATTTTCTAGTCCTGTCAAAAGATATCTAGTTATGTTATTAATTTTAACTGATCACTCACTATAAGAACAGAACAAGTTCAGATCATGGCCCAGATGCACTTTAAGGGGAACGTACATTTTCCCTTGTGTCTGCATTACATTTTTTCCCAGATACCCCTATATCCTCCATCATGCTAAAGGTATTGAAGGTGATTTGACTGGTGGCTGGTCTTGTTTGATTGAACTTGGGCATACCGTGCACTAGACTGGCACTGTGTGTAAAACTTGGATGCTGCCCCATGCTTGTTGCTTTCTACATAGGACCTGGCTGCAAAATCTAATTCAGTGGATGGAGTTTGGTTGATCATTATGTTATATTGTTACTGTGTGTAGCTAAATGATTTAGGGGCCTGTCTTCACAGAGCTGTAGAAGGGTTAGCGTAGGATGTTTTAAAGATAAATATAGCTGTGTTTTATTTCACAGGGACCACCAAAATATACAAACAAGAAGGAGAAATAAAGGCTGCATATGCCATATCTGAAGAGATGCTTTGGTGGATTGGATAGAAAAAGTTTTGTTTAGAACAGTTGAAATCTTTGGTGGCTTGTTTGTTTCATGTGCCCAATGGTGCAAGCTGATTTTTTTCAGGTCTTTACTCGGGCGCAAAGTTGGTTGTTTTAGACTCCAACTGGTTATCCAGACGAATGCTTTAGAGGAATTTGTGACCATAGTTGTCCAGCCCAGTACTATAAATAGGAGAGCTGAGCACGTGTTCATGGGAATTGTGTCAAATCCTGAAAAGCAGACTGCATCCTAACCAAAACCTCTGGTTTATAAGACACAGCTTTTAATAAAAACAGTACAAGACTTCTTGTGAAATGTCTTTGTGATTGCTTAGACCTGGCTCTGTTTTTATTTAATGTTTTTTTTTTTACATTCACTGCAACACCTACTAGGTGTTTAGTCAGTCAGTAAATGCTTTGTTTCTTTTTATAGTAAAGACCATTATAAAACAGTCAACATGTACTGAAGTAATTTAAAAGAGAGCTAACTGTTCAATTAGTTGGGTTAGTTGTGGTGGTACCTAAGCCTATGGGTGAACGTGAACTCACCCACTGTGGTTTATAGTCGAGCTCCTTAGGTACTAGGTCACACTTTGTCTTTTCTTCTGTAAGGTTAAACAATGGGTGTCCAGACGGCAGCTGCTTTGATTCTTACCATTTAAACAATAAAGGATAAATGCTAGTTGGGTTTTGAGTCACAATCCCTTTGTAGAACGCAATATTGCCATGAAGAAGTTGGTGTTTTGTGTTCAGTTACAACAGAACCTGACAGAGATGAGGAGGGAAATCCATGTGACATCGGTATCATTTTTTAGTAGCTACCTCATCATTTTTAGTGACTTACCATATTGTTCATGCTTGATGAATTGACTATTGTTTGGCAGCTTGAGTGATTTAAAATTTTTGTTTTTTTTGGCCTGTCATCATCCATATTTATGGCATATTGCATCATAGCTAATGAGAAAAAAGAGACATATCATTAAAATGTGATCTCACTGTTGAAGGACTGAATCTGTTACATCACTTCATGCATCTTTGCCATTGTCATAAACATTTTTCCAGTTTAGTTTAATTATTTTGTTTCTCAGCAGGCCTTTTGTGCATTTGACACCCTTTGTTACAACTGAGATAACTTTAAAAAATGTTCACGTTACCAAAACACCATTTTGTTTTGTTTATAGCATTGTGATTTTGGTGGTCTCACCATCAGGATGCAGCTCTTGGTTGCTATGTGGCATGGTCATAGCAGTTGAATCAAGTGGCACCATCAGTGTGACACTTTATAAGCCAGTGTGACAGATCATTTAGCACCCACTATTGTTGATAGTAGATTTAAGTACATTTGTATCTCTGAGGGATTTGCTAACTGTTTGGTTTTGGTTTCTGATTTTTGGTTTTCCTGGTACTGACTTTTGCTGTGTTTCAGTTACGATCCATCTCCTGATCCTTTTTGCCATCCTTTTTTGTGGCAAGGAAGTTTGGGTTTAAAGTAGTAGGTGGGCTTAGCTATGCCGTGTCCCAGCTGAGCTGCTTGCTTTTCATTTGGCATTTAAAGATGATTTTATTCTGCTACTTCTTTTTTCTTTGGCAGAACACCCTTAAAGCAAATTCATGACAGTTTTATGTCACTAAAATGCCTGGGGATTTTTATTTTACACCTGGATTTTTAATCCCCAGGATGTATTTGTGTGTTTTTCCCTTGCATTGCCATTATTGTGGAGTATTGGGTTCTGTCTTTTCTATTGCTTACAAGTTTATGCCATGTATGCTACTTGCATATTTGATGAACTATGCAGCACGTTGATCCAGACCTCTGAGAATAATTATTATTATTTTAACAAAAACACCTTGATTAAGAAACAAGGAAGTACAAAAATTCACAATTTTTATGCAGTGTGCATGGTCAAGTTTTTCCAGTGGACTTATGAAGCTGCCTATTGCACCAAACATCTACCATCTTACTATGTGATGTTAGCCGACAGGTCTGAACTTGGCATGCCTATGACTCCGTTCACTGTCAGGTTTAGATAACTTCCTAGACAGCTATCACGTTGCTAAAGGAAAGGGTTTACTGAGGTTTCTTTTTATTTCCTTTTTTTCCGCTGCTAATTGAAATTTTGCTTTTAAATCAGTAATTCAATTCCCACAACTTTGTTAGTACTGCTTGCTGTAACATGTCATTCATATTAAAAATATCATCATCAACATAATAGAAATATGGATTCATTATATTAATAGTTTAACTGAAAAAGGAACACATTTTACATATTGGTGGTAATAATGTATTAAACTATACATATAAGAAATGTAAAATTACCAACTGCAAACAAACATGATTTTAAATTCTGATGTATTTGCAATGTAAATTACAAAAAATTTGAGAGATGTTATTACATTTATGATTGTGACATTTAAGTTTTAAAAAGTGGAAATGCTAGCATAACAGTGCAATTTGGGAATTGGAAGAATGAGATTCGGGTGTGAATAAGCAATTAGTGAGGTACAAATCACAAAATATCCAGGGAGTTAAAGTACTTGAAATAGGAGACTCTAGTTTGGTCATGGAGGAAAAGATTTGTAACAAGAAGAGATTATGATATGAAAAGGAATTAGAAAAGTGAAAGATGCCTGCAAGTGATGACTTGAATTTAGAGAGGCTTGATTGGGAAGTCTTAGCACAATCCCAGAATTGAAGAAGCTATAGTAGTCCACCCTAGTGTGTGGTCATACTGTAATACAGCAGCAAGTGAGGATATTAGAGTCTGTGCCACAACACCAGAAAGACCCTGTGTAATAGAATGAATTTGAATACTACCTTTGAAAAGGAATATTTTCTACACAAATGCTTTCTGGATGAGGTACTTGCCACTAATAGGAAGCTTTAAGCCGTGCCTATGCGATAGTGTAATTCATGCTATTGAGAAATCCTTGGCCAGTATTGGGTCGATATGTATTGGTGTCATTAGTGTTTAGATATCTCCAGTGTTCTGTGATCAATTAGAGTGTTTCTGAGGTGTGCACAAGGAGACAGATTTGGCGTTACGGTACACAGGGCTTCATGCCATCTCTGTAATGTTACATGATATGTAAAGTGAAGTTGCTAAGAATTTGAGAAAAGTGTCCATTAGGAAATCTGTGCCATAAGATGATGTTCAGATTTAGCAAAATATTTTTATTTCTTGTGATGACCTAAAGTATGTACACATTTTTTGGAGTGTATACTGTAATGCTTTAGTTTTAAGTGTGTTCTATATATTATTATCTGTTAACGGTAGCTGGGGGGTTGGGATGGGTTTAACAGGCTAATATCAGCAAACTAACATGCTGAAAAAATTCAAATAGACAGATGCTTGATTAATGGTTTTGAAGAGGATAGATGTTGATTTTATAAAAACTTGGCAGTGATTCATCTTTGTGATATCTACCCCTTAAGTATAAAAGTGAGCCATTAAATAATACGTATTTGTATGATGGATGATAATAGTTAGATAATTCAGTTCTCAGATCCAGTCAAGTTGAGAAAAATGTTAAAACTGGTCATGAGAGATATGAAATATGTAGTAGGAAAGTATGGTTACATAACACAGTGTTTTAATATTGTGTTTTTGTTTTATGCAGTTTATTCTATTTTCCACGATTTGTGAGATTGTGGAAGCTTGCAAAACAGGGAGGTTGGTTGTTTCATGTGGGCATTTTATGCCTCTCCTTTTTGTACACACGCACAACAATACTGGGGCTGTTTCACTTTGAATTATAATCAAAAGGGTGTTCTAAACTGTATAAAATATTTAAATCGAATAGATTAGGTGATTGAATATATGGGAAATAAAGACCTATATTGGCTGAAATAAATTACTGAATAATTGCCTATAGAAAGGAGGAGGGAGATATGATGACACAATGATGCAAAGAAATTAAACCTGTTATTAATTCAATCAGCAGCATGGGATGAGCTGCTAATAAGGCGCCCATAACAGTCGGACTCGAGAATAGCCAGCAAAGTACATTGCAGAGGACCACAGAATTAATACAAGGAGTCACAAAATAATGAACTTGTATGGGGTCTAGATGTTGGAAAAAAAGACAAATTAACATTCCATTATTTGATTGTACACCATTTATTTCAAAGACGTAATAACAATGTGAACATTTGTGCTTGTTCAGTATCTGCCCCCAATCATGAAAACATTTTATTCTTTAAAACATGTTCATCATGATGCTCAAAGAATTAGCACATGTGCTGTTCTACCATTAGGATGAGTAAAAAGGGCAGAAACACAGATAGAGTGCTTTGGAAGCAGAGAAGGAAAAACAGAGCAGTCACAGAAAAGGTATTGAGTGAAGTTTAGATGGGATAGGTAAAGAGACATTACAGTTGAGATGTTAGAAAAGAAGAAATAAAGTAAATAAACACTGAGAAACATTCAAAAAAGCAAACATAATACTTGAAGAAAGGGGCATATGTGGATTATAGCACAAGATCTTAATCTATAAGAATATGAATGATTGGATAGGCAGAGCTGTGAACCTGTCATCAATAGGTGAGACTCTAGATCTCCAGACTTTGTTCATGTTTGTCCTTGCCCCTTGTACTTGACTAAAGCTGATACCTTCATTTTCTACAAGCTGTAAAGTGTGTTTTGTTTAAAAAAAAAAAAAAAAAAAAAAAACTGTGTTAGTACCCACTGTGAAAGTCACATTGTGAACCAAAAATTCATTAGGGGCCTGTGTATAGCAATCACAGTGTGTTTGTGTCCTTGTGTTTTTTAAATAAAATAGTTAGACATTACCTTTTAGGGGCAAGTGTTTTAGTGTCAGTGCCAGACCTCATTAGCTTTCTGGCAGGAAACATCCAGCAGGCTGTCTCCAGCCCTGACAGCCAACTTCTCTCCATGCTTCGCGATAGTGACTTCATCATCTGGACTGGGGCTGCTGGATGTGCGCCCACATGACAGCATGTCAGGCAAAAAACCTTCCATATTTGGTGAAACAGTCTGCAGACAGCCAGGCCTGATTCACGGTTTCACTCTTCTCTTCCGTACAGGATTTCTGTTTTAAATGCACCACTTAACTCATTCATAGTCTGTTCAAGCTGATGGGTATCGTGTAGGATTGTGAGTGTCCGCTCCTCCAGTACCACCCAAGAGCCAAGCATCATAAGTTATTAGCATGAGAGAATAAAATAGAGAAAAAAATTGTTGGATAAATTTGATTATCAGGAAATCCTTTGAGTGCAACTTCTTTCATGTGTAGTTACAGAAATCCAAAATGAAAAGTTTGTAATAGCAGGGTTTTTATCAATTTAAATAGGTAAAATGATGAGCTCTGCTCTTTGTATTTGGTATTCTCATATCACCTTGGCTGTACCTAACATCTGATGGTGCAGCCTTTCACCATCATATAAAACATACCGGGTTAATTTTATCTTTGCTTTGAACAAAATTCCAGAATTTGCTTTTTTGGTTCAGGCAAGATCCAGCACCAGTTGAGTAGATATCATTTCTGCACAAAAATGTTTTGTGAAACATTTGATCTGCCCCACTTCAGTATAAGATGCAGGTGTCAAACCTCAGCCCTTTCATTTCTTCACTGTTTCATACACTGTTGTGCTTTTTGTACAGAGAATGTTGCTGTTACCATATTATTTTAATAGATGAAGCTCACAGTGTGTTGGAAAAGAATGTTTGTAGAATTTGGCCAAAACTCTACTTCTCATCCATTGGACTTTGCTTCCAACTACTTTTTTTAGCAGAATGTGTTACATCTACCCGGAGTTAAATCTGTATTTTGCTTTTTGAATCCTTTTTTTGTGAAAAATTAAAAATGGTAATATCAAATGAGAATGAGGAGGGTGTTTATAAAGCAGTCAAGGATGGAACCCAACAGCACCAAGACAGTGATGAAGCAGTGTAAAGATAAAAAGCCCACTTGTTTTTCCATAGGATGTATCTGTTTTTTATTGTACAATTATTGTTCTTGCATGTTTAGATGATAATGCATCAAGTCAGGTGCTCAATTGTTGTTGATACATTTTTGTCAAAGCACCAGAGAACTGGCTTAGATATACTGGTTTGGGTTTAATGATGGTGTAAGAGTGTGGCAACCAGATTGTATGCTGTCAGTTTGAAGTATAAGTAACAGATTTCTTTAGTGCCCACAATCAATTTAAAACAATGTCTACAGAGTATGGGAGAAAACTGGAGTTCAGATGAAGGCTGAATTCACCCAAGGAAAACCTGCAAGCAAAACACCAAAAACACTTCAACCAGTAATTGAAATCCCAGGGAGGCAACAGTGTCATCTTCCATGCTTCCATAAGCATTGGTCATCCTGTGCAAATTTATTAGTAACGATTATGCTGTCAGTATGATGCTAAAGCTCACTCCTTGTTTATCACGTGCTTTATTTGTCTCAAGCCAAGCAGCAGGTTAAGGCAGCACCACATCCTAAACATGGATATTTATTGTGTACTCTTTCAGTCTGTTTGACATGTTGTGTGAGAGGGCCAGGGCATCTTGTTCCTGAAGGGCTGTAGTGCACATAGGTGTTTGTTACTGCCACACTGTTAGTGGCCAATTTGCACTTGTAACTGAGCTCCATGCTTAATTAGTGGGCCCTTTCATTTCTTTTTTCACCATGCCTTTTAATGATGATTTTAAAGCACTGGTGTTTTACTTCTGTCTAATAATAAATGTGCAGTGCAGTGCACAGTTGGAAGTAGTACACATTGTATCCATTTTTATTTGAAACTCATCATTAGCTACTGCTGAAAAAGATTTAAACAAGCAGTTATTCTGAAATGTAGTGATGGAGTACCAACTAGTAATGGAGGGAAAATAGCAATAGAAGTTTGTGCAGATTACTAAACCAGTCTCTTGGAGGTATGAGGCAGTGTTAACCCCCATGCTACCAAATGTATAGTCTCATCTATTCCTAATTACTTGTGCTTAATGTAAGTATAGCCAGGATCCCCGAAAAGTTATGAGTTTTTATAGCATGAGATGGAGATCTGTTTTTCTTTCTCCTTTTTTCACATGCTGTTCTGCTGAGTGTGTTGACTGATCAGGTGGGTTCCCAGCAAAGAACGTGTTGAGCTGACAAGTTCACTAAAAACATGGAGAGCCTGGTCAAAGACTTTCAGGATAAAGAACCACATATGCAGTGAGTTCCAACAGGTGAAAGCACATAGTGCCTTCCAGAATCTTTTATTCTTATGATTGTACCTAATAGATGCTGAGGAGGAGCAGATGAAAATGTCAGCGCCTCCAAGCATGCAGCTTGTTTGCACCACAGTGAAAGCTATTGATCTAGGTGATCTGCTTTGAAGGCATTCCTTTAGAATTACACAACAGCATCGTGTTAATGTAACATTGTTCTTGGGTGATTTCATACCTGCTGTCCACAAAATGATGAACTGCTTAATCAGTAGAAACATAGCAGAATTTTAAATAAATGCACTACATTTGGGAGCATCCAGTGCCTCATTACTCCTTATCACTGCCTAAATTCTGTTTGCTGTACAGTGTGGACTCTTGGGAGGCTCATGCACCTTGTTAGGGCACTAAATGGACAGATCTGTTTGTTTAAATTCTGTTGAAATCTATGTCAAAACTCTCAGTAGCCTGACAGTTCTTACAAGGCACCTATTAAGACCACACTTTTGATAATTTCATTCTGTGATGCTTACCAGAGTACCGCTACAGAATAATGAAGCCATTAATATAGATCTGTGATCTGCTGGTGCAATACTTACCATTGACATCATGGCAACCACATAGCCTTGAAGGGGAATGTCACTAAGCATAGCCTGTTGCTTGATTTTAGCAATAGTGCTGAGCTGGTCATGAGTCACTGCATCATTGATATTTTCTTTGTCCTCCACTAATTGAGAATTGATTACATTTGAGTTTTAGGAAATGGAGATGTTAAAGGCATGCACTCTGTGGATTTTTTAAAATTTTTTTTACTAAAAGTGTTTCTAGCAGCAGGAGGTGCTGTTGTGTGGTGTGGGTAGGAACAAAGCCTCTCTGAAAAAAATCTGTACCCATCTTCTAAGGAAGCATTTTTCCAAGCAATAAATAACAGCTCAGTGCGTCTCTGCTTAGTTTTGTCCCCCCACCACTTTCCTTACTTGTGGTAATACAACACGGTGGGATACAGAGGCTCTTTATTTTAAAGAGTTTGGCTTATTGCTTGTAATTCTTCACAAGAATAGTTGAGGTTTTCTCTATCTTCAGTGTGTATATTTTTTAAATTGCTGGCTAAGCAGAATTAGTGGCCTGAAAGCCAATAAAACATGAGTTTAGTGAGCAGTAAATAAAACTTTTATAGGCTGAACATCAACTTCAAAGGGCAATGGAAGAATACGGAGCAACACTTAACAGATAAAATATAAGGTCCATGCAATATAAATGTGGATCTGTGTGTTGGCAAGATGAATGAAATTCAACACAAGGTGCCCTTTACCTTTATCTTTATATTGTTTACAGGGCCTGTCATATAGTAGCAGCTTTAGAAATATTATTTTCTTTTCATGTTAGCCCCACCTGATTACATTGTGAGCAGGATTTGGACTAGAAATTGAAGTTTATATTTTGGGATCACTAAATCCTACACTGCACACTGTCTTCTTACTAAAGTTCAAATACCACTGCAAATGGTGCTTCCTCATACGTTAATTCCCTATTCAGTTTGGGCACAAAAGCTGCATACCACACTTTTTTTTCCCCCCCAGTCGTGTCCTTGTCTTTTTGTTAAACATTCTTTTTTTTTTTCTTCATACATTTTTGGTGAAAGTATTGTATTGTGGTCAATATTTTAAGGCTGAATTATCAACTGATTTACAGTTTTAGACCTACCTGAATCCAATTTGACCTCTTCCAGTGGGGCAGTCTGTGTTTTTTGTGTGCATTTATAGCACACTAAACATTTGAATGATTTAACTGATTGCAATCTAATAGGGCACTGTTATTAGAATCCTGAAGTGCTTAAAATACTATTACGTTTGAACAAAACCAGTTCAGAACTGCTTCCATTTTACCAGATATAACTTCAGGTGTTTTCTTGAGACGACTCTAAAAGTTTCTTTTTCAAAAGATGCTCCACATAAAAGTTAAAGAAAAAAAGACTGTAAATTTCATTTAAGGCATTTCTTAATATTTCATACTGTCCAGTTTACCACCATTTTATGTTTATGGTTATGGTTAGGAATGCCAGTTGCTATGGTAGTTTAATTTTTTTAATTCTTAATTGTTTTAGAGTAAGTGGAAGAAATCATGAAAGCACCAATTAAAAGACTTGATGTCCATATGGTGATATCCTATCTATGTGTCTTGCACTTCATGAGCATTTATACTATAATTGATCAGCTGATGGAGAAAGCTGTATGATCTCCTGAGCCTAACTTTTTATATGTCTGGAACTGGGTATCTTCATGAGTTCAACCCACTGATGCAAAGAAAAAACATTGAAACCATAGTAGTGGTAACTACCACTGCTGCAATGCACTGATGCAAACCCTTTTGAAAGTCTCTTAATTGATGCTGCTCTTGATTGAATTCCACATAATTATCTGGCAACTGATTTGGAAACCTTGTGAAGTTTGTGATGAGTTTGATGAGACTTTTTTGTTTGGGTGTTGTGTGTGAGCAGCGAAAAGAACATTGGAAGAGAGACATCGTCAAGCAGAGTCTTTCTGACACTTATAGGGTACCAAACCTGTGTACAGTCAAAAATACAAAAAAAATTTGTCCCAACTTGTCTTCATAACAAGTATTATGAGAAGGCTAGTTTCTAATTGGATGGCCTTTCTGTTCCTTTTCCTCAGTGTTCTTTTGGAAATATTTCTTAAGTAATGTTTTTTTAATGTTTTCACATGCTGAATCATATCTGTTTGAAGGAGGTGAGTTACCAGATGTTTAGTTCTTGTTGAATTGCATACTGTGGAGCTTTATCAATCAAACTTAAAGACAAAGTAAGTGAGGTGGCTGCATCATGCCTAGGGTGCTATTCTTCCTCCAGCACAGCATAGGCATAGGCAAGCTCCTCAATCCCAGAGAAAGTGCTTATTTAATAATGTATTTTGCTTTGTTGCTTTGTAATCTTTTTGTTACTTATGAAAGACACAGCCATCCTGATAATCATTAGTGCTCTGCCTGAGGGCTTCTTTCAGGGTGTCTATTTTTTCCAGTACATTCTGCCCATCTGCCACTTTGTTTGATGTCTGAATGCGAGTCTCTTAATTTTATAGTACAGTACATCATTTAAACACATAGATTGTCTTTTTGGTCTCCTTCTTCTTATCTTCTGTGTTGCACTTTACTTTCCAGACATTTCACCTTGGAATTTGTTCAAGCCATTTTCTCTTCTTCACCCTTATTTCTTTCTTCACTATTACTATACTTGATATACTCAGAAATGATTGTTGAGGTGACACCAGAAAAACACGTGGTGGAAGAATGTACAAGTGACTAGTAAAAGCATCTAGTAAACTATTTTTGGACTTAGTTTTATTTAGTGGAAAGGTATTATTTTTTATAAAGATAATATAAATTAAATTGTGGCAAAAAACATATAATGTCAGAAGAAACGTTGTACATTAATGAAGCTACAAATGTACATATGTAAATAAAAGAGTAACTATAAAATTCAATTTATTGGGCCATAATACTGTGTTCCTGGCAAAACATCTGAAAGGTGCACCCATCCATATGTGAGTACCTTTTTTTGGCTCATTAATCACCAGTCTCTCTTTTTGGGTACAAAAATGCAAGGTAAAAACAGTCTGACATTTTTAGATATGGTGCAGTTTTATATAATTTTCAGACTAAAACATTTTATGCAAATAACTTTGTATTACTGATGAAGGACAAAACATCCCTCTTTCTTTTTTTAAATTGCGAGCTGTACTGTAAACCCACATAAATTGTCATGAGCAATTAATCCAATGCAGAGTCAAGGGGGACCAGAGGTAGTATCAAGTCACTTGTGATTGAACCTTGCATGCCTCTGAGAAACATTCATGAAGGATTAGGAACAATTAAATCTTATGCACATAGATCTTATACAAGTTCATACAAAATGACCTTTCCTTTAAGACATTAATACACTGAGGCATGTATCCACAGTCTCTTCAAAGGCAGTGGGCACATAATCACAAGGCACAAAACCTAATGCTAATAACATTTTAACCTGCATAGAAACTACTGCCCCATTTGATACAAGTTTCTAATAAATTAAATTTGGGCACTTTTCTTCATTGCAACTTTCCGAGATGTGGAGAGCATCCCATTAGTTGTATGATTTGTTGCTGTATATTTTTGATGGTGTGGTTTTGTCAGTGAGCTGATTGTTAATAACTGAAGTGCTGGAGAAAGTCAAGATAGGAGCGAGATAAGGTGCTGATCTACTGGAAGAGATCAATGATTAGCAGTAAGCCATGGAATGGCTACAAATGCTGTATGTCCATCTTCTAAGAGAGATATAGCATGAGTTTAACCCCCTAATATTACTGGAGCCCTGTCTAAAGTTGGTTCTTATCTTGTGCTAAATGCTGTAAGTGTAATCACCAGTTCCTCAAAACCCTGAAATACTATGCTTAATCAGCAGGATTAGAAAATTGATAAACATGAAATAGAGATACTTGAATGGGATTTAACTGTAGTATGCTGGTAATATTTCAAATGATCTTTTTTCTTAAATGGGTGATAACTATGAAAAATGAATCGGTCACACAAAGAAAATAGCTCATAGTTTTGAGCCTTTTGAGTGTGTCTGATGGCTTCAGGGCTTGACTGGGAGATATGATGTTGAGCAAACAAATAAACATGAGGCTGGGGCATAGCATTGAAAATGGGATAGCTGCAGATGTACACTGTTTAGTATCCTGTGCAGAGTGGAATGGCTCCATCACTCCATTTGATTGCTTTACTCTTGCCTTTTGTTTCTGAATGAGTGTTTCCTCATAGATCATCTCCACCATACATTGCCACACAATATATTTTACTTTTCTAACCTAGTATGAGTCAGTCTTTAAAATCTTTGCGCAACAAAAACACTTAAGAATACATTTAAAAGCCAAAAAGTTGCAAATGTATTTGATAGGAAGCCTAAAATTAATATTAATAATTGTAATATATGCAAATAGTTATATGCAAAAACAACAAATTTTACATTTATATCTGCAGTACACATGAGCAAAAAGTTATTTAAGAATGTGTGGCATTTGGAGGCGACCAACATATTCAGTTTAATTAAATTTATTCTTACGAAGTGTACTTTCACTTATAAGCCCAGTGTGTTAACTGTTTATATCTAAAACATTACAGAAAATTATTTTGCAAGAAATAAAATTTTCATATAATAAAGAGGGGAAAAAGCTATAGCATCTGTCCTGAAAGAAAGATAAAAAAAAATTCACAGTTGCACAATTTTGAGAAGTTTTTGAATTCCCACAAGAAGTGCATAGGGTATGAAAGAAGTTACAGTGAAACCTCTGTTCACGAACGTCTCGGTACACGTACAACTCGGATTACGACCAAAAAGTTCGCCAAACTTTTGCCTCGGTTCACGACCACACGCTCGGTATACGAACAAGCCAGGTTCCCTTTTGGTTTGTACATGTTCAGTCTCTCCCTGTGCATTTCCTGTGCAGCGAGCAAGAAAGAGAGCGAGAGAGCGCGGCACACACACACACACACACACACACACACACAGAGGCAGCTCGAGAGACAGAGGCACACACACAGAGACAGACAGAGCCACGCACACACACAGGAACGCTCTAGAGAGACACACACACAGGCGCTCCAGGCTCAAGAGACGCACGCACACACACACACACAGGCGCGAGAGAGAGCGAGCGAGGGATGCATAAGGTAGAGAAGGCTTGTTTTGTTTTCAGTTCTATTTACAGTGATCGGTTCATAGCTTGCAGTGTTACATTTCTTGGTGGTTTATTAAATTACGGATTTTTCAAATGTTCATTTTTTTACCTGTGCTTAAAACTCATTAAAAAAAGTGTTTTTAGCGAGAGGATCCTAGCACTATAGCGCGAACTATTGCAGTGTTAGTTTTCTCTGTTGTTCAAGGTTTTCTCAGTGTTATTCAATGTTTTTACATTTAGTTTACCATTACGCTGTGCATTCTATGGTATAATTAACTATATTTGTGCTTAAAAACTAAAAAATATATATATATACATACAGTTCATACGGTCTGGAACGGATTCATTGTATTTACATACAATCCTATGGGAGAAATTGCTTTGGTTCATGACCAACTCGGTTTACGACCAGAGTTTTGGAACGAATTATGGTCGTGAACCGAGGTTCCACTGTATTTTGAAAAGAAAATGGTTCACAACAGTAAGTATTCTTCAGATGTGCAAAAACAGGTATAGCCTCAAAAGGTTTCAATCAGCTTTCAAACATACTAAAAATTTACAACTGATGTGTAAACCCAACCAGAAACATCATTTTTGTTTAAAGACGGGTTAGCAGACTCGAAGTGTATAACTAATGGTTTTAATTTTACATTGTGTGCAGTTGATTTTAGCATTTTTTCATTTTCACCAAGTGCGCTTTCAATGACTAAATCACAGTGTTTCTCACAATCAAATAAAACTCTGGCTTTAGCTATTCCCAGTACAAGTTATGCAATATTGAAAACACAAACTTTCCTATACAATATGCATGCATGCACAAGGATGACACACACAACTTTCGCATGACAAGCGTTTGAAGTTAAGATAATGACAAGATTAATGACGAAACCTATAAAAGGTATTGGGGATATCAAAACGGTGCATTGTTATTTCATGATGCCTTTACAATAACTTGTCAGTGTGATATTTAAAATATAGTTTTAGATTTCTCAGATTTTTATCATAATATCTAAAATAATTTGCTATTCCATTTCAGAGCTCTTTTTGCACATATCTGGGATATCTTAAAATGCACAGGAAGTTATTTTGAGATGCATCTTATGCAAATATATTTGAGATATCAATGAATATCTCAGAATGTGTTCCAGATATAGTAAAATGTACAGGAATGTGTGTTGAGAATTTAAATTATTTTTTCAGACGTCTGAAAAGCTGACTGCATTTTAACATGTCAGAAGTAAATTTAGAGATAACCCAGAATGTAAATTTGATTTATCATACTGCCACCCTAGCATTGCCACAGTTGCTAATTTCATATTCACACATGAGAAATACATGCAAGCTTGCAGTCTGAAATTATGCTGGCAAATAAAAGAATGTTTAGTGCGGCACTAACAGACTTTAAAGCATCAGCTACCACACAGAACTGCAGTTTTCTTTATCAAGGCTGTTTATAAGCTTTTAGTGTAAATATCCATAGATTTATTTGCATTTTTATTAGAACAGAGTAATACATGTTGAGTCTCTGTGATTATTTGATAGCTACTGATGCTCAGAGGCATGAAATTCATCTACAAGACAGGATTTTTACATTACCTACAAACATTTCCCTTTTAGAACAAAGCTTTATAATTTTGAGTTTATAATGTGTATTTCTTCTGTGTGTTGTTGATCAGTCCTGTAGCATGAAGTGCATCCCACAATTGTGTTTCTTCAAACTACTCAAATACTGAACATATATCTGTTGCATTCACTTTACGAAGACAACAATGTAATATTACAGCACTAAAATGTAATAATTTATGCCTTCTGCCATAGCACATGAAACTACAAAACAGGCTTCACCTCCAGTGTAGGCCTTTGGCTCTAGGAAGACCTAGAAGCAAAGTAAACCTGGTTTCAAACTCAAGAAGCAGGCTTTGCGGCCTGCACAGACCAAAAACTAGAAAACCAAGCTTAAATTTCACTCAAAAAGACAGAATGAGACTCTAAAACCCAAGCCCACAATAACTAAACAAAGATATATTATAAAATCTTAATTTAGAAGAAATCAGAAATGAAAAGGCAAATTTAAAATGTTGCATCAAAGAAGCATCCAAAAAATAATTAAACAATCAAAAAATTCAATATCCTAGAAATGTCAGCCCAACACATTTGAGCAAATGTCAATGTCTACATCCTGGAACTGCATTTTCCCCAAAATTATATAGTCTTAGGGATAGTTCCACCACTGTAGCATCAGAAGGTCCTTCCCCCTTAAGTTTACTATGTAAATGACAAGGAGCAGAACTAACTAAAAAATACATAATCAACATAATAAAATAATACAAGGTAATTAAAAAAAAACAAAGCAATATTCACTTAAGAATTACACAAATACATAAAAAGAAAAAAAAAAACAAACAGAATTTACAAAATAAGAAAATTTAAACGATGAAGAAAAGAATACATAAGATATTAGCACCAGGGATGAAACCTTGGTTATTTCATAGCTATAACATACTCAAAGCAAAACTCATATTAGCGGTTAAATCCAAATAAATTAATACTGTAGACAAAGAAAAAAGCAGAATCAGTTTGGATCTGTAGTTTAGAGGAAATAAAGTGGTGGATATTTGTAGTGCTCCACAGTGACTTACCAAGCTGCACATTGATGCAGAATGCTTCATTTTGACATGTCATACAAGTATCTGCAGCTAACTGCACTGAACTAAACGGGAGGCGTCTCCAGCAGTTGTTTGCATTCAAATATGAATAGATTTTCAAGTTTTAAATGAATTGGACTTGTAGCAAAATCAGCAAAAATGTTTAGACCAATTATTGTAAGTCACAATTTTAATGACTGTTTCTGTATGTTGGTGGATTATTTAAAATAGTATTAAATAATTTTCAGCTTGTCATGTAATAATATTTCTGCAATTTTACAGGTAATTTCTTAACCAATAATATGTCAAATCTTTAACAGAAATAAAGTTTTTTTTTTAACAATTATTTTGTCAAAACACAAACAAAACATCAATTTTAATGCCTTAACCATAACTTATTTTTTGCCAACCTCTAACTCAGTGTCACTTTCAAAAGGCACTTTACATCCTAAATGTCAATCTAAGGAAGACATTCATTGTGCCTCCTTATCGGCAGGTGTGGCAATGAGTCTTACTGCTTGGAATTGATAGCCTTGGGAAAGATCCAGGTAGGTAGTGTGACTGATGGGAATGTTCAATGATCATTTTTTTTTTAAATCATTGAGTATAATTGTAAAATGTTGCCCTTTGTACAGAGAGAATGAAGACTTGATAGCTTTACAAGCACATGGAGCTGTTTCGTTGCAGCTCCAAATTCCTGCCATAAATTGTAACAATATGACATTCAATTAAATAAGTAACTGAAAAAATACACTATAAAATAAAGGGAGTAAAGTTATGACTAAAATGTGGTTGGAAGGCATGCAGACAGTATAGTGAAATGGGCAGGTTTTTTGTCTTCAAACTGCATGTTTGCCGGCCCCATAAATATAATACATGTAATTGTAAAGGATAGCTACTTTCATTAGCTAGAATAAACCTGGTTTTAGTTTTGCCTAAAAAGCATAAATCAAAACTAAAAAGTCAAAATCAAAAATTAGTGGCCAAACAGTCTTTAAAAATGACCTATTTGTTTTTTAATCTTCCTATTTTGTGTAGCAATAAATAACGTGAGTAGGTGTAGCGCATACCAAAAATTGAAAAATTTTCAGTTACTTGTGTCCACAATAATGCAGACTGAAATGACCAAGAAAAACACACAGCTGCTCTTGTCTAACATCCACCAGAAACTGACTAAGACAGGAATATCCATTCTGATTCTTTCAGTCAGCAATTTCAAGTACTGAGTATATTGTAAGCTTGATTCTGAAAAAAAGACGTAGCAAGGAAGGACACCCATTATTTCAAGAACAGTGACCAAATGACTTGACATCCCAATGAACTGTGGTGTTCACTAGAGTCAAACTGGAAGATGCAGATGAACTGGACAGAGTATTGAAAAAGGCTAGCTGTCCTGTAATGGTATAGGCTGCAGTTTGCTTTCAAGATAAATGATGGTGTTACATATGAATATCTGTCTGTCTGTTCCATGAGAGGGTATTTATTTCCAAAGTCCTTGAATTAAAAGCAGTATTGAACACTAATGGGAATACATGGAACAAGGTAGCCATGGTGTTAGTGAGATGCTCAGGTATCCTGGGTAAAGGTTATTGAACAACATACACCTCTGCAGAATCTGTTTCATGTTTTCTAGTTATACTGTAATTGGATATTTGTTTATGTCAGGGATCAAGTTTAGTTTGAACCTGGCCTATTTGGGTGGGTACATTTGGCAAGTTGTTTGACTTCAGTTCTTCTTGTCCATGAAGAAGGTGTGTCAAGTTGTACTCTTTTTTTTTTTTTTTTTTTTAATAAGGATGTCAGGTGGGAATATGGCATCCCATTGTTTTTCAGTTGCCACTTTGTTGTTTCACTTTTGCTACATGAACCTGTAGCTACAGCTTTTTTTTTTTCTGATTTTTTTTAGCTCTTCGAGTAAACCTTGGTGTTTTCTACACATTCTGCTATAGCCGAGTGAATTCCAGTAAGGACGTTTCTGTAGCAACCAGTATTCCATAGCAACTGGCCTGCCAATGGTGACGAGGCGGGGAAAAGTGTCATAGGCTTGACTGGAAGTTTGCTGACTAAAATTGCCTTCTCAGGAATGCAGGGAGGCGTGTGAGATGTAGAGGCAGTGAACCTTAACTTTTCATGCAGTAACGGACATTCCTTTTTGGGGGGTTGGTATGAAACAAAATAAAAAAAAATCCTCACAGCGTTTGTTTTCATCAAGGTGCTTCACAGATGGACATTGCATGGCCTTGTTTTGAAAAACTCTTCACTTCAGTTTCTGATAGTCATACCTAGCCAAAGTTTCACACCTAGTGCTTTTGATACCAGTAAGATTCCTTTTCAGTTAAGCTTTCCAAGACAAGCAGGCGGGCATCTGTGACTGAATGATCACATTAAGAGAAAATTGTGATACACATATGATGAAAACTAGAAAGAACAAGTAAATCAATGAGATCTTGAAATTATCCCTTTTTGTCTATGGGAGCAGATTGCCGTGCAATATTTTGTTTAATATAGTCACTTTAATAGTGAGAACTCCTTCACTGTGCCTTTATAGTGCAATTAATTCTAACAAGCATTGCTTGAGCAGCATAGTGTTTGAAGTGGGAAGTGAAATAAAAAAGGCACCTTAAGCAATTCAAGAGAGAAGTAATGTGTGGCTTTAGTTTGTATGGTGTACAGTGTGGCCTAGTGGCTAAGATCTTGGGCTGTGAAGTACAACACTCAGAACTCCCATAGCCTGCCAACACTGACATGGTTCAAATACATAGATCATTATTTCTTTAGCTAAATTGAACAGGGATGGTTTTCACTAAGAAAGATCACTGTATTAGGTTGAGTTTATTTGATTTCTGTGACTTTCACTAGGGTGCATGGGATTATGTCGAGCACACTGTGAAGGCTGCTGTATTACTCTTTGACAAGGAAGTTGTTAGCAAAAGTGATCCAAATGTCCTCCGTATCCACAACAGCACTGTTGATCGAGTTGAGACTGTCATCAGTGTGTCTTGACTTTTTCTGTATTAGCAATCCATAATTTCCACCATCAATTAAGCACCACAGCACTGTTTTTTCATGGCTCCAGGGTCCTGAGATTGAAGCACTGTCTGTGTGCAGTTTACACATTATTGTGTCTTTGGTAAACTGGTCTCCTTCCATATCTGACCAACGTGCAGGTTAATTTAATTATATGAATAAATGTGGTGCTGTGTATGAGTGTGTACTGTGCCGGAGTGGTGGTTAGATCCTGCCTTGCACTCAGTGTTATTGGAGTAAGCTTCAGCACACTGTGACTCTGATTTGGACAAAGCATAAACAGAAAATAGACCGGTGCTTTTTCATTATTTTCTAACAATGCTTCTAACACATAGAAGACAAGATTTTGAGAGTAAACATTTGATTTTTTTAATTTGGGTGGAAGATATAGAAAAATATACTCTTGAATCAGTTGATTTGAGGATTATGTAGGAAAATACGAGGGTGAATCAAAAAGTAAAGGTAATTTGAAAATTACATGGTAACCACAACGGTTAGAAGCTGACGCAGTACAACACATTTGTGATGGCTTATGGGTAGTCTGAACATGCACAGCAGTCTGCCATTAGATTGTTGAAGCCAAGGTCAAGTGAATATGGATGCTCCGCCTCGTATTTACACCATTGTTGAAAAACACAATGTAGTAAGCTTTTTTTGGGCAGAGGAAGTAAACCAAATTCACCAAAGGATGTTGGCTCAGTACGGATTTGAAAACAGAATAACTCAATGAAAAGTTTATGAATGTGCAGGATGAACAAGTGTAACAAACAAAGCTCAATCTGGTCAATTATCAACATCGCTCACACAAGCCCATATCAACATGGCAAATGCCTTCCTCAGAGAAGACCAACAGGTTATATAGTCGGCTGTTGCTTCACATTTGGATATCAGCTATGGATCTGCACATGCCATAGTGCATGATAACTTTGGGTAACCTTAAGCTTGTTCAAGATGGATACCCAAACAGCCTAATTATCTGCACAAGTCAGCATCCTCTCAGCAGGTTTCACTCCCTCTGCCCAAAGAAATCTGTTTCCATGGTACTTTTGGCATCATACTTTGCCTTTGTCACCATGGGAATCTATAGCAAATTATTTACCTTCTTTAAAATGAAATGTATTGAGAACTATACAGTGGCCTAATTAGCATTGGTTTTGCAATGTGTTCACACAGCTAACCCTTGAATTGTCTTTTATTGAACTAAATAAATTGGAGTGGCAATTACTTTTTCAAAAAGAGACATTAGATGGCTTTTCTTTTAAATCAATGTCAGTATTCTCAAGTATGGGGTAATTTATTCATTTTGGTTGTCTTCACTTGTTATTAGGGTAAAAGTAAATACATATTTGTGTATCATGGCAAAAATTATGAAAAACACTGAACATCTTTAAAAGAGTTAAATTCTTTTCAGTGAAGCTCAGTGCATAATAGAAGAAGGCTAGCTCTCTTCTGAAAAAAAGCTGGGAAAATTAGAGTTTGTTTAGAATGCTATTGAAAGGGTGGAGCACGTCACTGCTGGTCACTGTAAACAGGACATCCAGACAAAAATGTAAAAAAAAATGATAGCAGCAACAAAAAAAAGAAAAAGTAAGAAAATTCTAAAAATAATAGTGATTGCTGCAAAAAAAAAAACCATTTAGATGAGTGATTAGTATTGGCCACTGACTAGTAGAAACTAAAGCAGCCTATCTAAGGCCCCAGATGTCCTTCATAAGTCCCATCAGGGTGTGAATTCATTATTTTCATGCATTTAAGTCTTACACTTTGGAATCAACCTTCATCCTTCTCATTATTCATATTTTTTCAAACCTTAAGTCTTCAGCGATCCAGAAAGCACAAATCACCAAGCAGCTTTTCTTTTGGGATGATAGAATGTGTAATAATAGAAAGAGGTATTTACAGGTTTTCCCTACTACTCCTATGAAGAAATAAATTGTATGATTGGGCATATTAGTTAATGCACCTTTTAAATAACACTACAGTGTATTTAAAGACAAGTTATAGAATAATTAAAAAAATATTTGCTATGTCTTGCCCTACGTGTACCTTCAGTTCCTTTCCTCTGTGTTGGCATGTGTGAACATCTCTTCACTGGTGCTCCCTCTCCCGAGTGTGTTTCCATAAAGCCTGCTTCTTAGACTCTGTCATTATGTTTGAAGTGCCTTTCTCACCTTCTGTCTGGTTTTACACTTCTTAGCATGCAGCTTTACTCCTCCTTGTGTTTTTCACACTCGCACTTCCTCTTTCATTGCATCACCAAAGCCAAACTGACCAATCACACCAAAGTCAAACTTACTAATCTGCTCTGGAGGACTGGACACACAGATCTTGGTGTTTTATTATACAGTAAATAGATATATGTGTGTGTATATTCAAATATTTATGTATGTGTGTATTTGTTACAGTTTGAAAAAGTGCTTTAATTTCCATAATAACCAGGGTACAATACTGATTGTAATAAATGATTTTTAAAACAAAGCAGAGGAAAAATGTATTGGCAAACAGTGGAGTTAAACAGCTCTTTGGCATTACAAGTAGACATCTGGGAGTGGAGTCCTATTGCACATCCTACCAAACCCTATACAACTGCACCTCCAGGGAGGCAACTGTCAAATGTAGTGTGTTCAGAAGACTGTGATTAAACGTGAAATGAGAGGTCAAGGAACAAGACAGGCCAGGGACTGGGTAGCCTTATTGTGTACAAATATTCCTTGGATTGCTGAGGATTGTCATTTTGGAAGATGGTAGTATGCAAGCCTTTTACAAAAGATTGTATGTCAAGATCTCAATAATTTTTGTAGCACAGTGAAATTGCATCTTATGAGCACAAAAAACTTCAACCCATCATTGGCAATGTCATCCTGCACCATGATACTCCATGATGTTGTGATATGCCTTACATTGAGAAAATTGTCTGTTTTAATTTCACCAAAGATGACAAAGCACTAGTTAACATTAGCCAGATGCAGTTGGCAGCAGTCAAAAATTGTAAGGTGATTTGGGAAATTGATCCAACTATCGTGGATCATCAGCCCATGGTCTAAGAAGCTATTCATCAATTCATGACATATCAGTAGATGGTAGAAAACATTATTATAGGTGTTTTGCAGCCTGCTGCTTGATCTACTGATCCCTGACCCAAATCTTTCAAAACATCCATTAGGGTGTACCTGCTATCTTGTTTGAGAAAATCATCCTCTTGATATCTGTCTTTCCATTCATCTTTTTTCTAGCCCACTGATCTGGTTAATAGTGGAAGGGAGCTAATGCTTAAGATGCTAATGCATCTTTTTGTGCAAGTTGAGAAATAGGCCAGGGCATTGCACCCGTCCATAGCAGGACATATTCACAGAGCCAAGCCAATTTATATAACCTGCATATCTGTTTGTCTTAAATGTTCTGCAATATATGGCGTTAAGGACCCACCTAGCTAAAGACATTGCAAACATATCAAGACACCCGTAATATGATTTTATCCAGGTATCGTATTTGTGGAACATGATGCAGATCCCTCTGTAGGGAAGTCATGAGCATAGCAAACTATTTTTCATGCTGCTTGCAATGGTTTGAGGTTTAGAGACCCTTAATTTTCCCCTTGACCATCTCTGTAGCAGATACTTAATTAAGAGGATTTAATTTTCTTTATAAGGTTAACTAATCATTTCATCCAATTTGCTCTAAGGGTTATTATGGTGATCTTTAAAGGTCTATATTTCAGGCTTTCAATGCATGTTATGCTAAATTTAAATTGATATTTACCACTGGAATTGTGGTTCTCTTAAATATTTAATGTTCTAAGACAGGGGTGCCCAACTCCAGTCCTGGAGGGCCGCAGTGGCTGCAGGTTTTTATTCTAGCCCTTTTCTTAATTAGTGACCTGTTTTTTGCTGCTAATTAACTTCTTTTGAATTAAGTTTAATTAACTTGGTTTTTAAGAAATGTTTCCCTGAATTTCTTCGTCGTTCGTCTGAATTGCTTCATTTCTTTCCTTAAATGGCAAAAACACAGAAGTGATATGTGATGTGAGTGAGCCAACAGAAGGCCAGCTAAGTCAGGGCCTCAAACTCCAACCAATTTCACTCCAACCAGCTGCTTAATGAGGCACTGAGTCTTGTCGTTAATTAAGCCCTTTCTTTAATTCCATGGCTTGTTGCCGCTTTCATTGTGCAATAGCAGACATTTCCAAAATTAAGGATTTTCTCTTTTCTAAGAGCAGATCAGCATTCCTGAGACCTTCACCTTTCTTTATTTTCAGATATTGTATGATGGTCACTGTTTGCTGGGCCTGTTTTGGCTCATTTTGTGTCTCGTTATTGTTTGGCTGCTAATTAAGGAAAAAGAAACAATTAAGGGGTCTGAGTCTCCAAGAGCAAGTCAAAGAAAATTAATTCAAAAGAAGTTAATTAGCAGCAAAAACCGGTCACTCATTAAGAAAAGGTGTTAGAATGAAAACCTGTGGCCACTGCGGCCCTCCAGGACTGGAGTTGGGCACCCCTGTTCTAAGATGTTGATAACCACGAAGGGCACCATGTTTAACTCATCAAAGATGTGGACTTTCCATGGAAGAACTGAGCTGCCATCTGGCTAGTGAAAAGCAAATCTTTGCATATGCCTCAAGGCCCGTAGGTCCTAACAGGTTTTCTCACCATCTTGGAGTTTCTTGCTTTGCTTTGCTCCTTGAGGCCATGTGATATTCATGGTTTATTATTCCTGTAGTTTGTCCCTTTTACTTAGTGTTTGATAGCTTAACTCAGTGTTGCCCAGACTGTTTGTGAAAAGTCCATCAGCCCATCCATGTTCTAGCCCAGTATGGGGTTGTGGGAAACCATCTTAGCCACATTGGGTGCAATGCAAGAACCAACTCTAGATTTGTGAAAGGTTTTATATAAAAACTAATTGCACTGATAGACTACAAATTAATACTCTTTGTCAACTAAAGCTAGTGAGAAGTCAAGCAAAATGACACCTTTTATTGGTTAACTAAAAAGATTACAATATGCAAGCTTTCGAGGCAACTCAAGTCCCTTCTTCATGTAAAGTCAGTGCGTTTTGTGTTAGAATTGTCCATAAACCTCATAGTGCTTTGCACCGTGATTACTTTCACACATTTCTTAGTTTATAACCTTATCCAAGTGATGGCACCAGCTGTCTTATGTTAATGTAACTCACTTTTTACTTTTGGTTGACTCTTAACTTCAGAGTTCGTTTATCCTCACAATTCAACTTATTTATGTCCATGGCAGACTCTTCATGGTAGGTTGTGTCCCCTTTTGTATTATTTTCGGAACTATAGCCATATGCAGGATAATATATTACATATATCACTCTTGTATTTTTTTAACACAGGACTTGCGTTTACAATTCCCAAATAGATCTGTGGTTTTACCCAGCATCCTTTATTTTATTTTTTGTAGTGTAGTGCATTTTTTTGTCTAACTCTTCTCAAAGATGATTTTAAGAACAGATTGAATTTTGTTCGTTCTTTTTGCTTTCATTTGAGGCAGCTTTTCCCCCATTTTTCATCTTCATATTTCCATCACTACTCATCCTCATTGGTGTTGAGTGACTTTGCCCTCTTTATCAGAGGGGGACGTCTAAGTGCCTAGCATGCATTGACAGACTTTGCTGGACTCCTTTTTCAAAAGGTTCCTTACACCTAATATTTGGAATTCATGATCCGTAAACTGTTACAGGGATGATAACAGAATTAATATTTTATGCTGTCCTACCTTTCGGCTAGTCAAACTCCCTTTCTTCTTTTCTTTGAAGTACTTTTGTTTTTTTATAAATTACTAACGAGACTGCTGACTTTCAGATGTTTAGCATCCTGGTGACAGGTCCTTCTTAACTTTGGACTTGGGAGCTCCACCTTGCTCATAGTCAGCTAAGCCAAGTGCTTTGATAAAAGTTCACAATGCAGTATTTGAATATAGTAGTATAGGGTTTTTTTTCTTCTTCCTCTTTCACCTACAGTAGGTGGCCATGGCAAATAATTTATGTCAAACTGGTAGGAAAGATTGCTCTGTGAATACTTTCCTCTGTATTTTTCTGTGTCCTATCCTTAAAATAGAAAGCGTTATCATGCAAAAAAAAAGTATGCCAAGAATTTCCGGTGTTGCGTTCACATGAAGTGCAAGGAGCATTATTTTCCCTGCATTAAGCTTGATTTACGTATATCTGGCCTGCTTCCTGGGAGACAGCCCTCTGCGTCTGGAATTCTGTGTAGGGCTAATGCTAGTAGCACATTCACTGTCCCATTTGTTTAATAATTGTGTTCTTTAGTCTTCACAATTCGCATCTTAGTCCAGTGCTTTTCAGATCATTTGGTTGGGGTGTGTTTTTCCTTCATTAAACCTTCACAAAGGTTTTCTGCTTGAGATCTTTGCAGTCTCATGAGTGTTATCAGTGGCTTCACAACCATACAGGAGAACAAAGCATTTAGCTGTTCCTTTTTCTATCAGCATCTTCCTGCTGACGGTGGTAATAAAGAAATCACTAGATTTATGGACATCAGGCTCATGGAAGAAACCAAGCAACCTTGGATGAGGTTTCTCATGCCTTCACAGGAAATATATCCATACTCACTTATGCCAGGACAACTCAGAGTCATCAAAATAGAGGTCTCAAAAGGTCCAGGTTTCTAGTTGTACATATACAATGGAAAGAAGGCAATATTTTTGTGAATAAGGGACGTGATTTGTAAGCTTAGCAGAATTTGTACCAGAAAAGCTGTCCTAGTTGTCATCAGTGCCCAAAACTAAATATATATTTGATATTTATATATATGATATTTATATATGATATTTTAGCCAATAATTACAAACAAAAATCATTTGCCAGAAATGTTACCCAAGAAACACACACTCTAAAGATTTCTATCCGCACCCTTGGATAGCCAGGACATCCAAGGCACTGACTTTATGCATTTGCTTTTTTGACATCACATGCCCCATACTCCCAATCATCCCTGAGTGGAAATGCCATGGCAACATGTAAGCTGAAGGACACAAAATGGTGCTGCCCTTTTTTTTTTTTTATGAATTTCAGCATTATTAAATACAAGTTGAATGTGACAGCAGATCTGACACACGTGTTATCCTTGTTTAAAAACTCCAAATAAGAACTAATGAACAATACTAAAGACACACTAAAAATCCAGGTCATAACACTAGTTACTTTCATAAATGAAATGCTCTTAAGTTAAAGATGCTGGAAATATATGAGTATCAACCCTAGCTGAAGCTGAGAACTGTCTTGGTCTTAAAGTATCCCCTACATTGGTAGCATATTTTGAGTAAATGATGTACCCCTGGACTACTAATAAATGGGCAACAGGTAGTAGTGACAGGAACACCGGTCAGTACATGTAAAAAACAGTTTGAACAAGATTTCCTTTTCATGAGTAACCAAGTATGTGCTATTTTATTACCTTCAGCTTCCTTCTGCAGTCAAAGTGAGTAAATTTATATCCAGTAATAAAACTGGAAGTTAGTACTATGTCCCCCACCACTGTACATCTTTGAGTTTTTTGTAGTACGTAGCTTTTTGTGTTCCAGAATAACAGAGTTATAATTGTACAGTGGAACCTCGGTTCACGACCATAATTCGTTCCAAAACTCTGGTCGTAACCCGATTTGGTTGTGAACCGAAGCAATTTCCCCCATAGGATTGTATGTAAATACAATTAATCCATTCCAGACCATACGAACTGTATGTAAATATATATATTTTTTAAGTTTTTAAGCACAAATATAGTTAATTAAACCATAGAATGCACAGTGTAATAGTAAACTTAATGTAAAAACATTGAGTAACACTGAGAAAACCTTGAACAACAGAGAAAACTAACACTGCAATAGTTTGCGCTATAGCGCTACCAACCGCTGGCTAAAAACACTTTTTTTTAATGAGTTTTAAGCACAGGGAAAAAAATGAACATTTGAAAAAATCCGTAATTTAATAAACCACCAAGAAAAGTAACATTGCAACAATGCACACTACGAACCGATCGCTGTAAACAGAAGTGAAAACTTCCTACCTTATGCGTCCAGCCCTCTCTCTCGCGCTGCCTGTGTGTCTCTCTCTCTCTCGCACACCTCTGTGTGTGTGTGTCTCTCTCTCTCTCTCGCGCACGCCTGTGTGTGTGTGTGTCTCTCTCTCTCTCTCTCTCGTGCGCCTGTGTGTGTGTGTCTCTCTCTCTCTCTCGCGCACCTGTGTGTGTGTGTGTGTGTCTCTCTCTCTCTCTCTCGTGCCTGTGTGTGTGTCTCACTCTCTTGTGTGTCTCTCTCACGTGTGTGTGGTGTTCTCTCTCTCTTGCTCGCTGCACAGGAAATGCACAGGGAGAGACTGAACACGTACAAACCAAAAGGGAAACTGGCTTGTTTGTATACCAAGTGTGTGGTCGTGAACAGATGCAAAAGTTTGGCAAACTTTTTGGTTGTAAACTGATTTGTACGTGTTCCGAGATGTTCGTGAACCGAGGTTCCACTGTATTTAACTTTTTAAAAAAAAAATGTAGTAATCCTTAAGGGATACTCTGAGAAAGATGCAAGTTCTTGGAAAGGGTCCTCATTTTAATAATATTAATTCATCCATCTAAAGGAAGATTTAATAATCTCTTACTGCGTATGCTTCCTATAAACTCCTACATTTCAGCTATTCCAGTAACACATTACTTTTTTATGCACAAGTTATAAACTTTATCAAAAGAAACCCGACCAACTTCTATAATTTGCTATCAATATATAGTATAAACTGGAACCGTATTGGCTTATATTGATGTTAATATCACTGGTAATTCCAGGTTCTGTAAAACATATTTATGGAAGCACGCCTTTAGATGATTTTGGAAGTTTTACTTAGAGTTTAAAATAAGCAGTGGAATTCAGCCATCAACATGGTACGTTCATTTTAGAACATTAGAAATATTTTGACTGGAAAAAGTCATTCATCTCGACAAAGCTTCTCAAACCTATCCACCTAATTCCTCCAAAATAACATAAGTTAAATTTTGAAGGTCCTTAAAGTTCTTCTATGAACCACAATACTTTGGGAGTTTATTCCATGTGTCTATCAGTCTCAGTGGTACTCTGTGTGAGGAAAAGCTTCCTAACACTTGTACAACGTTTACCCTTAACAAGAGTCCACCTGTGTCCCAGTGTTCTTGTTGAAGAACTCATTTTCAGTCTGGATACACAGTAATAACCCCTTTGGACTGCACTTCCAGTGGGTTGCAGGTTGCCGCACTTTGTTCACGAGTCAGTCACCTAAGTGATCGGAAACACTGTGTGACATGTTTTCATGTTTCACCAATGGGGGTCCTCCAACTGCATTCATTTCACTAAGGAGGTGGTTTGCAATTGTTTCTAGTGCATCAATGAAATTAAAAAAGCAAAACTGGGTTGCATGAGCATTTAGGTTGTTAAGTGTAAGGAAGGCAATGCAGGCTGAATGATCAAAATGAACCTTAAAAGGCCCTTCAGGAGTCAAAAACATATGAGACCCTGGGAAATGATAGATAATAACAAAAGATTTATTACTCCAGCTGGTTTGGCAGTTTCTACAACATAATTACCCTATTGTTTTTCTATGGCCCTTGGCCGTAAGTAAGAATCGCCTCAACTTGTTCGGCTATAAATTGGCGCATGACTGTATTTTAAATAATGCAGCAGCCCCAGCACTGATCCCTGAAGGACGCCACTTTTAACATCACTTAATTCTAATGGAGTTCCTTTCATTATAACCCTTTGCTTCCTGTGTTTATGATAATTTTGCAGTTGTCTACGCACAGCACCCTTATTTTCACTTCTTTAAGTTTGATGCACAGTGTTTCATATGGGACCTTATTGAAAGCTTTTTGAAAATCAAGATAAATATGATATATCCCTCCCTGATCATAAGTTTTTGTTTTTTCCTCATAGAATTCCAGCATATTAGTAAAACATGACCTACCACATCTGAACCCATGCTGACTACTCACTGGAACATTGTTTTCCACCATATGATGCTCACTCTTTTCCTTAATAAGTCATTCCTCCATTTACCTTCATGTTAAGCTTATTTGCCTATAGGTACTTTAATCCATCCAATCTCCCTTTTTGTGGAACAGGGTAATATGTGCTATCTTACAGTCCTTCTGAATATATTCAGTGTGCAGTATCTTTTGAAAAACATGCCCAGGGTTTATACTGTACAGTAATCCCTCCTCCATCGCGGGGGTTGCGTTCCAGAGCCACCCGCGAAATAAGAAAATCCGCGAAGTAGAAACCATATGTTTATATGGTTATTTTTATATTGTCATGCTTGGGTCACAGATTTGCGCAGAAACACAGGAGGTTGTAGAGAGACAGGAACGTTATTCAAACACTGCAAACAAACATTTGTCTCTTTTTCAAAAGTTTAAACTGTGCTCCATGACAAGACAGAGATGACAGTTCAGTCTCACAATTAAAAGAATGCAAACATATCTTCCTCTTCAAAGGAGCAAACAAATCAATAGTGCTGTTTGGCTTTTAAGTATGCGAAGCACCACGGCACAAAGTTGTTGAAGGCGGCAGCTCACACCCCCTCCGTCAGGAGCAGAGAGAGAGAGAGACAGAGAGATAGAGAGAGACAGATAAAAAAATCAATACGTGCCCTTCGTGCTTTTAAGTATGCGAAGCACCGTTCAGCATGTCGTTTCAGGAAGCAGCTGCAGCTGCACAAAAGATAGCAACGTGAAGATAATCTTTCAGCATTTTTAGACGAGCGTCCGTATCGTCTAGGTGTGCGAACAGCCCCCCTGCTCACACCCCCCTACGTCAGCGCAAGAGAGAGAGAGAGAAAGTAAGTTGGGTAGCTTCTCAGCCATCTGCCAATAGCGTCCCTTGTATGAAATCAATTGGGCAAACCAACTGAGGAAGCATGTACCAGAAATTAAAAGACCCATTGTCCGCAGAAACCTGCGAAGCAGCGAAAAATCCGCGATATATATTTAAATATACTTACATATAAAATCCGCGATGGAGTGAAGCCGCGAAAGGCGAAGTGCGATATAGCGAGGGATTACTGTATATACACTTAACTAATCTTTAAGCACTTGTGGATAAATGGTATCCAGTCCTGGTGATATGTTTGATTTTGAAGTTGCATGTCTCTCTCTAGAATTCACAAATCACTCAGCATCTCCTTAGTAGTCCCTATTGCCTTTGGAAGGCTATCCACTTGTGGAAAATGCATGTTTGTAGCATTTACTGTTTCACTGACTGTATATTTTAGTTCACTCATAGTGCTTGTAATACAATTCACCTCCTCCTTGACCATTCTGTTATTACTAAACTACTTTTTGGTGTTATCTTTCCCATTTCTTGCAATATTTCTCTCACCCTGCCTTTCATTGGTCCTCATATCCCTTTTAACATTACCCTTATGCTGTCTTAGTCCTTATTGTGATAGCTTGAGCTATATGTCTTATGTGCCTTTTGCAGCTGTGTCTTCTGTTAGCTGCTTCTTTGTAATCTCTTTATTTCATACATCTACTAAATGTCAAGATGAACTTGTCCTGCATTAGATTTAAAACATTTTTAAACCTGTTGCACTGCTTCTGGACTGTCCCCTCACTTAAAAGCTTTTCCCAGTTTTTCCCTTTTAGATTTTGCTGCATCTACTCAAAATTTGTCCTACTAAAGTTAAACTTAACAGTTTTAGTTTTAGCATCTGCACTATGCCAAAACACTGTGAATTGTATTATATTGTGAACCCTAGACACTAATGATTCATTGACCTCTGTCCCCTAAATTTTGTCCTGGTTATTACAAATTACTAAATCTGTGCAGATTCCCTCAAATGTTGTTGTTTTAAAATACTGTGTTAAAAATAGTCGCTAATGATGTTTTCAGGCTGAGTAAAGTTTTGTGTAATTTGGTTAAAAATTGTATGTCACATGCACCTATCTCAACTAAAATTTATTTGGGACAAGATCAAAGCTGACAACAGTGTCATTAAAAACATGTCTCATTAATTGTAAGTGCCCTCACACCCACACTGATTTACAGATATATGTAAAATACAAATGTCTTTGCTGACTTTTCTGTCTCTTAACATTTTGGTTTTTCAGACAACCCTGCAGGTGCAGTGCATGGAGCACAATACCTAAGGTTTAAAGCCATCATTATGTTTTGTAAGTTGCCTCAAATTCATCTCTTCTTTATTAGTTTTTCATTTTCCTCTATGTGGTGTTTTCTGTTCAAGGTTTATAAGATCTCAATTAGATCCATTTTTTGCAGAATCTTTCATCCTGTATTTATGTATATGTTCATCCATCTGCCAGATTCAGGTTGTGGTGCATCACAGAGATAACAAAGGCAGATGGTGGAGATTCCCTTTCAAGGCAAAAACCCCTTAAAGTTTTTTTTTGTTTTATAAATAGGCAGTAAGTGTTAAAAAGATGCAGTTGGCAGTCCAATAGAACAGTGCACTTCCAAAGAACACCAACAGATGGTGCTTAAGAGTAAGACACTCTGTGAGTGACTAAAAATGAATAGAGCAGGCATCCTTGTCATAATCCTTAGTGCCAAACACCTTGCACTGGATGATCAGACAACATCATCTGAACTGTCTTGTGATTAGTAGGACCTTTGTGTTGTGTCAGTGTTTAGTGACAAATGCAATAATGAAATAAACACACACACTCCAATTTTATATTTTGAGCCTTTTGGAAAGTCAAGGCTTGTGTAGCTTAATAGTCACTGTCCCATTCCTCCACATTTTTACTAAGGTTGAGAACACCGAATGAATCAGTTTCTTGGTCACAGATTCTCTACTGTAAATTTTGGCTCTATGTATGTTTTTCTTGTTTGAAGGTATTTATTTATTAATTCATCCATTTTCTAACCCATTCATTTGAAGGGCAGACTTTTTACTCCAAACTTCACAGTTGCCTTCATTATACTGCATATACTGAATCTTTGTAAATGTGAGTTTTTTAAAAGTTTGTATCCTAAAACAACTATCATAACTGTAGTGCTATAATGGCCACAATTTATAATCTGTAAAGAATATTTTTTGTATATACACACACTTGTATATATTATACTGTATACAGTAATATGAATATGTACTATATACTGTACTACTGTGTATATATATATTGTGTGTGTATATGTATATATGTATGTGTGTGTGTATATATTGTCACGCTTGGGTCACAGATTTGCACAGAGACACAGGAGGTTGTAAAAAAAAAACTTTATTCAAAGCACTGCAAACAAACATTTGTCTCTTTTCAAAAGTTTAAATGTGCTCCATGACAAGTCAGAGATGACAGTTCCGCCAGGAGCAGAGAATGTCAGAGAGAGAGAAAGAGAAGCAAAACAATCAATTCCAAAACTGACAGGCGCTGTACAAGGCTTTTAAGTAAGCGGAGTACCGCGTGAGAGGTTTATCACGCGTTATAGCGCAAGTAAGAAGGGTAAGGAGCAATGTGAAGGTAGACTGTCAGCTGTTTCATGGGTTTTCCCTGGGGCGTCTGTGTCCTCTGAGGGTGTGATCAGTGCTCCAGCTTACACCCCCCTCCTCAGCTTTATTCACATTCTCGTGAATCAAGCGACTCTCTGTACCAGGTTCATACAACCGTGATAATACGTCTGCGTTGACGTGCTCAGAGCCTGGTCGATGCTTTACCATAAAACTGTAAGGTTGTAAGCCCAGAAACCATCTCATGAGACGAGAGATTGTATCTTTCTGATGATATTACCATTGAAGTGGAGCATGATCAGTTACTAAAGTGAAATTTCAACCCCATAAGTAATAAGTGCTTCGACAGCCCATCTAATCGCCAAGCATTCCTTCTCAATTGTCGAATAATTGCGTTCCCTAGGAAGTAATTTCCTACTCAAATATGTGATAGGGTGCTCTTCTTCATCAAAATCTGTGACAGGACTGCGCCTTCACCAAACTCACTTGCGTCTGTTTGTAAGACAAAATCCTTTGAGAAATCGGGATTCTGCAGAACCGGATAATTAGACAAAGCAGTTTTCAAATCACAGAAGGAACGTTCAGAAATTTCTGTCCTCTGTCTAGCCAAAAAAGTCACAGTCTTACATAAAACAATTTGTTGCTTCGGGAAATTATAATCGCTGAGCTTATTGCGAGGCACATTCCGTAAGGACAGTAGAGCATCCCCAGACAAAAAAGGTGTGATGGTAACAGCCCAGTGTCGTTTGTCCTATCCCAATAAAGTCGCCACTTGCTCAAAGGCTAAAAGGAACATCTGTGGGTCATTGGATGGACCCATCTTCATCAGCACATTCTTAGAATTTTCAGGAAGCGGAGGCAAAGGGATGTACTGTCAACGGTTATGAACCGGGACATTCAGATCAGGGATAGGGGGCGGGTCATCCTCTGGATCGTAAGGAAGTGGAACATTCTGAGCAATTTGAAATAACTTCTCGGCATCCATCTGTGCAACCACTCCTGGTACCACTTGTCACGCTTGGGTCACAGATTTGCACAGAGACACAGGAGGTTGTAGAAAAAAAAGGAACTTTATTCAAAGCACTGCAAACAAACATTTTTCTCTTTTCAAAAGTTTAAACGTGCTCCATGACAAGTCAGAGATGACAGTTCCGCCAGGAGCAGAGAATGCCAGAGAGAGAGAGAGAAGCAAAACAATCAATTCCAAAACTGACAGGCGCTGTACAAGGCTTTTAAGTAAGCGGAGTACCGCGTGAGAGGTTTATCACGCGTTATAGCGCAAGTAAGAAGGGTAAGGAGCAATGTGAAGGTAGACTGTCAGCTGTTTCAGGGGTTCCCCCAGGGGCGTCTGTGTCCTCTGAGGGTGTGATCAGCACTCCAGCTTACAATATATATATATATATATATATATATATATATATATATATATATATTGTATATATAATTATATAATTTTACAATTAATTTTTATTAATCTAATAATTATTGTGCTTCTTGCAAAGGATGAACAAAACTTTCCCTAGTGAGTTCACATCAGGCCCCTTGTAGGTCTCACTAGTGCTGGGAGGTATACCGGTTCATACCGAAAACCGTTTTTTATTTTTGTTATGATATGGATTTTTTTTATACTGCAACACCAGTTTAAATAGCCTAAACAATGTTCGGAACGTGGCGCAGCGGGAAACTGTTTAAGGGGGGACTTGTTTCACTGGTACACTGCTAAACATGCATGCAATGGAGTACATGCGTTAGTGGAGGTATTGGTAAAATGGACGGAGAACATTCTGAAGCTGAAGCTGTAGCAGACGATAAAGTTGAACATGATGACACAGAAGAACTTTTGCCAAAAAAGGAGCTGCGTCTGTTGTCTGGAGATTTTGGTTTTAAAAGGTCGGATGTGGACCAAACAACTATTTACTGCAAATGGTGGAGAGCTAAAGTTGTCGCCAGAGGCGGCAATACGAGCAATTTGCTGTAGCACCTTAGCCGCAAACATGCTTTGGAGTACCATGAATGTATGGAACTAAGATTGGCACCCTCCACATCCTCAGGTAAAACTGAAACAGCTAGAGGACACTCAAGTGAGACGTCACTTGTAGACGCATTTGCTAGAGGACTGCTTACGACAAAAAAAGCAAGCGGTGGATCGAGATAACCAACACCATTACAATCCATATAGCTAACGTTTCAGTGGACAGACAGAGATTGTTAACATTAACAGAAAGTGTAGTTGGTTTACAAAAAATATTTACTCTTTATTCCTTTTCTAAGACATGTTCAGTGGAATACAACTTTTGACAAGCACCTCTGGATATTTTACTAAGTCTAAATGCCTCTTTGGGTGGTTAAAAATATGTTGTCAAAATTTAAGTTAGTTTAAGTTGTTTGCAAAATGTGTTCAATAAAATGGTTCTATATTTTGACTGCAACTGTAATGCAATGTGATTCCTTCTGTTCATTAGTGCCACCCACTTAAAAACTATTACTTTATGGGGCCAGGCAAACCTGTATTAATACTTGTGTGCAAATTAAAATGTTTTTTGTACAATGTACAATTCTCATGACAATGGAATAGGTCATTCTTAGCCAGTCTACTGCAGTAATTGCAGTGGAAAATGTGGTTAACATCCACTCATGCATGGGGAAAAAAATACCATTGAATACCGTGAAACTGGTATTATTTTGAAAAATACTGTGATATAGAATTTTGGTCATACCGCCCAGTCCTAGGTCTCACATTGGCACACTATTCTTTAAGGCCTTTTCTAAGGTACAAGTAGATCTCAAAGAAGATGTCTTATGAGGTACTCCTGGGCCAAAGGCCCTTCCTTCTGTTCCTCTTGTGTTATACATTTCTGAATTCCTGTTATCTCTCCATTAGAATTTTGTTAACATTGGACCATGACTTGGCTAGTGACCAAGTAAAAATAGTCTCAAAACAATTTAATGATTGTCCTGATATTCTGTAGTCTTTTCGTGGAGATAAGTAGTTCAGTTTTAATGTATATTTAACACTGCATGACATCTGGTAATTTTTGTTTACTTAACTATCAGCTCGGTTTATCTTACAGAACTTGATTTACGGTGCTGATGTATCCCGTTTTAATTTGTAACTTAGATTATGATGCATTCATACATCAGTAAAAATGGAAACTCTTAATAATCAGCATCTTGAGAGAGAAGCACAGATGTGGGTCTGAATTTTTATAATTGTTTCCCCCATTTTCTGTTAAATTTTTATGTGAATGATTTCTTATAATAGTAATAATCCTAACAGCTTTAGGCCTATATTATTCATCCTTTTCTTTTACGTGTATTTCCAGTAGAGAGGCTGTTACTGTCTGCAGACATTCACGCTACATCAAATACAAGGCACCATCACATTGTACAGTCGCACTAAGGCATGGTGGGTTATTCAACCTAACAGTGTAACACAGTTTTTGAGAGAGGAAAGGATTCCATGTGAATAGAGTGAGAGAGAGAGAAGAAACATGCAGACTCCATACAAAAGGCACAACAGTTAGAAATCAAATTGTATTCCAAAGGTGGTGGTACCTGCTGAGCTATTTTGTCCTCTAACAATTAAAGTATTATGGTTTGAAGTTCAGCCTGTTGGCAAGACCCACATTGTTTTGACAGGAAATTGGGGGTGGAGTGGGGGGGGGGTGGGTAAGGGAACAACACACAAGTCAGTGAAGTTTTTTTTTTTTCATGGCATGCACCTTATTTTCTAGGAAAACATGGACAGTTTATTATTTAATAAAAGTATACCAGTGCAGTAATAGTTACTCTTTAGAAAGTCCGGACCAGAACCCCATTCAGCATTTATTTTTGTCGTGTACTTGATGTTGCCAGGGTATGCTCTGGCACACTGTGACCCTGAATTAGATTAATCATCTGTGTGAAAGTTAGGTTATTTGCAACATTTTTAAATTGTCAGAATATATATATTTTTTTCTTTTGTGTGCGTGTGTAACGTAATGTAGGATGTGGAGCAGTGAACATACCTTTAGGTCGTGGTTCAGTTCTTCACTCTAGTGGTCCAATGCAGACGAAGTCAAATGAAGTAAGTACATCTCAAGGGCCAATTCCTTGGAAAAGCAGGAAAAGTTATTGATGTAGCACTCATGTTGGTAGACATTATACATTTATTAACAGAGGGCTGAAATGTATCTGGCATTTATAAAAAGAATCTTTTTAATATTGTTTTTTGTTAGTTTTATCATATCTCCTTTAATTGTTATAATTTATTTGCATTAATCTTTTTGTTATTTATTGTGTAAAGCACTGTGAGTGGCATTTGTACTTATGACAGGTACCATTTTATTGAAAGCTGTTATTCAAAATTTACTCTACTTGCATCGAGTGGCTTAAGGCCTTTCCTAAACACAAACCCCACCCTATTAAACATCTGCCTCTACCCTGCATTGTTAATACATGGCAGGATGGATCCATACAATCATGTAGTTGTTTTTTTTTTGTTTCCACATCCTTTTCTTCCTATAAGCAGGACTTGAGATTAATAAGAGCAGTTGATGTTATTTCTCTGTTTGCCTTCCTTAACCTAATCTAATTTTTCACTAACAGAAGTGGTCCTTCAGCTTGGCTGGGTTTTCAGCTGCCATGTCCCATCTGTGACCGTGTTTGATAAGTTATGCATTCCAGTATGCATCTTTCAACAGCATCGTTGTACGCAATTGTTAACTGAGTGACTATTTCCCATATGTTGTTATGTGTAACTTGTGCTGATTCCATCTGTCTTTTTCATCAGCTGTCTTTTTCTGAACTCAAGACTGCTGTTTGTTGGATTTTTTTTTTTTTGGATGGTGGCCCATTTTCGATACACCCAAGACAATGTCATTAATGAAAACCACTGTGGTACTGTTGTTCTGGCAAGCTCCTCCCAGATTGTGCGGTGCCATTTAACATGCCATTTTCAAAGATAACACAGAGATAACAACATGTACATAGGAAAAGTATTGTGACAGATTTAAAATTTCAAAATTACTACATTATGTAGGGAAAGTTCTGTACTGCATGTGTACAATAGTAACTGAGAACAAAGAAATGGTATGACATAATGAACAGGATGGAAAAAGCTATTTCTTCTGTAAACTGACATTCTTTTACATGGTTTAGGAAGTCCTGAGTGAAAACACTTCTCAGTCCTCTGTGGCAGAGTCGGCACTTAATTCTTCCATCTTTTTGTTTCTGTCTGTAAATTAAATCAAGCTGTAGCCAACCCTTCTCTGGGGAAGGAACTCGGCTATAATGTAATGTTTATATGTTGGAAACCAAGGATTAATATAAAACTTTCATTGCAGCGGAGTTTGGGGCTGGACTAGATTTAATGGGAGGCACCTGCTTTCCTGGTTCTATAAACTGTGGGCAAATTAGCCAAACTTTCAGTGGCTGTATGGCTTGTTTGGCAGGTGTCAGCTCTGCCGCACATCCATATGTTGTCTCACATCTGAATCCCAGTACCCGCACGATTCGCTGCCGATAAAGCAAGCAATTACAATTTGCCCTAAAAGGTAACTTCTATGAAAATAAATATTAAAATAATAGTAAGCAATTACTTGAAAAGAATTACCATGTGGCCTTTGGCATTATCCTAACGTTTTCTTTGTATTCCACGTTTTTATAGCTCTATAAATGTTGTAATGGGAACCACTCAAAGGATCAAAAAATATTTAATAGTCCATTTACAGCTGAAGAGTTTATAATTTAAAAAAAAAATAAAAGACATCTTTAAATCATTGCTTAGGCAATGGTTTGCAGTTTATTCAGAGCAGCTTGTGTACCCATCCAGTTTGTGTGTGGGTTCCATAGGTCTCCCAAGTTTGAGTTCAGATCCAACTCTCAATACTCAAGCATATCTGTATTTTTTTTCTCTTCTCACATTATAATATTGCTTTACATTGTTCTTACTACTTTTAGCACACTATGGTTAAGGGTTTCTGGATAAGTGGAGTGGGTTCACAGAGGTTATGCTAGTGTCATTCCTCTCTGTTTGTTATTGTGTACTCTGTGTCCAGCTGAGATATGAATGCAGAACCCTGGTCCAGCCCAAGATCACTTTCACTGACAGCCCTGCTTTACTAAAATCTAGAATTTGAAACCGAGCAGGCCTTTTTGTAGCCAAAAGGCAAAGCTGTCATTGTGGAATTTTTGTTCCTTACCAATGAAGAGGAGTGCGTTTTGAAATCTTTTTTTTTTTTTTTTATTGTACTTAATATAGAGCCTGAACAGATAGGCTAAATTGGCAGAACCAAATAAACATGCATAATGCTGACATCTTTAGTTTATTTTAACTTGGCTTGAAAAAATATACATGCAGTCTTAAAAGCTGAGTGGGGCACCACTCACTTGGTGATTCTGAAGTAGGTCTGCGATGGGAAATGCTGGCAGGAGGCCGCAGTGAGAAATCAGGAGTCATCTGAATCTCTGCTTACGTTTGGACTCCTGATAGGGCAGCCTGTTGCCTCTTGGGTCTTTCCTTTAATAGAAAATACTGCTCTCTTTTTTTTGCAACATCTAGTTGTTCCCATGAATATTCTACTGGCACATGATCTTAATGATCCTTTAATGCATGCATTTGCTTTATATAGTGTAATACAAGCATTAAAGTGGACTGAAACAAACCCACTGGCATCTTTATAGTCCATCATACAATGAACTCATTTTCCAACCACTTGATAATCTCATGCATTGCATTACAAGAGGTGGCACACAAATTCCATTAAGGTAAATTGTGTTTCATAGTCCTTAACAGAGCTGAACTAGTACAGCAGCCTGACAGGAAATAATGAAAATACAAGGATTATGTCAGCATTATTAAAGTTTTATGGCATGTACAAGGCAGTAATGATGAAGGAATGTATGGTCCTGTGAGAAACCTGTCTGGCTTGGTGAGTGAAGTGTGTTGGACTGTAAACAGTGATGCTGCTGCTCTGTACACATGGCATATTCAGGTGCTTTCAGGCACTTCTTTAGCCTATTTAAAAGTTGGAACATTCAACATTTTAGTTACTTCAAAGAGTCACATTTTTATTAAAAATTTTTGTGACAGTGAGTCATATTTAGAAATAACTGATAATAGACTGCAATTACATGCATTAGTAGACTACATTAAAAACATACTGTTTCTGTGCTTTTACAGTGTCATGTATCTAAAAAATGTCGTGCAAGTACGCTTGTTGCTCTAACAGGGAGCAGTTTAGAATTCAAGTGATATATAAATGCCATTGATTGATGTTCTGTTATTAATAGTTGGTTGTGAAGGGTCTATGATTAGCTGAAGTTCAGATTTCTTAAATATTACATATTTGAAAGACATTAATTTGAAGTTAAATTATTTTTTTTTATGTTTTCTAAATGTTAACTTACCTGAAGCAGTGGGAGAAATGAGCTGGTGCACAAGTTGCTTGAACATGGGTCCTTCACAGGCTTTGACTGATGTGTTTTACTGTCAGGAACAGCTGTTGGACAAGCAAAAAAGAAAAAATGCAAAATATACAAGTTGAAGTGATCCCTTACAAGGTAAAATTTGAAACAGTAAATTAATTTATAATTGGAGTTGTACAGAATGTTTCTGCTTTGGTATGGACAAGTTCACAAATTTGCCAGTACTTTTCAGTGGGAGATTTTGATATTTTAAATCCACCAGTCAAACCCCTTTATAAGTCGAGATATTTAGTCAAGAGAATTAGCTGTGACAAAGAAACCATGAATCTTATGACTGAGATTATAAGTGGCACACTTATACTGTAAATAAAAGGTTGTTGTGGTTATTATGATATATTTGACTGATTCTTTTATCAACATTGACTTGCCAGATCAGGATACATTACAACTGTTCACATATACAGTATTTTGCAATTGGATAATGGGTAAGGAAAGTGATTTGCTTATGGTCCCTGTATTATTGTGTAGTTTGCAACTCTTACCAGGTACATTTATCAGGTTCATCTACTCCTGCCCTTGAAGATTAACACACACATATATGTATACATATACACACAGTAATCCTAGGCAGACAAAGTCTCTGTAATATTCCACACAGGGACTCAGTATCACCAGCACTAACAAACGTATGGGTGTCTTTGCAACACACATAAAATCACAACTCTTTTGGTTATGTGCTACTTACTAAACAAACTATGTCTTACTTTCACCACGGTTATTCTAATTATTAAGGAATGACCTCAATAGCCTTGATAAACTCTGCGTGGCAAGAAAGCAGTAATCTTTCCCACATTAGGCGCCCTCTTATTATTTCAATCACCCTAGATAAAAGGCAAAGTATAAAAAATATAAAAACAACATGGTATTTATTAATATATAACAATACCAAATAGAAAAAAATATAACAGAAAATTGATAGAAAAGTCTGGTTGTACAGTAAACAGAAAAGCTTACTGAAAATCAAAAGTGTCAAGGAGTGGATGTTGTCCTGGGTAGCTTTTGATATAACATTTGGTGTTATTCATAGGCTACGTTTTTTGGCGTCCAAATCAGATGGACTCTCATCTCTTGATCTTTTTCGTTGCTTCGTATGTTGTTGCCCCTCAGTCGTCTTCTCTTTGGTCGTTCGCCAAATTATGACGAATGATTCCTTATGAACTAATTGAAATGGGTTCTGTGACTCTGTGGCGTGTACTTGCCGTCTTTTCTCTCCATCTTTAATTGTAAACCAATTAACACAGACTAGTAGAGCACAGTACAAATGTACAGGAAAGGATTTTTGAAGTGCCTGTTATTAAAGTCCTGTAACTTCTGTTCATCCTGGTTGATTTGAGCAAAATAATTACAAATTAATATAATCAGTCGACAGTTCGAAAACTGTAGATTTTCTACTCCAGGACAGTCACTTAGTGAGCCAAAGGCAGGAACTGAATTGGCAACCTTAGGAGTTTAAAGTCCATTGTCTTAGCCACTATACCATGCTACCTACCTAGATTTTATAGTAATGCAGTGTGACAAAAAAAATAGACATTTGAAGGAACAAGACGAGTTCTGTACTCAATTAGTTAAATATCCAAATGAGATAGTAATCTGTAAAACTAGTGGGACCTTTTTGACATCATACATGTAGATGCTTGCACTGTGATCCCAAAATGACAAGCCTACGACAAGTATCATTCATTCAGAACACCTCTTATCCACCAGAACTGACATGAAATTATTCTTGGCAGTGAGCAGAGTCTTACAGAGGTTCAAATAGAACACTGAGGCCTTTTTTATGGAAGATAAGCATCGTAGATACAGCCATGATTTCCTGACCCTTGAATTGACTTTAACAAAACAGCTATAGGGACACCTGGGGCCACTAGTCTTCCAACTATGAAGGAGGCCCTGTGTCCTTTTAAGTACTTTCCATTCAGCTCAGTTCTTGGGTTCAGTTTTTCTGTGCAATGTTTCCTAATTAGGTAAAATATATTGTGTCTTACTGAATTTTTTTTCATCTTTTTAATTAGATATCGTAGTTCCCATTTCTGCTGATTTGCAGTATATATGACTGAGAGCTTAGATAAGCTTTGATTTACTACCACTTTTTGTAAACCTAACTTAATTTCAAGAAGTGTACTTCACAGAAATACCTTGTGGCTGTATAACATATTTGTTATACTCTCTGTCTGATTTAAAAATATGGACTTTCCGTTCCACTGAACCTTCAATATGGAATGTAATAAAATACAGTATGTATAGGAACTTGTAAACCAGTAAACTTGTAAATCCCAATGCTGCCTGCAGTTTAGAATTTTAACAAATACTAATGAATGTCCCCAAGAGTATATGCACAGGTGTGGACGCTCTTTTCATAAATTAGTACACAACTTTTGTATATTTCATATCCCTGGTGATATCAAAATCAGGTAAATCGGCAATCGTGTCTAATTAACACCAAGATTCGTCCCCGAGTTAAATAGTTAGTTACAAAGACTACAGCCCTCAAAGATACAAGTTTAGTAATTCTGTTCTGGGCTCTCAGGTGGCAAAAGCAAACTATCTGGCAATGTTACTACTAGATTGAGCACTAATTTATTTGTGAAAAACACACTGCAAATGTACATATTAATCTGCTTATAGAGCTACAAGTTGTGTTCAAACTCGCACTCAACACATTTTTGAAAGAAAGATAACTGCAATGCTACTTGTTCAAATTTTCTTGACTCTGGTGCATTGGAAAATATACACCAAGCAGTCCAGACATGTATAGTATGAATCTTCACACTTACTTTCATATACCATACCTAGGTACCTGTAGTGAAACGGGTAACACACATAAACACTTCAGTTGTCAGGTTCTGCTTATTAGGAAACTGCCAGATTGTTGGCAGGCTCATCTGGGCCTTACTGAAAGACATGCCTATCTAGTTACTTCAGTAAGGTGTGCCTACCGTTAACTTTTCTAAATTTGGCTCAAGGAGTCCCTGCTTTTTAACTCTGCTCTTTGTTTTGTTGATTTTTTTTGGCAGTGGATGTGTTACCTAATGAAAATGATTTATATCTGTTGGATAACAATGTCTTCCCATCCTAGACAGTGAATCCCTTGATCAATTGAAAGGCCAGTAGTACAATGTGACACTGGTGTGATATTCTCTGGAGCTTTTTCATTTGTAAACATGTACAGATAACCACTGCCACAACTGCTCTGATACCTCTCTGCTGTCATACTGTCCAGTTGTTATGCTTTATTGATGGGATGAACTATACATTAAATTCCTGTATAAAACCACAAGTGGAGCAAATCATAACCTTTTTTGTGTTTTGGTTATTTTCCCTTGTATATTCCTAATAACATGGAGTACCAGACTTAGTTTAACATGATTCAGCAGAAGTGCTAACGAATGTCCAGCCTTTTTATTCAAATCCAAGTCACTAGGGCTCTGCACATGCTGCACTTAGTCGTCCTTCCATTTGCCCAACTACAGTGTGTTAAAAGCAGGGACAAAAACTTCTGACAACTGAACATCATGACAGTCCATCACAGAATGTGCACACACACTTAGAATGGCAGTTTCTAGTCCACCAAACCTACATGCATCCATTCAGTGAGGCAAAGTTAACTTTCACTTTTTCTCTCTCCTTATATAAACCTGTTTTGTATGTACCTTTCTTGATGGATTTCATGTTAAGAATAGTACAATCTAACACAGAGGGAGTTGTTTTGGGTGATAGCAGCATACGTGACCCTGGGATAGCCTGATTGTCAAAAAAATAATGAGATTCAAGATATGTCAGTGCATTTGGGGAGTACAATTATGAATGAGACGACTTACTTCCATTCCGGCATCTGCCAGCTAATTTGACCTTCTCAGATTATCATCAATTTGTCCATATTTGCAACTCATACAGTGATTGCCAGAGTGAGTATCCGTGTACTCATGGGCCATTATCCTTGTGTGCCTTCCTCTGGTATCTCCAGTTTTCTTTATCACACCTAATCTAACCTGTATGTAGCTGGCGCAGTGTAAGTATTGGCTTTTGCATGAACAGGCTCTGCAGGTGACTGCCACAACATCCAGGGGTGTTTCCCAATTTATGTCTGATGTTGCCACAATAGGATCTGTACCTTCATGAACCTGAATTGGATTAAGCAAGTTTAAGAATGTTATGTCATTCAGGATTAGCTTCTCCACTGTGTGAGGCACTTAATCAAAGTCACTCTTTGTCATCGGCTTCTGTCTTGTATTTCTCACCTTTTTTGTAGCACTGTCTTGGCTGATCTTCTTCATCAGGCTGTTCACAGTCTCATAACTCAAGTTCAGAATGCCTCTTTTTTTTCTTTTATATTACATCTTCATGGTTCACTGCACTGCCTGATATTGAACATGACTTGCTCCTCTTACTCATATATCTTTTTTATTTTCTGCCATGTTTTATCACTACCTCTGACACCTTTCTTTTGTCTTTTTATTTTCCTGCTCTTCTTCTTCCCTTTTCTCATTGTTCCCTCATCAGTTTTGAGTCTTGAGTTAACTTATTCAGACTTGCCAGTTAAGCGTGTGTTCTGGAAATATTTAAAGAAAGTCACCTTGTGATCCTGTCTGCTCACTTTGTGCATTACAGGTAGCCACTGAAATCCTTTTCTGCATTAGGATGGTCTCATGCCTAATATGTACAGTATGTGCATATAATGGCAGTCTACTATTTCTTATGAGCTACGTCATTTAAATGTATCTCTTTTTTGTTTTGCCTTGTGTCTTATTAAAAATGCTGCTTGCCAGGTACATCATGCCATGCTGCGCAGTGGGCAGTACTCCATCTTTGTATAATCACTACTAGGAAACATCTGACACTTCATATTATGTCTTGCCTCACTACTTGAGAGTCTCAGGACAGTTCTTTTAGGGAAATGCTTTGTGAGCCTCAATAACAAGTTCAAGTTTTTATGTACAGTCGTGGCCAAAAGTTTTGAGAATGACACAAATATTATACTTTAATATATAAAATGATGTACTTTTTACAAAGTTTGCTGCCTCTTTTTTATGATGGCAATTTGCATATACTCCAGAATGTTATGAAGCGTGATCAGATGAATTGCAATTAATTGCAAAGTCCCACTTTGCCATGAAAATGAACTTAATCCCCAAAAAAACCATTTCCGCTGCATTTCAGCCCTGCTACAAAAGGACCTGCTGACATCATTTCAGTGATCCTCTCGTTAACACAGGTGAGAGTGTCGACGAGGACAAGGCTGAAGATCACTCTGTCATGCTGACTGAGTTAGAATAGAGAGGTTCAATTGTTGTGAAGAAGGCTTCAGGGTGCCCAAGAAAGTCCAGCAAGTGCCAGGATCGGCTCCTAAAGTTGATTCATGGCTCAGGTTTGGGGCACCACCAGTGCAGAACTTGCTCAGGAATGGCAGCAGTCAGGTGTGAGTGCGTCTGCACCCACAGTGAGGCAAAGACTTCTGGAGGATGCCCTGGTGTCAAGAAGGGCAGCAATGAAGCCACTTCTCTACAAGAAAAACATCAGGGACAGACTGATATTCTGCAAAAGGTACAGGGACTGGACTGCTGAGGACTGGGGTAAAGTCATTTTCTCTGTTGAATCCTCTTTCTCATTGTTTGGGGCACCCATAAAAAAGATTGCCTGGCAAAGAAAAGGTGAGTGATACCATCAGTCCTGTGTCATGCCAACAGTAAAGCATTCTGAGACCATTCATGTGTGGGGTTGCTTCTCAGCCAAGGGAGTGGGCTCACTCACAGTTTTGTGTAAGAACACAGCCGTGAATAATGAATGGTACCAAAACATCCCCTGAGAGCAACTTCTCCCAACCATCCAAGAATAGTTTGGTGAGGAGCAATGCCTTTTCCAGCATGATGGAGCACCGTTCTATAAGGCAAAAATGATAACTAAGTGGTTTGGGGAACAAAACATCGAAATTTTGGGTCCATGGTCAGGAAACTCCCCAGACCTTAATCCCATTTAGAACTTGTGGTCAATCATCAAGAGGCAGGTGGACAATCAAAAACCCACAAATTCTGACAAACTGCAAGCATTGATTATGCAAGAACGGGCTGCCATCAGTCAGGATTTGGCCCAGAAGTTGATTAACAGCATGCCAGGGCAAATTGCAGAGGTCTTGAAAAAGAAGGGCCAACACTACAAATATTGACTGTTTGCATACACTTAATGTGATTGTCAATTAAAGTCTTTGAAACTTATGAAATGCTTGTAATTATACTTCACTATACCATAGAAACATCTGACAGAAAGATCTAAAGTCACTGAAGCAGCAAACTTTGTGAAAAACAATACTTGTGTTATTCTCAAAACTTTTGGCCACGACTGAAGCTAATACTTTGGGATTTTTACATCTGTACCTGTCTATGGACTAGATAGACAGATTCTTCCAATTTACACGTTAAAGATTTATGAGATAAGGTACAGTCTTATGTGATTTGTCATTAGTCTGGATTTAAAAGGGGAAGTGGCTATCTCCAAATATGATATTATAAACAAAGATGTCATTCACTTGTCAAAGCTTATTTATTTAATTAGAAGGTTGCAAAGAATCTGGCCTATCTCAGCAACATCAGGTGTTAGGCGTCAAACAGTCTTGGATTAGATAAACTTGCACTCAACCACATTACTCATACATGGACAATTCAGAGTCACCATTTATGGTAAAATGCACATTTTCGACACTGTAGGAAAACTAAAGAAGTTGGAGAAAAAAAAAGCACAGATACAACACACGGACCCTGGTCTTTGGAGTTGTGCTAGCCACAGCTTCACCATGCTACACTAAACAGAAACAAAAAATTTAAAGGGAAAAAATCAACACTTTCCTGCCTTGTATACCTGTCAACATACATTGTGCACTATTAGAACACATTTATCTCTTCACAACTTGCTCAGGATTACATAGTAAGTCTGGTTGAACAAGTGGCTTTACGATTAAATGTCTACCTCCTTAATTGCTACACAACACTGCCTATTATGGCTTAAAAATTAATTTTATTTGAGGTTACAAAATAACTTTGTTAGGGAGCCTATATTTAATGCATCTTATGTAATATTGTATGCAATAAGTTTGGGCTGTGGAGCCATAGTAAACTGTTCTCAAGGCACTTGGTTACCAAACAAAGCTCCTTTCAACATTCTAGTCCCGTCAGACTCCTACTTCTTTCCTAAGGTCATCACTTCCTGTTCATTGTTTCCTGCCCTCCTCTGACATCACTGTGTTATGTTACTTTCACGTCTTATTTTCTGTGACTTGTCACATTTTTACATGTGTTTTCAGTATACAAATTGTCTTACAGCATCATTAATGTCAATGTCACTTAAAGTCCCAGTGCTTTTTCATGATTCATGAGATATATATCAGAAAATACTGAAGTCACAGGAAAGGTCGCTTGGACTTGTCCCTGCAGGGAGAAACAGTAAGTCTGTTTTTTGAATAACTCTGATGTTAAAAGTCAGCCTTTGAGGGCCGGTGAGATAAGAACGAAAGATGTATCTCTTCTGAAGCACCTTTTGTGAGTCAGATCACAGCAAGTCACCTTTGAATGATGCATCTGCTATAACCATTTGAAGTAGGAGAAGCTCCTTCTGATAGCTTTGGACAACACCAAACAATATCAAAATGTTCATTACTGAAATTCTCACATTACTTGTGTTCATCCATTTGTATGCTTGCAACATCCCAAACACATGCATGTTTATGGGTTTCTTGGCTACTACTGCAAACTACATGGGGTAAGTAACATACTAAAAAAACGTATTTTTAAGTGGAGTATTCCCTTAAGAACCAACTCACCTGCAGATTTTTGACTGTTGATCTCTGACGGGTCATGATGTTAGAGCTTTATGCTTTCAAGTCAAGTGTCAGTACGTGCAGTAAAGACAACTATTTTTATCTTTGCTTTTATCTGTTGTGGGCTGGTATTTGTAATAGCACTATTGAATGCCTGTACTTTCTGCACTTTGGTCTGCAGGCACAGCGCTCACTAGTCTCATGACAGAAGCCTGAAACAAAAGGATTGCATCCTGACTAATGCGAATGGCCAATTATGCTAAAGCTCAGCAGGCTTAGCTTTTTGTTTTTTTTGTGATCAGCATGTGTTAATGCACAAAAGAATAACTGACAAGGCATCATAATACAAATAGAAAATTATTTTGCCCTCTGAACTGTTTGAAGTGAGGCTCGTGTTTTTTTGGCAGAACACTAACATTTGTTATTTCCAAACTGGTTGGTGGCCCATGATGTTAATTTGAACAGAACATATGCCAATCACCATCCACTCCTATTAGAGTAGTGAAGTAGGTTTTTGTTTTGTTTTTGCAATGGGGATTACATTGCATAGCCTCTCCCTGTTCTGTGTTGGCAAAATCAATTAACCCATTATTCCAACACTAACAATCATGTTCCATTAATACTGTATTAATACAGTGGTTCTCAGCCTTTTTACCCTTTGTTCAGTAATGACCCTTTATTAGCTGTAATGTTAATATAAACTAGCCAACATTTTGCCTTGATTGGCACACATTAAAGAAAAACAGTAAATACATATTCACCATTTAAAAACAGCGTATATAATAGATAAAATATGCATATGGATTACATACAAAAATAACTCAACATACAGGTATTTTATTCTGAATCATATTTAGTGTCTATTTGTCTTTTTAATAGGTATCCAGAATTTGTCTGATTTTCTCGAGTTTTTCGAAATCAGGGGTAGATTAAGAGAATCCAGTGACGAATATGTTTTTGTTGTTGGCGGCTGACTTGTCTAGAATTTTGGTACATACATCTATTGCAAAAGGCAAGATGAACTGTTCTATACTGCAATACTGTGAGCTTTCTTTTATTTGACAATTCAATGTTTGTGGTGAAGCCTCAAGATTTTCACTTTTTCATTTCAAAAAGTCAAAAGATTTAGTTTAGTAAGTAGTCTTCTTTGTTTCCAAATGTTTTTATAATTGAAAGATTTGTGATTTCATTTGGTACTACCTCAACCAAGCTTCACATTAAAAGTAATTTTATACCTCAGAAAATTGTGGGTTATATGTTATTTTAACATTCCTGTTTGGTTCCATTTTTTTAGGATGAATCTTCTGAGGTCATTATGAAATTGGAAGAGTTTGGTGTTGGTGATGTTATGGGGCATTTGAGGAACTTGAACGTGTTTGTTGGCTTTCTTAATGAAGCGTGTAATGTATGAAAGGTTGTCATCTGCTCATACCTGGACTTGTTTCAGTCATTTGAATCGCCCAGTGTTTAAGAGCAAGATGTCTCTTTGACTGGATGCAGTACTGAAATTTGCAATTAGTAGGCCTGTAAAATTAAAGTGATGGCTGATTTAATTTTTTTTTTTACTTAAGCATCTGATCCATCTAGGGTGTCCAGTGATCTACACATTGAGAAACACTGCACTAATAGATGTTTTAATAATAATAATAATAATAATAATTCATTACATTTATATAGCACTTTTCTTACTACTCAAAGCGCTACCACACGGGAGGACCTGTGACGTGAACCCATGATCTTCCTAATGTGTGTCAGTAGTTGTACTGCTGTTCCACCTTTGTTAGAGCACTTCTGTAATGATATGTATCACCTGTAATATGACAGGGATTACATACACTTTATTAGGAATATGAGTTTAGATGACTAAAGGTGCAAATGATACAAAATGTTATACCTTAAAACAAAGCACGAGGCTGGGATGGTGCCAGGTGTCTATAATGCAGTCTTGAGAAATCCATTATCACCACAACATTTAATGAAATCATGCCCATTAGACTTCATGTCCTCTGTGAATGGAAGAATGAAAAAATAGTGATGGTGATAGACATGTAAACTGACCAGGATAAATTCTTTGACTTGGACAAAGTTTGAAATCAGTGCAGTAGGTGCTCAGACAGTCCAGGATCATCTAACTAATATCTGTACTGTCCAGAAAGAGTGGAGAGTGACTACCTGTGTCATAATTGGCATTGTTTTCATCTGTGATGCCAGTGCTGGTTGCTTTGGCATGGCCAATGTGAAGCACTCATACGGTGACCTGGTATTTGTGAGAGCTAGCTTGAGACATCCTCACACATGTCCTCTGGTGACTACCAAAGTATCTACAGTATAACATTAATAATGGAAGAATGTACTAGGATAGTACATGTGTTCATTATTCCAATTTGATTTCCAACAGTTTCAGGTTGTTTTTGGAAAAACATAAACATGTAAGAAAAAATTAAATTAGTCTGTTTTTATTATCCTATCTTTAATTCCATTTGGCTGTAACCATTATTTAAGTTTAGCCTATTGTATGCATAGTTGGCAGTGTAGTGCAGTGGGTTCACTTCCCAGATTAAGCAGACCCTGTGTTGAATTTTTGTGCCCTCCTCATAAAGTAAAGGAATCAGTGGGCTTTGCAGTCATCCATCCAGGTCATTTATTTCCTGTACCTACATGTCCAGTGTATGTTGCAGGGTCTGGATGCATCCCACCCCCAGCCCAGTCATTCTACAGTAGAGTCTGTCCTGAGCCATCTAATTTGATGATATAATCTATTCATACATTGATAATGGGATACTTGGAATCAAAGATACCTTGGAAAATGACTTGGAAATAAAACAATGGCACCAAATGCCACAGCAGAACACCAAGAAGAGAAACTGAATAGAGGAAGGTTAGCCACAGTTTGTAATAATCATATTTTGATATAAACGTCTAGAAGAGTTGCAAGATGCACAGCTAATTAGTAGTTCAAAGCAGGTATGTTATACTGAAGTAGTAAGTCTTCACACTGGTTCTAAAAGCTGAGACCTGAAGCAGGCAGATTATTCCACAGCTTTGGAACCCTGCAGCTAAAAACTTGACCTCCCATTGTTATTTTGTTAAACCTTGGAATATTTAGTAGGCTAGCATCTTGAGATCTAAGTATAGGATATAGTGACTGGTACATTGATGCATGCTTGTCGAAAAACGCTCCTTGTACTAACCACAAACTATAGGGAGGTTGAATAAACAGGGGTTTCATTTTGTTGGTCATAAAGCATATCAAAGGGTATGAAATCAGAATCAAAACTAATCTCTCTGTTGTTGCTCATACAAGACGAGATGTGTAAAGTACAGATAGGCAACAACTTTGTTGCTAAACATTTATGTCTATAGACAGCAGACATTCAAAATAACAAATAATGTATACAATGTTGTCTGAATACCTAGTGTTGCATTATACTTGTGATAAGATTTAAGTCGTAAAAATAGCAACATGGCAGCACTTCTCTGGTTTCATTACTTTGTAGTAGTTAATTGTCTACCACTCTGTGGATACCAACTTCAGGCTTCATTGCAGATGCTCCTTTTATAGCTGTCCCATATGATAGCAGTTTTGCCCCTTGTTGATTTCAGGAAATATCACAAGTTCCAATCCAGTAGGCAGTTAACATGCCTCACTGTCATCTGCTCTGAATGACCTCCTTCTCCTACACCAGTGCATTATAGTTCCTAGAGCCGAGTGTCATCAAAAGCACACTAGTTCAGCTCTGTTCCTTTGCATCAACTTTGATGTTTAGTATTCGCTGCAAGCAGGTCCTCCAACATGCAAGGGAAAAACTGGGGGTTGGTGGCAGGATTGGCATTCCAGCCACTGTAAAAACCCTCACTGTCCTAGTGTGGTGCTGAGTTGTCACCCGCTGCACTCCGGCCCCAATCCAGGTGGTTCGTCGTATGTTGAATGCGGCAATGCTCTACCAGCACATGCTCCGAACTCTCTCTTGCTCTCTAGGTTGCATATTAAATATTATATTATCGAAAGGTAAAATGCTGCACAACCAACCACTTCTTAAATTGACTGATTGCGATTTATGTCATTATTATATAAAATGTTCTCATTACTTAACATTCCTATCCATTTATCTACATTGTTACTTATTATTATTATTACTTATTATTATTTATTAATCAGTTCGTGCTCCTCCTTTTATACAGCACATTTATTTGCCATGAGCTGTTCATTCCTGCACTCCTTTGATAATTTATTTAATCTTGCAAAAGAGCATATATTAATGTATAGTGGAGCTCTTCACATGTTTCTGTTCCATGAAAAATTGCTCGAATGCATGTGTTTATAGAGCAGGCAGTGTGGTCAGTGGAAGGAATTGGACTCTAAATCAAACTGTTATCAATTCAGTTGCCATCTCTGATTCACTGTGTGGCTTTCAGCAAGTCACATAACCTTTCTGTGTACTAAGTAAAAAAAATAAATAAAAAGAAAAAATATGTAAGCAGCTGTACTATTGATCTGTGCTCTTAAACTGCTTTGAGATGGTGTTTACTATATAAAGTTTCTATATAAAATTGAGCTTTGTTTGTTGTGCTTCTGTTTACAGTGTGTAAAATATATGAGGACAGCTATGTATGTCTGTAGAGCAGTGTACTGTAGGTTGTCTTGTTTATGACTGAAGATGTGTATATTTTATTCAATGCATATCAGTTTAGATTCAGATCTGCACAAAAATATGTTTTGCTTGTATACATTAAGGCAAGTAGTTATTATGTGGCTTTGTAATTGCCTGTCTAAATATGACTTCATCCAAATTTACTGTATTTGCAAATATACAGTATTTGATATTTGTATATAAGTGGAAGTGTACATATTTGTTTTACATGTACTTGATTGGGTTCAGCTCCCAGTTCAGTTGCTGCTGTGTGTACTTTGTGTTTTCTTCTAATGCCAGTGCAGTCGCCAGCTTTTCTCTTAAATCCCAAACTCATGCACCTTTAAATAGGTTCCATTTAAGTAAAAGTGACACCCTTTCCATGGTTCATGTCCTGTATAACTAGGATAAGATCCAAGGCAGATACATCCATCCATCCATCCATTTTCCAACCCGCTGAATCCGAACACAGGGTCACGGGGGTCTGCTGGAGCCAATCCCAGCCAATACAGGGCACAAGGCAGGAACCAATCCCGGGCAGGGTGCCAACCCACCGCGGGACAGGAAGTAATACAGCATCAGAAAAAAAATTGTTTGTGATTCAGTGTATTAGTGTACATGCATATAGGTATCTGTGTCAATGATTTTGAGTTGATTGGGTATGATTGCATAGTTGTGTATGTCTGTATAGGATTATGTTTAATGCAGTTGTACATCTGTAGATTTTTTTTAGAAATATGCTCAAATTTGCATATTAGTGGAGGTGTTTATGTATTTATATTAATATAAATGTGTGTAGATCAATATATATGTACACGTGTGCCGCCTTTAATTAAGGGTTTGGAGGCCATGTGCATGCATTCTTTATGTATCATAAATAAGCGCACAAGTGTATCTTTGTGTGTTAGAACCGGTGTGTTTTATGAACTTGTACCTACACGTGATTGTACTGTACAGACATATTAGCACAGGCACACGTGCTTTTATTATCTTTATCTGACTGTCGATCTTACCAGTCGTTTAAATGGACCAATATAGGCAGTTCTATTACTGAGTATTTAGTATGGTTCTATGTGTCTGTTTTATTAGTTGATGGGTAAATGTGTGTCCTTTATACATCAGTTTACTTGATTGCTCTCTGTGTGCTTGGATTTGCCCGCATGCTTTGAAGTACTTCTGTGTGTACGGGTGCAGATGTTTTTGCGTGGGTGCCACTGACGCGCCGCCATAGTCAACTGTGTCCCTGTAGTGCCGTGTCGATGCTTCATGCCTTGCCGTGTCGATGCTTGTTGTCGTTGACTCCACTGCGGCTCGATTGCTTCTGCCTAATTCTGTGATCGCCGCAGTTCGTCAGTAGCTGGAGGAGGCTGGCGCTCTCGCCGCTGAGCGGACAGCAGTCAGGGTCGCAGCTTGGGATCACAGGAGGGGGGGCGTGCGTTGAGCAGTCTTGACTTGTTTTGTAGACTCGGTGTGTGCGCGAGGGAGTGTGTGGGCGTCAGGGGGGAGGGGGGTGGGGATTCGTCGTGGATTTGGGCATTTTCCAAGCGGGCACGTGTGGCGACCAACGCAGGGCTCCCCGCATGCTGCAGATGGTCAGGACGCTCGCCCAGTTCACCATCGCCCTAGAGGAGATGCGGGTCAATGGAGAGAGTGCAGCAGACGACGAAGCGCTTGCTGGACTGGGCTCGGGATCCGCTGAGCTGGCAGCGGAGCTTGGCAGCACGGACAGCGGCAGCGGGGCGGAGGTACCTGTCTGTCTCTCGCTTGGCTATTCATCATCCGCTTCCAGCAGGCGTAACCATCACTCCTTGTGATAACGCCAATTCACATGTGCCGTGGCTTTAAATCTATTGCCTGTGTCAGCATCAGTGTCATCTTCGCTATAGTATGTCATATATGTGTGTGGCTTCATGTGCTTGCGCAGTCAGGTCCGCCACCCTTCTGTCAAGAGCATCCATTCGCCTGTCTGCTTGTTCTTTATCTGTTTGTCCGTGTACCCTCTTTAATTAAATTCTATATGTGTTTGATATTTAGTGAGAAATAATACAGTACTTTAGCTCATCGCACCAGTGAGCTACATAGAAGCTGGTAAGATAATGTGCGTTTATGTGTGCTATGTGTATGCACTACGCACTCACAAAATGTTTGTAGCGTATCCTTTGCTGCATATTGGTTTTCTTAATATCATTTACTTTTTCTACCAGTTGTGCCATATTGGGTAAATAGAATATCTCGCTTCCAAGCAGAAAGAAGTGCGAATATTCACATCTTTACCTTTTAGCAACCCGTTCCTTTATCTGTCATACCCGCTCTCTGAATTAAGTTTCCTTTCTTGTGTTATTTTTTCCATCCTGTGTGTGAAGTCTTTGAAACTTTTGTTTTTCATGTGTTTGTAATCATTTAGATTGTTTTCAGTGATTTTCGTGCATAATGTAATATTATTCAACACACAATGTATGTGACGTACCGCATTCCAAACTGAAATAAGCAAATTTAATTTATTAATCAGTTTGTTTGCATTTGAAAGGAGGCAGTGTTGCTCGTTTAAAATGTCATAATGACCACTGGTTTTCAGTTACAATTACAGTGGCATCATATTTTAATCATAATGGTTAAATCCATCAGTGGTGTATAAAAGACTCACAGCTGCTGTAGGTCCTTCTGCCTATAGTACACAATTAACCTCAAGAAAGTATTTTTTTTCTTATATTAGATCTTACAAATTTCAACTTCTGTTAAATTAACATTTTTTTCAGCTTCAAGTGAAATTCCTGTATTGTAGCTTTTATTAGTGGATTTTCCTTAAATTATCCTTTCACTTTGTTAATAAACACATCTTCTGTTTGTTGTTTCTTATGGTGAAATGTTGTTGTTATTTTGTAGTAGTGCTAATAGTGAATGGTGCAATATAAAATTGTGCTTGATTATTATGCATCCCTGTGTATTTTATTTCCGTATGCCATTCAGTAAAACAACCTGTTGAGTACAATAGAAATTAATGACAGAACCGTAAAATATAAAATAATAATTTGTTGTGGTTTGTTCTAAGAAATATAACAGTTACAATTTAAAATGTATTGCACAGACCTGTACTATATGCTTCAAATTTCAGAATTGAAATCCAACATCCCAAATATATACATTTTAGTTTAATCAGTGATTCTGAATTGCCTCAATGTGGGTATGTATTTGAGATTGTTTTTGTTTTTTTGTTTTTCTTCCTTGCATCCTATGTGTTTGGGATCAGGTCCATTCTCCCACAACCCAGAATTTGATTAAATGGGGTTGAAACATTTAAACAAACCAATAAATATTTTTTTTTACCATTAAAGCAACTATTAAAATCTCTGAACCATGTTGTTCTCCGTCTTGGAATAGTAGAGTAATGAGCACATGTTGAGTCACTGCTTAAATTACTTTAATAATATATGATGAATTTAAGAAAATCAACTAATGTGGTCCAGAGACCAGATATAATCATATCATGTTAAAAATTACAAGCAGATTTGTTTTAGCATAGTTTTGTATAGAAAATAATGCTAAGGTAATGTCAGAAGAAATAGTGCGCTTATTTCCTCTAAATTATGAAGACCTTTGAATTATCTAGTCTTAAAAATTTATGTCACCAGATTTACCATTTATGGTGCTGAGCTAAAGCGGCAGATATATTTCAGCCTAGTATGAATAATAAGTTTGTGAAAAGAGGACAGTTACACAGAGTATCAAGTCACCCAAATATTTTTCATTTGGACATGTGGCTCCACTTTTTCTTCCTAATTAAAACTGAACAAACACACTCATTACCAAATGAACATGTTTGCTTCCCTGATTATTAGAACCAGCTGAGTGGTCTCCTGGTGACAACAGCACTTGTCCTCCTTGTTTTCTTTGACCTATATTGTGGCAAGTGACAAATATTGATTTCTTTTAGCTGATGTCCCCCAGTTGAATTATATTTACTGCTCAGGTCTTTTATTTTTGTCACAGGAAGGTGTGCTTGTGCCACACACACACTTGTCCTGCATTGTGACTCTTCAGGGCTGCCAACTGCAGAACGGGTAACAAGCATGAGATTAGGGTGTTGGATTAAGGGCAGCTCCCATGTGCTCACATTTTTAGGGCTTTCTGGTTATGCACAGTGAATGAATAAGATTGAAATAATCACAGGTGACACTCTGCAGAGTTTGTGAAATGTTGAGATATTTTCATTTATGGTCCATTAATACCCCTAAGCAAGTAGAGAAGCTGCAGCCAGACACAATAATTACTGGATGCACCCTTATCATAAAACACAGGCAGTTTAACTCTGTGATACTTGTATAATTTTTTTGTTCCCCTTGGCAGGCTGGTGTATAGCTAGTGCCTGGTTTATGAACCACTACATGCCAAGCCTTTCAAACATGTTTTCATTGCAAAAGTCTGTTAGCAACACTCTGGTTTAATTCATGGTCTTTCTAAATTGAATGATGTCATGGACATTGATCTTGTACTCTTTGAAGTTATGGCCAATGTTCTTTTGTCTTTGGGTCTCAGATTTGACAAAGTGTCCATCATTAGCCTGTAGATGTCAGCCACCCTTGAAAAAAATAAAGTAAAACATACGTGAAATTGTTAGTTATGAAATGTTCAACTGAGATTCTCCTTTTCTTCATTTAACTTACCTTTTGTCCTTGAACACTATTAGTTGCAACCACTTTATTAATGAAAATATGAAGCTGTACCTCAAACTCAAGTTTTTCACACTTGTGACTGATAACTTCCCCCTTACCGTAAATGCAAGATAAAAAAATATATAATATTGAATGCACTATATGAGAAATACATATTAAAGCACTTCAAAGCTATTTTGTTCTATTCTCAATGGCTAATGAAAAGGCGTTAAGAGTTTTGGAGTGTCTGGGGTATGTTAGTTTGTAGATTGTCTAGGAAGATTTAATGGAAATATTTCTTACGATTATGCAATTTTTGTAATAAAATAGAAAACATATGAATCATAAATTTAATATCTGATGACTGATTAGCTTCATAAACAAACATGGAAAGAGAGTTGCAGAATGTGTGTTCCCTTTAAATGATGTAGTAAGTCTTTTGGGACATTGAGAAGGCTAGCTTTAGGTGGTACCTTTGATGATAAATAACAGATAGAATGTCTGTTGGTGTGCTCTAAGTGAGTACCTAGGTTTGGGAGGATTTTCTTAGGGTCAGCTCCATGAAGTGATGGCATTTGACACATTATAAAGGACCAAAGCAGTTGGAGCCATTGTTGTTATAAGTAGAAAAAATGTTTAAATTAAAGCTTCACTAAATTCCAGCCCAGCATTTCATCCTCCAGAATAGCTTCAACTTAATTAACTGTACAAAGTATATACTGTATTTATTTAATTGTGAATGTATTTATGTATGTTATTATAAAACTGAACCATTCAGGAACATTACTTTGTATAGAGCCAATAAGTACTTGATCAATAGATCTATAATTAACACTTCATTGGTCTCATTATCAACTTTTGTGATATAGTGTTCTAAAATTTGAAAATGCCTTTTTAACCGTTGTATTAGAGTTTATTAAATAATTGCAAGGAGAGGAGCATCTGCCACCGTTTTGCTGCAGTATCATCCAGGAGCTAAAATGTTATGTTTAGAAATTTTATACAGTATGATAGTGTGTTGGATTATAGTAACTCCATACCCACTTTTGAATTCAGACCTCTGACTTTGGCCAATAAAAACTGAAAAACTATACAAAATGCCAATAACCGGAAGAGCTATAGTAACTCTTCTTCAGTGTGCTGCCATTCTAAGATGCCTGGTCTGTCTGTAATTTGGCTACATTCTGTTCTGCTTAATTTCATCAACAACAGTGAACAGTTGTCCCACTTCCTGCACAGATAAAACAGGGTCACTCCATTTTCTTTCTTATAGTAGACGTTAGGCTTTTGATCATGTCAGGCACAATTTAGGAGAATGAGGAGCATTTCCTGCTGAACCTTATGAATGATGCTATAGCTGAGGAAACTATAGTCACACATCAGGAGTAAAAGGATGGTAATTCCGTTATACTGTTCAGCTTATTAGGATGTGAAGTAATGAGTAACAATGTAGATAAATGGACAGGAATGTTAAGTAATGAGAAAGTTTAATATAATAATGACATAAATCTCAGTCAATTTATGAAGTGGTTGGTTGTGCAGCATTTTACCTTTCGATAAGATAAACTACGTGAATTGGGACCCGAGTGCAGCGGGTGACACCCCAGCACCGCACTGAAACAGTGTGAGGTTTTTTTTTACGGCAGCTGGAGTGCCAGTTGTGCCACCAACCCCCAAGTTTTCTGATTAAAAAATTCTTGAATATTTTAAAATGATACCATTTGTCTATTATTGAACTCATTTAATCCAGTTCAGGTTTACTGGGTGTGAAGCCTTTCCCTCCTGCATTGAACGTTTCTCAGTAACTAACGTTTAAAATTGTACAAAATTCTTTTAAGTCTTCTAAATCTAACAGGCCTGAAAATAGGCAGGTGGCTGAGGTGTTGAACAGTAAATCAGTTTCCACCATTGACCCATAGTGTGAACCTGTGCTCTGCTTTTAGTAATAGAGAAACAGTTGTTCTTTTAAGTTTTACTGCAATTATGATAATTAGAGAAAAGGCACTATAGAAACTTATTTTTTGCTGAATTTTATGTCTAGACATTTATAGTCTCAGTTTTCACTCTGGTGGCCTTTTTTCTTTGGGGACATCTTTATGATCTCTTTATTTGATAACTTGCAATATCTGTAATTACTGTTAAGCAACACCCAACCCAGTGTCCACAGCAGCAAAAAGAAAAACGGGAAAAACAGTTATCACTCACCTTCCTTGATGCTTAAAAGTTTCCCATTGTCACAAACCACTGGACATGCAATATATCATTTTTTATTCCAGTATATACAGTGCCTTTACAATGAGAGTGCAGAGAAGCTTAATTGATTTTAGTTTAACCACTCAGAGGTGAGCCAAATGCTTGTGATTGGTTAAGTAGTGTTGAGACAATATTGTTAGTTACTAGGTTTGGGATTAGAATCTGTAGGTTTAACTTCAAAGCCTCTTGGAGCTACTGGGTATTCGCATTGTACTGTTAGATGTATGTTCAGTGATTTATGAGTACCATAATGCTGTAGCAAGTTATGAGACAAATGGAGGACTTGATTGTAGTGCTGTTGTGATCTTTGGATTCTGCTGGGAGCTTTATATACATCTGAAGGCTGGTAAGGAAACATGTTGATGTATGAACTGAGAAGGGTTAAGTAAGTGTAGGAAATTTTATTTTTGTTATTGTTTATTGAATTTTTATTAGTTCTGTTCCTGCTCATGGACAGGCTAGGTCAAAAATTGTACTTGTCTTGTTTTCTTAGTAGAGAAAGTGTCCAAGGTCAGCAATATGTTTAGGAGCTCATGGAAAATGACAGTGTTGACTAATTCTTGGTATACTTTTGTAAATGCATTTACTACTCAAAAGATACCTTTGTCAAGCCAGCTCCCATGGTGATTATCCTTCATGAATGTTGGTTATCCTTCATGAATGTTGGTGGTCTTTAGACTAAGCAACTTGTCACGATTTAAGAAATTATGCATTGATAATAGAATAAGCAGTTTTTTAATATTTTATCTAGTGGAACAATAACTTCTAGTAATCTGAAAAAGCCCACGTTTCTCTTTTATTAAAACTTTTCAAGTCCTTATAAAGGTGTCATGCAACATCTACTTGAGTGAACCCGTGAGAAGCCACTTAGCACCTCTGTCATTGTGTCAGATGTGCTGTATATTAACAGCCAGCATCATTATTACTGCTTTCAGAACACTGACTTTGAATAACTTAAATATTTATCAGTCCATCATTTAATACTTCATATACAGTAGTCAAAGCACTACACATATTTGCAAAGACGCATAATTCTTCAGTTAGTCTGTTTTTGGTGAAGAAAACAAGTGACAGAAGTATGTTAAAGTCATTACTTTTTTATCTAGCACTTTTCACTGTGAATTTTATTCCAAAGCCCTTTTAATGTACAGTTCATATTCACAATAATACTTTGTGTTTTTCAGAAATTTACTGTATATGTGCCATTAAGGATATTAAAAACATCCTACTTTAATAGCAATAAAAAATTCTCATGTACAGAAGAAAATGCTTCTGACAGAAGGTGAATAAGTACAGATATTTAAAAAATTCAATGGAGATCAGCAGCTAGATGATTGTGTAATCATCTTCAGACATTTTTCATCGTATATAATAGGTATCATTTTAGCATTTAACAATTTTGTTTATATCCATAATGTATTGATCAGAGAAAACTGCATTTCAGTTTACCTGCTTTAAAATCTAATGATGAGATGTAATAGTGCGTGTAGCAGAATGGCGCAGTGGATACCACTGCTGTCTCATGGATTCATGGTCTTGGGTTCAAATCTAACTTGGGTCATTGCCTGTGTGGAGCCTCGTTAGGTGTGCATTTGTTTTCATTCAAGTACTGTTGTATTGCCCTCACATCTCCAAAGACCTACACGTTGGGTTATTAAGCGATTAGAAATTGGTTCTCTTTGTGTGTGTGCGTGTTTGTGTGTGTGTGTATGTGTGTATGCAAGTGGTCTTGGTAACATAATGGTGCTCTATTCACAGCTTTGTGCCTGCCTCACCATGATCCTGAATTACATTTAAATGGATTTAAGAATTTTATGCCTTATAGCTGTGTATATTTATCCAGTCACAGGAAATGCAGGCTAAACATCTTAAAACAGATCAAAATGTGAGGCAGGGGTGCGATTTGAGCCTGCATCACTGTGATCCTAAATTTGAATTTAAGGACTGAAATGGTTCATAGCAGCACATATGATATTCTCCTCCTTTCTACTCTAGCTGCCCTAAGTGAATGAAAATGTTCATTTTTTTATATGCAGAAACTTAAATATCTCATACTGTTCTAAATGCCATATATTATGCATTTAAGTTGGAATGTACGTGACAGAATATTCCAGTCGTTAGTTATGCTGCCTCTCAAGTCTAGAGCCCAGGGTTCAAATCCCAGTCTGTATAAAGTTTTCATTCTCTTCCTATGGATTAGTGCCATTTCTGGAGTTAGTTGCTGCCTTACACCCAATGTTACCATAATGAACTCCTCCCTGTGTCTCTGAATGGGATTTACCAGATTTGAACATGAATGAATGTTAGAGTAGTAATCTTGAAAGTGTTCCAGTATTTTCTGCCTGAGAAATCAAAGAGAATATCAAACAGCACAAACCCACCTGTAAATAATTTTGCACATCTTTCCAGTTCTTCTTTTGTGGGTTTGAAACTATGAAGAAGACACCCCAGTTCAGCCTGGAAATGAACCTAGCGCCAAATGCTATGAGTGGCATCATCAACCACTATGCCACCCATAAAGAGGTTAGGGTGGACAGTTATATCTTTTGAATTTGCCACACCACTGTTAAGTGTCATTGGTCATCAATGTTCAGTTTCATGTTTTTAAATTCAATATGTATGGTATTTATTAAAGCTTTAAAACGTATTTATTCGCTCATCACAATTTCTGTTCTTGAGTTGTAAATGAGAAAGTTAGTTACAGCTTTTCTTAAAGTTGCTTCTTACATGCTAGACCCATCACAGTTAGGTGAACTGCACTTCTCATTTTTTGTGTTACTTTGATATTAAATACATCAGGAGAACAGTACACATGATCCTGTGTTGTTACATCATGATGGGTTCTAATATCCATTATAACAGACAGCTGTTTATAAGGCATCAGTGTATTAAGTTCCTCCAATTATTGTTATTAGAGCTAATTCTGTCCTTTTAATATTTATTCTGTATTTTGTCTACAGCACTAATATAGTGGCTAAAGCAAATACATAACAGACTATACGTGAGCTAAATTATGTGTTATTTTAACTGGAGTCCAGTACTGTAACCACAGTGAGTGGGTGTCTGATTTGTCAGTGTTTTATGATGTTTTAAAATATGACCATTGTATTTCCAATTAGGTGATGATTTTAATCCTTTTAATATACACATTACACTATTTTGCAGCATTTCATCATCTGTTGACTGTGTAGCAGCTTCTAACAACCAATAAGAGTACTGTTTTCTCTGTTATTTTATTGTGAACATTTTGCACTACTCGATCTTCATTACAGCAGGAAATCATACTGACATCTAATCTTAAGAAGTAAAATAAATGAGTGTATCAGCCTACAGAGAAAAATGAAAATCATGGTGTGCTTAAGGAAATGCAAGTTGCACTGGTAGAAATTAAAAAAAAATATATCAAGGAGTGCTGTAAAGGTTACTGTATTTCTTGAGGCAGTCATGAAGGGGGAAGAGGAAACCCAAATATGGTAGCTTCTCTTGAAGTTGTATTTACTGATGTTTAAACACTGCACAAAGAAAACAAGGGGCAGTACATTAAGGCAGAGATGAACTGAATGCACACAGGATTACAAGCAACCAATATTTAGTTTACATTGTAAAGTGCATTCCCTATCAATTGTATACATTTCAAGTACAGAAACAATTTGGAGTGTTCAGGGCCATGTAGCAACTCCGTGATCTGCTTTGCTATTATTGCATTTTCTGGTAATGTTTGAACAATATGATTATTGCAACTTCATAAACAGACCAACAGATTGTTCCCAGCATTGTGGAAACCACAGAGATTGAAGTACGTTTTCTGCGATTGATCCTTTTAGCTAGCATGGCCTTCACAAGTCTGTATAGAGCAGAGGTGGCGAACGTGGGACTCACGAGCTGCATGCGGCATTTTGCCAACTCCTGTGTGGCTCCATGGGCTATCAGTGTTGTTTTTTTTCCTTGGTCCTCAGCAGTGCATGTGAGTGGAGCAGAGAGGCATATTTGGGGGAAAAATCAGTCAGTGTCAGGCTACAGTTAAAGCTGAAATTAAAATACAATGCAGATTGGTTTCTTTTCTGGAACGAGCAGTGATCGATTTCATTGGAGCTGGGTCAAAACTGACTGGATCGGGGAGCAAAAATAAGCAGAGTGGTCTGCAGTGGTGGTGGGGGGGGGGGGGGGGGGTTTGGCATACTACTTCATTAGTGATGAATGTGAATTCTCATTGCTCCACTCACATGCTCTCTGTTTTGAGTTTTTTACTCTCTGAAATATATTTCGCATAAGTCAAAATGGATATGAGTATTTGACAATACAGTATTGCCAATAAAGTTGCTAAATATTTCTAATAAAAAATAATTTTGTCATCAAAAGACTGATAGAAAAGGCAAGAGCATACTCACTCATACGTAGAAGTTTGTTGGCAAAGCTAGCTTGACTGAATCACCATGGCAAAGCCAGTAAAACATAAATCTAAGCGCAAATATGAAGAGTAACACATGACACTTTTAACTGAATGGGAGAAATTTTATTTTCTGGTGGAACAAAATGGGAAAGCCTTCTGTTTGGTAATCCAGACTTCACTTTTAAATTTTAAAGCTTCCACCCTAGAGCGCCATTTCACCTCACTCCAGGCTAACATGGCGCACGAGTTTCCCAAAAGCAGTAAAGTTCACAAGTATAAAGTAGTCATGTTGAAACATCAGTCAGAGAAGCTGACTCCGTTTTTGTTTTTTTTTTTTTTTTGTTTTTAAATTTATGAAGCACTCAGAGACGGTTACATTGGCATCATATCAAGTGGCATGTAACATTGCTTGTGCTGACAACCCATACAGTGAAGGGGAATTTGTGAAGACATGCCTCAAAGATATTGTTGCTATCCTCTCTCCTGACAATGACCACTTGAAGCATTCTGTGTCAGACCTACAGATATCACAGCACACCGTTGAAATGAGAATATCGGATATCAACAACTTAACTGAAACAGTTTCATATTGATCTTGAGGAATGCATGTTTTAGCATTGCGTTGGACAAGTACCGTGACATTCAAGATGAGCCACAGTTGGCAGTATTTGTACATTTTGTGTCAGAAGACTGCAAAATAAAGGAAGAGTTGCTTGACATTGTGCCGTTAAAAGATACAAACCGCGGCATCGACCTGAAAGAGACACTCATGACTATAGTCATGGAGGCAAATTTGTAGTTATTATAAACAACAGCAAAAGCTACAGACGGTACACCAGCTATGTTGGGATCTGCAAATGGACTTGATGACCATTTCCAAGAGTTTTGGACACTTCTCTGCATCATCTATCAAGAGCACTTGGTGACTAAAAAGCTGAATTTCGACCTTGTCATGAAACCTGTGCTTTATGAATATGACGAAGACTTTTCCAGTGATCTGCTTTTCCACAGCACTGTGAGATGGCTTTGAAGAGGTAACACGCTTTCATGTTTTTTTTTTTTTTTTTTTTAAACTTTTGAATCCCAGTAAAGCTGTTTCTGGAATGAGAAAAATGAGAACTATCCTGAGCTAGCTGATCCCAAGTGGATTTCAGATTTGGGTTTTCTGGTTGACATTCTGCATCAACTGAATAAACTGAATGTAGATCTGCAAGAGAATTTAAAAGTGCTGTCTGACCTAGTTTAAAGTGTTTTCGCATTTGTCACCAAACTCAAACTCTCCCAGACCAAATCTTCAAAAGGGTGAGCTCATACATTTTCTCACCTTGTTAAAGGCAAGTAGAGGAGCAGTTGGGGCCTTAAAAGGGAGAACTGCATGTTATGCACAACTGATTGAAAATCTGCAGCAGAGTTTTGAGGACAGATTCTGCAACCTGATGCACAAAGGCCACAGATAACATTCCTCATCAACATTTTCACTGCTGAATCAGATTGTTTGAAAGCCTTTAGTTGCAGATGAAGCAGTGTCCCACTTGGAGATGATTGAACATTGTGAAACTGACAGACTTAAATAAGAGAAGGAACCATGGAGCTTCGGAAAATTGTGCCCACAGACAGTTATTCCAATGTTAAGCAAGATGCACTGAAACTAATGTCAATGTTTGGATCAACTTGTGTCTGTGAATCTGTTCACTTGTTTTAGTTTAAAAATGAAAAGTCCAAACATCTTTCTGTTCTTACTGACACACATGTGAAAGAGATGCTTCAGGTGGCCACAACTGAGTACAAGCCAGCCCAGAGAAGGACTGTGGAAAACAAAGACCGACAGGTGTTCCACTGAGTAAACGGGGGTAGGAAAAAACCAATGAAAACTGTTAGGCGATGCAGTGCCATTAGGCATGTGCTGCTGCGTCCATTTGAAGAGCTGCTCTTTTTTTTTGTCTCTTACAGAGGGTGTAAAGATGCCATATTGTCTTGGTTGTTGCAATGTTCAGCCTTGTAAGTTAGAAGATGGTTTAATATCAAGACAGTGTTGTCCAACCAGTGGCTCTTATGTTCTCTTAAAACCTTTCAGATGAAGACTATTGAAAGAGAACAATAGTAATCCAACCAACCATGATGGAGAGAAGGCATCAGCTGAGTGTTTCCTAATATAACATGTAGGGCTTCACTTTAATGTTCCTTAGCACTGGGTATAACCTTAAGACTGGTGACAGATGACATTAACATTATATAACAAGTATGACTGCTTGATTAATTAGTTTGATTGTTTTTCCCATATATCAGACACTGTAAGGTTTTCATACTGCCCCATTGTTTTCCTTCAGATAATCAAATTTTCCTCTCTAAAAATGCACATCTTAGGTTGACACATGACTCTTAACTGGTTTCATATGAGTAAGTTTCCCTTGTAATGGGCAGGTTCCAGAGCAACCCAAAGTGATTAAATTAATATAAAAATGAACACATGTAGATTAATGTCTATGTATATTTGTTACATAGTATAACATTCTCATACCCCTTTAACCCAACACAGGGTCACAGGAGTCTGTACTGGCACAAGGCAGGAACCATTCCTGAATGGGGCACTTAAGCACACACTTACACTTACATAGGGATAATAATAATAATAATAATAATAATAATAAATTTTATTTATATTGCACTTTATATTTTAGCAATCCCAAAGTGCTACAGAGTAAAAATAGAATAATAAAATAAAAAAATAAAAAAAAGAACAGAAGAGTCTATAAAATACTTTAACAAAATGACTTTCTAAAAAGATGAGTTTTTAGGTTTCGCTTAAAGGCCTCAGTCGACTGTGGGGCTCTCAGGTAATCAGGGAGGGCATTCCACAGCCTCGGCGCCACCGATGAAAACGCCCTGTCACCCATGCTGCTGAGCTTAGTTCTGGGGACTTGAAGAGTGTTAGTGAGTACAGAGCGGAGGGAACGTAAGGAGTTATGGGGGGTAAGGAGTTCCTGTAGATAAAGAGGGGCATGTCCATACTGGTATCTGTAAATAAATGTGTTTGTATACTGTATATAATGCAAAGTTGACTGACTTGCTCACTTTTCATCAAAAACACTATTTCCTGTTAACTTAAAAAGACAGTAAGAAATTTGACAGGATGGTATATTTCCATATACTTCTGGGCAATTACATGTAGAATGTTCAAGACTAAAGAGCTCCAGTGAACCCCTGGTAAAAAAAAATATATAGAAAAGTACTCAGTTACATAGACCTTCTGATACATCGCAGTAATAGCACTATAACCAACACCTATTGTCTCAGGAAATATAAAATAGTTTTGAGAGTAAACTTGTATTGTTGAATATCCATTTGTAAAAAAAAAAAAGATAAAATATTTGAATATCTGAAACTATTCTTCTAGTTTGTGAAACTGCAGAGGGGTAAACCTGGCAATTCTGAAATTTATCCTCCTCTGTTACCTTGTGAATGAAGATTTGACCAGAAACATTGCTAACACTTGTTACAGAGAACATTAAACAAATTTGTTTGCTTGATTAATTTGTTTCTTATGAAAGTGGGTGAAATTTAAAAAAATGCACTTAACAGTTATACATTTTTTTCTGCAAAAGGTCTTCCTTTATACCCCATCATGCAGATGACATGGTGAACAGGCATCTTTAGGAAAGCTGTACAGTGGAACCTCGGTTTGCGAGCATAATTCGTTCTGGAAATGTGCTCGTAGTCCAAAGCACTCGTATATCAAAGTGAATTTCCCCATAAGAAATAATGGAAACTCAGATGATTTGTTCCACAACCCAAAACAATTCATATAAAAATGATTAATATAAAATATAAAGTAAAAATACATAAAGCAAATTAAACTGCACTTTACCTTTGAAAAGAATCATGGCTGGTGTGAGTGAGTTTCTAAACTCTTGTGGGATTCCACCCAACGGGACGACATGCGGAAGAGTGTCCCAAAGCAATCGCAGTCTCCCATCGCTGTAGCAGTTCGCTGTAAAAGCGGATCCGAAAAGATCGCGGACATGCTATAAGCGCCTGCTATCGATGGGTGATACAAGGAACAAGAAATATTATAAATGTGCAGGGCCCTACCGGACTGCTGTGTCTGTTTCAAGCTGAATAAAGCTGGTGTTGCTACTGAGACTCCGCTTTGTGTTTTAGTGTGCAAGACGGGGACTCGCAAGTCATAGCACACACACATACACACACAAGCACACGCGCACACACAGTCACAATGCTAATGCTGTAGTAAACAGTATACGCTCGTACGGATGTTTACTATGAGTGAGGCACGCAACTCAGACAGAGAATAGGAGATGATTGCCCACAATCCCGCAGCGAGAGAGAGAAGACCCATCAGCTCAGTTGTGATCACATGACGCTCAGCAGACAAAGTGTATACATACTACTCGTACTGCAAGACCTCGCTCGTTTATCAAGTTAAAATTTATCAAAAATTTTTGCTCGTTTTGCAAAACACTCATAAACCAAGTTACTCGCAAACCGAGGTTCCACTGTATTTATTTGTATCCGAACTGAACAGTAAAGCAATGTCCTTGAAAAATACATTTCACATACATTTGTTAGTAGATTTATCTATTTATTATACTGGAAATACTATCCTGCAGTATTACTGGCGGAGGTGCATGGTGGATTGTTGGTAGCTTTGGTCAAAGTTTTAAGGGTGGTAGTGGATGTGAGACAAAACCAGCCCAACAGTTTTAAGCATGGCTCTCAACTGTTTAATATGTTTTAAATGAAGGAAAATAGTTCTTTAATAATTTAATAACTTCAGTAATTTTCAGACATATTTGAATACTTAAATACAAAATTACATATGTTTTAAATTTTGCTTTTCCTGCATGATTAGGAGTTTGTGGTTTTGAGTGAGTTGGTCATGCAGTGTGGACTGGTACCCCATCCATAGCTGCTTCCTGCTTTGCATCAATATGGCAGGGACAGCCTGAAAAGAATTTTGTAGGCTGGAGAATGCCGTGTTATAAAATGGAATTTTAATTGTGCAGAATTGTCTATGAGTTCAAAAGAGTACATATCAAGGAACTACTGAAAAGTCCACTACTGATTCAGAACAAGGAATTAGACAGTGAGTAAATAGGACGATTCTTTATAGACACACATAAGTAAGGTTAAAATGAGTTTTAGTGCTGTTGCTTTTGAACAGAGATTAAGTGTCCTCATGGAAGAATGATTATTCTTGAAGAGGGTAGCTCCAGGTGGTTTAGATTATAAAATGGTAAAAGGCAATTTGTTGTTACAAGAGATTAATACCTGAAGCTTAACAGGGCTGGGCAGAAACATTTAAAATGCGTAATCAGTACCTGAATGGAGACTGTGTTTCAGTATTACTATATATTCTCTTAGAATAGTTGTTTCTACCCATTTTTCCATTTGCCAGCCCCCTTTAGTACCATTTGCCAGTGTGTCTGGCCCTTTAACTCCTGCATTGCACATTGCTGTTTGTTAGCATTTCAAAAAGAAGGCATTTTTATTAAGGCAACGTCATCTCCCACACTGCACAAAAACCTGGTACATTTTCAAAATCCTTTAACAAAACTCCTCAAGTCTGTTGAAGTATTCTGATCTCCAGATCAAGAAACAGTTAATTCATCTATATTACTTTTGAATACCTTGATCTCTTTGATGTACAATCTGACCTTCAAGTAAAAGGGAAAATTATTTTAAAAAATAAAAGATGATCTTGCTGATTACATCGTTACTTATTCTCCTAGAACAAAGAGGTTGTAGGTAATTTTGCAGAATTTATTAAAAATGCCAAGACTATGCATTAAATGCTATAAAATATAATCAGTCTGAGATTTGAATGCCCCAACAATCCTAGCATTTATGTGTATTATAAACAAACTGCTGTTCATGCCTCATTTTCCTACTGTACTGATTTTAAAGTACCAGCTGGTATCCAGACAAATTTTATAACACATAATACACACTTGTCTTTTCTTAAATGAAAATGGGAAAACTCAGACTTTCTTTTTGCATCCTTCACAATATGAGACGTTCTGTGTTATTTTATCATCACATTGCATTGTTATACAATGTCAGGAGGCAATACGTTTGGCCTAGTGACCAAGGCAATGGACTATTGAACTATATTGTAAATCACATGGCTGCTAGTTCAACCCAGCAGCATCAGGTTCTTGCAGGAACCACTCTTGGATAGTTCATCACAGAGCATTTGTACCAAATTTAGATTTTCCTGTTACCCTAACTTCAGTGGGAAGAAAACCCAAGCAGACCACAGCTTGGAATGGAACTGTGATGCTCAAAATATAAAACCAATGCGAGGCCCTATTTTTGGGCCATCAGCTTGTACATTTCAGTTTTATGCTTGTCTATTATAAGCCACATGTGTGTTTATAAAATAACCTACAAAAGTAAATAATTATTTAGTGAAGAATCATATAATTTCTATGCTCTGTCTCCTTTAATTCTTCATAAACTTTACATGTTTTTATTATATGCTCATTTTTAATTACATGGAGTATAGAGTTATTTTGGAGTAGGTTGTGCATGTGAAAGCTGAATGTATCCTACAGTAGTCCTTGCTCTTCTGCAGTTTTTTAGTTTTTAATGGACTGGTTCTGCATTCTGAGTTGGGTCCCGCCAGGATAGTTCTAGCTCTGTAAAAGTGCAATAAGCAACTTTAGTAAATGTATTAATGAGAGAGTTGAAAGATGTCTTTACAATGTGAATGGTACTGTGTTTGTACTATCGACGTAAATGGTTAAAAAAGACTGCAGGTTTGGCCTGGCTTTGATTGTTCTTGTGTCAAACCCAGCCATACCAGGGCTATTTGTGTTATCATTCTAATAGTAATGTTAGTGGCATCACTTGAGTTGTCCTGTAACAGTAGTTCATAGGACAATATTATGTACAGAGTAGAGTGACTTGCAAGTGCTAATCAACAGTCATCAAAAATGGAGACAATAACTGCTAATGTTTTTAGTTTCTGTCAGCAGCTAAATACAATATTCATTTGTCATTATATTTTATCTTATGACACCAACTTCATAGGTTTTCTTTTTTTGTTTTTTGAACTCTGATGGACACAAAGTGGCCCACCTTCTCACATTTTATGAAGCATGTCAATGTGATTAGTTTGCTCATAACAAGATTTCAGATGACCATCTTTGTAAAAGAGACTCCATAATATTTATTGGTTGAGTTTGTTGAAGGGGGAACACTTTTTTTTTTCTTCAGCTATATTCCACAGTTGGGACAGCAGAGATGAGCTGTGGCTGCTATCTGTTTTGGCAATTAAGGGGAATTGTTTATGCTTGATATTGGACAGTATAAAAAACAGAAACTGAGTAGACTGAGTAGTTGCCAAAATTGTGTATAAATTTTAAAAAATGGCATATTTTTTATTTTTGCTCTACACTTTTTTGAAGAGACTTTTTACACAGTTGTTAGATCATCATTTTATTATTTTTGAATTTCAGATGCTATTAGGTATTTGGTGTGTTTGCTTGTGTGTTATTCCCATTCTGTAATCGTTCATTACATTTTTTTAACTCTATCAAAGAAACTGGGTTTCTGGGAAAGCTATGACTAAAAACCATCATGTTGAATTTTTGTGATCCGTGTATTTTTGGAACTTTCTTAGTCTGAGTCAGTTACAGTTCTTTCATAATGGGTATTGTGTAATGTGTACTGGAATAAACTGGCTCATAAAATGCACATATTTGTCAAGCAAATGAAAGTCAAAGCAAAGCAAGAAGAGACTCCATCCTGAATTCACTGTTTAGACCTGACTCTATAACTTAAAAAGGTGTGATAGTTATGCTGTGGGGTGGTCAATGTTTTATATTGTAACTCAAGATTAAGGGTTCACACACTTTGTGACCTTAAGCAAAACAATCATCTTGTAAACACTTTGATTGTAGAAATACAGAAAACAACTGTACTATGCACATGTGATTTGTACAGTTAATTGTATTATCTAAATAAATATCAACACAATATAGAAAAAGGTGGATTGCAGATAATGAAATGTGTGCAGACTTCCATGGACCTGTCGGGTTTTTAGATTCATGTTAACTGAAAGCACCTGCAAATGATTTTATAAAACAGACATTGTCAAAAGTGTCAGGTTCCAAGATCTACACATGCTTGTTTTGAAAATTCCGTTTTGATTTATTTAATGATTCTCTGCAAATTTGCTTGTAGAGTAATATCACTTTTTTTGTGAAAATTCAAATTAAAAAGTTTTAATTGGTGAAATAACTGTGGGTTGAGTTAGTGAGGGGGGGAGTATGTGACAATGGAATGTGGTATGCATGTGAGCTACAGTTTGCTTAATATCGCTTAACACTTTTAAGTGTATACATATAAATAAATAAGAGTATCCACTTAATTTAATGGGATCTGGTCTGCCAGTTGGGATTTAGAAGGAGCAAGGAAATCGAAGCAGTTGGTCTTTCATAGAGAACAGTATCATAATGAATGTTACAGAACTGTTAGCAACCCTAAAAACGGTAATGAAGGAAACCTGCAGTTGGGAATTGTGTGGTGGCTGCTTTGCATTTTAATTTGTGCTGCTGTTCTACAGTATGTAAGACACAGGTTATAAGCTGTAGCCGAACACTGCTACTCATTTGTTGCAAACTTGTTACTTCCATATGCCAAGACAGCAAGCCACTCCAAACCCCTGCATTATGTAAAGAGCAGTATTGTCTATGCTAGAGTAGTCTGTTGTGGTCGCTCAGTGGGCTACCTACTGATGATCTCTGGTTGGAATTGTTTCCTACATAGGGTAAACTAGGAGTGGAGGGTGTCCTGGAAGGTACTAAAAAAACATTGGAAAAATATCTGATTGTTTTGGTGATATTGCTTGTGATTTTCAAACACAGATAAGTGAGAAAATGCTAACAGTAGGTCTTGGTCTAATTTTGCCAAAACACTGAGTAAATTATTATTAATTATTTGCAATCTCATTATGCCAATTTTTCTTGCAAAGACCAGAATTTGAAAGTAAAACAAAGCAAATTCAGCTTTATCTTCAAATGTATTTGTTTGAAATAATCATAAGAAATACTGTGTTCTCTGTTGTCTTATCCTAGTTTTGGAAAGATTTGGATTTATATGGTTTGATAACGATTGTCTTTTTTGTGGGTGGTTTCAATTTGAGAGCAGGCATCAGCTATTGAAATACTGTAATGCAAAAGTACAGTGTTTTTTGTATTTTGCAAACAAAATATTCAAGAGGCTGATTATGGTTAAATTTTTTCTTAAGTGCCTGAAGTGGGAATCAAACAAATGAGTAGCCCTGTGGCTTCAAATGCAATACCTTAATGAAGAGGTCTTATGGACTGTGGCAAACCACCAAGCTCACTTTGTCCAGTTGGCCCACTTTTCAGTGGATTTGTACTTCTTGGGAATCCCATAACACAATTATGATCACTTTAAAAGTGTTTCCTGTTTGTTTTTGTTATGACGTGAGTCCCTGGACATAACTCACAAATGACTCACTCAATCTGAATATAACTTGATGCGCTTATGAGAGATATGTTAGACAGAGAGAATGTAGGAGAATTATGAGAGAAATGCTACATAGCAATTTATTCTAAGCAAAATTGCTCCAGTACAGCTTGATCTACAGAGACGAAGAGGATTATTACCTTTTTAACAGCCATGTGAACAGTTTTTGTACTTTATTTTCAGGAGGATCTTAAAACTGGACTGTTTTCAGTTAACTAACTTTCCATAGACATGAGTGTCAGCATCATTATCAATAGCATCTTAATTACTGACTCTGTCCACACCATCTTCCTAAATGTCACTCTCCAGGGGCCTCATGTATAACGCCATGCGTAGAACTCACACTATAACATGGCGTAAGCACAAAAGCGGGATTGTGCGTACGCACAGAAAAATCCAGATGCAGGAATCTGTGCGCACGCATACTTTCACGTTCTTCCACTACATAAATCCCGATTTGCGTGAAAAGTAACGCACGTGCACGCGCCTTCTGTCCCGCCCCAACTCCTCCCAGAATTACGCCTCTTTGAATATGCAAATCAATATAAATAGCCTTCTGTGAAAAGACAATGGGAAAAGCACAGGGGAAAATATAAGAATTTCAGCGAATACCAAGTGGAGGCAAAGGAAAAACGTACTATTTGTTGGTTTAAACAGTGGGATAATCAACAAAAGAAAGTTGATCGAGTGACAGAGTGTCGGAAAAACTCGAAAGATCAAATTCACAAAGTCGCACAGTGCCCGAAATAAAAAAGAAATCACATATCAAAGTCGCTGTGAAAAGGCGAGTCGTAGCCCACCGTCTGAGTGTCATATGAAAGCGTATTAGGGTACAAACAAAAAACATAGGCACACAGTGGGAAAAAAGCACGAAATGTCAACTTTAATCTCGAAATTTCCACTTTAATCATGTAGTTTATTTTGCCATTAAAGTAGAACATCATAAACTTCATCTTGAAATCGTTTATTTTACTAGTTTCTCAAGTAGCACGTTAAATGCTTTTTTCTGTGTTTGATCTTCTATGTGCTCTATGTGTGTGAATCACTACGTGCTTCCGTTCTTTCTCTTTCTCCGACAGGACACAGAATGCATTACATTTGAGATACTACAGCTCTCTGAATAATTAAAATACAGAGATGTATACGTGATATTTTCATGATGATCGGAATGAAAGCATGTTATTAAACATGGGAACACGGTGGCGCAGTGATTGTTCATATCTCACGCAAGAGGCTTGCTGCACCATGTGTGACCTTCGATTAAATAATTTATTACAGAAGTACTGTCTCTTTCAAACGTACTAACCTCCAATTCCTGTCCATACTTTTCTTTCTCCAATCGCCACACAATCAGCTGTGTAATAGACGTTAAGCCATTTGTAAGCTTAGAACGCCGATTCTTCAAAACTTTTAAGGAACATTGAAATATCTTCGTAGTACATGTTTCATTATTCTATTCGTCAATCCTTCCAGTGTCGTGTCAGCACCAGCAAGAATACAGCGCAAGGCAGGAGCTATCCTTGAACTAGCTATACGCTGCGGTACCGTGTCCTCACATGTTTAATTATTAGCAATACAGATTATTTAAATGAAGTTAAAGTTTTATCTGTATACTATAAGCAACATATTTTGCTGCATTTCATCTTAAAAATGATATTGTCATCATGCGCGCTTTATAAAGTAGCGCAGGTTGTGCAATATTATAACTGTAGTGCAAGTTTACAGTGAGGTGATTGAGTGTGTTTAGAGTTCTTGGGATGAAACTGTTTCTGAAACGCGAGGTCCGTACAGGAAAGGCTTTGACGCTTTTTGACGTGGTTGAGGTAGTGTGTACTTGAAACTGTATACCGATAATTCTCTTTCCGATCATCTGCTGCTGTGATTCACACTCAGATACAGTGATATAAATACTCCGAGTGGTGCAGTGAGAGTAATATGGAAAAAGATGATCCGCAGTGGCAACCCTTAATGGGAGCAGCAAAAAGAAGAACAAGATGCAGTGAGCGTAACAACGCTAAAGCAGTTCTGGTATTTGGAATACTATGTCTATTCCCTGGACCATTATATTGCAGCAGGTTAATTACAATCAGATGCATTACACTAATAAACAATATGCAGTTAATTTCAGTGTATTTATAAAGTCGCGTCAGGAATGTGGAGCTAAGAAAGAAAGGATGAGCACACAGGAACAGTAGTTTGACCATTCTGTGGACCATTATATTGTTACAGGTTAATTACAATCAGATGCATTAAATTTATGAACGATATGCGGTTAATTTCAGTGTATTTGATAAAGCCGCCGCCGTGGATGTGGATCTAAGAAAGAGTAACCACATAGGAACAGTAGCACTGCTTTGACGCTAGGTGCCGCCAGTCTGCAAAACCGGGCGGATAAATTGCGTACGCCAAGGAATGAGTTACCGTGGAAATGTGCGTGGCTTTACGTCAAGTTTAGGTTTTATACATCGCGATTTGAGCGTGGAAAGGTTCGTACGCAACATTTCTGTGCGTACGCACCGTTTATACATGAGGCCCCAGGTGTTTTGCAACTGTTTTAGCAGATGAAAAACCCTGCAGTTTGCAAGACACCTTTTGTATGTCACAGGGTTCAAAGATTTGAGGACATGTTTAACTTTCCATCTAATAAAGGACAATGTGAGCCACCAGTCATTGCAATTGTGCTTTGAGACACCTGGCAACACTGCCTATAGCATTGAATACCCAAGGACACGTGTAAGATAATGCCCCTATTGGTCAGTGTGTTAATGGTGAGGGGTGCTTGTGAATTCAGGTGATATCAAGTGCACCTTAAAGTAGGATTGGAAATTTGTGTGTTTTCACTTCCTGACATTGGACGAGAGATTGACATGTTAAAAAAACTGGGTACGAATTTGGCAAAGACTGCCTCTGCAATGGTATGAAGGATGGCGTCTTAAAATGTCAACTGGCATGTTGAGTTATGTGAAGAAATGCAATGCAGGCAGATAGATGAGAGATTTCATTTCAAGAGATTCTGTAGTGGATTATTGCAGTTTTGAGTCATGTTGTGCTTCTTGTAAAAATGCCATTGAGAAGAGAAGTGCAATGGGATAGTCAAGCAGTCAAGATTCATTTTGTATTTTTCATAGTGCCTTTTCACAGCAATTGCCATTTCAAAGTGCTTTACAGAGTGATTTATGAACACTCAGAAATACAAAAGTGGTAGGGTGCTTGTATGGTTGGATTATCAAACAAGAGGGAAGTCATTAATACATTTACCAGATAAGGGCCACTCTTGTAGACAGAGCTCTGTGACTTAACAGGGCAATTTTTAATGAAATACATGCCAAATTGTTCAGGAAAATGAAAACAGGAAAACATTAAGAGGAACACAAAGGAAGAATGAACTTCAGATTAAGAGACTAGTTCTGTAGCAGCAGAGCTGAGTCTTCCTACTTGATCCCCTTGTAGTTCTTACATCTGGAATATAAAGTAAAAATGTCTTGTCTGCTTTAGATTAATAAGAACATAACAGTCACTTTTGAGCCTAGGCTCCAAAAAGATCGGAGCTGGAGCAACTGTGTCTCATCATTAGAGACTGAAAATGGACCTTAGATTAGTCTTGTATTGACCTACATATGCAAAGGAATCCCAAAATCAGGTCAGTGCATTTAGTTTACTTGTATTGAATATCAGGTCAGCAGCATTGAATAGTTTGTTTGCTTCTGTTTGCAAAATTTCTTAAATCATTAAGGAATATTTAATGAAATATAATGCAACAGGAGTCCCTTGAGTCCTTCACCATTACCTGAACACAGTGGTCAGTGTCCAAGGCTAGAATGCTTGACCTACAGATTTGGATATCTGAAATGTGATATGCTAGATTTCTTCAATTCTCTCTTCCACTCACATACACCTCATCTTTACAAAATCATTATTCAACCAGATTTAAAACTGTGACAGAAAAATGGGTTAAACTGTTTGAACTGGACAGAGAAAGTGCAGATGCATCAGCAGAGCACTTTAATCTGGCATTACACATGCATTAGTAACCCAAATTCACACATTCTGAATGGGGTGGGCGATGCACAGATGTTTAAATCCAGGCCATTTGCTCCTGGAGAGGGAAAAAACACAGAATGTTTGCAAAATGTAAGTAATGAAGTAAATCAATACCAAAGCTAAACACTTTCTTGAAAGAAAGTTGATCATTGAGCCCCTATCAACTGACTAATTGGCTTCTATATATCACATACTGCAGAATAACAGTTCTATTCTGAATTTGTCAAAATATATAGCATGCTGGGTGGCACGGTGGTGCAGTGGTAGCACTGCTGCCTCGCAGTAAAGGAGACCTGGGTTCGCTTCCCGGTGTCTACGTGGGTTTCCTCCGGGAGCTCTGGTTTCCTCCCACAGTCCAAAGACATGCAGGTTATGTACATTGGCGATCCTAAATTGTCCCCAGTGTGTGCTTGGTGTGTGGGTGTATGTGATTAAGAATCAAACCAGTCAAATATGACAACAGCTAAATCACACTTAGCTCTAACTAGCACCCAAACTTTAGCTAGTGGTCCCCCACTTTCCTGCCATTACTTACAAGGACAGAGAACATTTTAAGCTGAACTTTATGTTCTGATACTGAGAATGCGATTTGTGCCAGGTCAGAGTTTGCAGCAAATCCACCACAGTTCTTACATGGCAAAGAGAAATGATGGGAAGACGGTGGATTTGCTACAAATTCTGTGACCTGGCACAAATCACATTTTCAGTATCAGAACATAAAGTTCAGCTTAAAATGTTCTCTGTCCTTGTAAGTAATAACAGGAAAGTGGGGGACCACTAAGCTAAAGTCTGGGTGCTGGTTAGAGCTAAGTGTGATTTAGCTGTTGTCATATTTGACTGGTTTGATTCTTAATGCAAGCACAGTTATCTTTAACCGTTTGCACCTCACCAAGTTTAATAATCTCTCCACTGCCAAAGTTCTATGTGCACAAAATTAGCAGTCCAGAAAGAGTCATATATTTGGCTCTAAGAATTGTGTAACATAACTAACCCAGATTTTTTTACAGCAAATTTGCTGCTACTGACTCGTTGCTCCAGAGTTAGAAACCCGGCATGGACACTGCCTGGTCTACTTGGATTTTCCTTCAATTTTTTCCGTCTCCTATAAATATGTGTGCTTTAGTAGGTTAATTGACAGCTCTGACCTGGCCCAGGATGAGTCCTAACCCATCTATGATAGCACAATGAGAAAAGGATGTCCTAACTTGCCTAAAATTAGATTTATTAAATTCACATTATTAGGACCAATGCAATTTTTTTTTAGAATCTGGCAGTTATTTATTGTCTTTTCCTCTTTTAATTGAACATGCTGAAATATTGCTAACCTTTTAGATATTTCCGTATTCCTAAACGATTACATCCAATTAAACGTTTTTCTCTCTCTGCCCTCTAGATTAATAGGGAAAGGGTATTAGGTCTGATTTGAATTAGATGTAGTATCGTCTTTCTGATATTGTAATTTATTTATTGCAGTGAAATCCTTGAAATTAATAAAATAATAACGAATTGACCCGGTATGAGTGCAGTTGACCTTGTTCCCTGTCAAGAATGGGTGCCAACTTAGTAGCATACACTGCCAGAATAGCTTCTGTCCCCCGGTATCACTGAAATGGGCAAAGCAGGTACAGGACATGAATGCTTTCCCTTCTCTATCAGACACCCTAGTAGCTGTCAGGTATTTAGTAAGAAGGCAAGTCTGATCCAGATTTCAGATGTGGGTGTCAGTCTTACTTTTTGAATCAAGCAGTACTTTAATCAAGGCCAGTTTTGGCACTCAATTAATGGAAACGATTTGTTTCAGGTTTTATAATGTAGATTTCTACAGATTTCTAGGAACTTGATCAAAATATGGTGTTAAATTCCTATCAGTTAGATGAGTTCCTCTGCAGAAGCCATTTAATCTCACTGGTCTACAAAAAAAAATATTTTTTGTTTGCTTCTGGGAACTTCAGAGCAGCTCTTTATTACGTTTTTTACATTGATTTCATATATGAAATCGGAATTAAGCTAGCACGTCAGATTTTTGAAATACACATCATTGACGTTTTGACAGTTTTCAATATCAATATAATATATCAACACAATATCTGGAGTATATCCCACCAAAATTGTTTTGATGTGTTTATTCTGAAAACAAACCAGAAGACGATACCAGAGACACGTTAAAGTATATTTATGTCAGTTTACCTCAATATAAAAATGAGGTCAGCGTGCCCAGAAATGTTGGAGGCATTCGCTTTTGCACTTGTACTGCACATCCGTCTCTCTTTGCAAGAACCAACAGTAGTCACCCGTCATGCTCAGAGTAAATTTACCCTGATATCAGTTTTCCATCACCTTTATATCTTGATGAAATCTTTGCCCGTGCTCATCTCTGACATCACTTAGATTTGGTGGAAAAAAGTCAAGATGAAAATGAAAAAGTGCATCTTCAGTGACATTCTGGCTCCCGTAAGCTAATATACTTTCAGCATATTCTCCACAAGCTCAGTATAATTCTCTGCTTTGTTCTTGTCAAGAAAATTCTGGACAACCTGCACGAATGAGGGTACTGATTCAGTTGGTTTCATTTTCTTTTTGAACTCATCGTCAAGCATCAGGTCACAGATTTCAGGGCCAACAAAATCACCTTCCATAATTTTGGCTTCACTTTTCTCGAGACCAAACTTATTTCTTAAATGCTGAAACACATTGCCTTTTGTGTCCAGTCACCTTAGCTGTCCAAGACCTGGAACATCATAACTAAGAAACGGGACGTGCTGGACGAAAACGGTTTTCAGATTTGGAGTCAGTAAGTGAAATTTGTTAAAGTACAGGTGAAAGAATCCCAGTAGCAAAATGATTGTTGACCAGTAAGAAAACACAGTTAGAAATTATGTTAAATTAGCTGTGCTGAAGCATAGTGGCTAGCAATACAGGCTGATAGCTTCAGCGGTATGGGTTCTGAATTGGTCAGTTTTTTCCAAGGTTGTTGGTGTCCTACCACTTCTCAAAGAAGTGTGTGTTTTTTGACTCAAATTTGGCCAAGAGTGTCATTGTGGGTATGTGCTTATGTACTGTGATGTGATGGACTGATAGTCTTGTCCAGGGCTCAATCCTTCCATGCCCTGATGCAGCCAGTGGCTTATGAGCAGAAACAAACAACATAATTAAACAAGAATATCAGTTAAAGGATTGATTAAGAAAAACAATGGAACTGAAAAGTAGTAATGCAGCACAGTGACATAGTGTGTAATGTGGCCATCTCACAAACCCACCATCTTGGATTCAAATCTCACACCCACATGTTATCCATGCTGAGTTTGCACATTCTGGGTACTCAGGTTTTCCTTCCTTGTCACTAAAGATGTGTCGGTTAGATTACCTGACCATTTCAGATGTGCTGTTCCGTACCTTGTGCACAGTGCTGCCAGGATGGGCGCTGGCCTTCTGAAACCCTTAATTGCATTCATCAGTTTTGAGACTGTTATATAATGTATGTTATAAAATTAGCAGTAATTTAGCATGTAACAGAAACAGAATTTTTGTACACTGTAGTTTTGTGAGTTGAACACCCTCATCAAGTGATTATTTATTTATTTTTTACTGGCATGCTGTTTGTTTTCTTTGTTGACTGCACTTGCTTTGGGTACTCTCCCTAAATCTGTGCTTTTTTGAAAGTTGTCACCTAGCATTATGTTCCTGATTTCCTAGAATTGCTACTTGTTATCACTCTGCAGTTTGGTTCTTCTCCTCTGTTTCACTGTTTTCTATAGCAGACGCCTCTCAGTTTGGTTATGTAATGTCTTTGTCAAGCTCATCTCATTGCATTATGAAATAAAGCACTCATGATTCACAAGTGCATTAGAACCTCCAGAAACCCAAAGGGAGAGAGGAGTTTGCTTCATAGATGCTTGCTCATTATACCAGTCTTCACTCCATATAGTGCATTTTCCAGCAAAAAAGAAATCCCTAAAATATGGCAAAACAATATAGCAAGTGGCAGTAAAGAGACGCAAGTGTACACAGGTGACAAAATATTTGGATTATGTATTAAGGTCTCAACGTGCTAGAATGAAAGCTGGGATAATATAGAAAAAGCTGAAAAGCTACAGGACCAAATGCATTAAATGTGTAAAGCCAACAGCAGAGCCATTTGAAAAGGCCACAGGCTGGTATCAGTGGACTAGCACAGGTGCAGGCTGTGTCAAATGAGGGTGTACTGTATGTTTTGAAAGAAATCAAAAAGTAGGCCTGCAGATTGAATAGGCTTCTTGAGTGACTCTGAACACAACAAAAAGGGAAAAAACATTTTGCTGCACCTGCTTGTTTCCCTCTGTTTCTTTTCAGTTCAGCTGTGCTTCATTGTAGTATTATCAAAGTGTCAAAACATATGATATTTTTGATATAAAAGAGAAATGGCAGAAAATATTGTTAGATGCAGTAGCAGGACCAGACGGTTACATGTAACATTGAACAGAGCCAAACTGATTTATATCATAAATAAACCACAGCTCACGTAAGTAGATGTACCAATGTAATTTTAATGGACAGTTATTTGAGCTGTGAAAAACAGTTTTTTAATAAGTTTAAAATCTAAGTTAAGATTATTCTGCCCATCCAGGCCTACATGGCTTTGAAAGGACCAGCTATTATACCGCATCCAGTTTTTGGAATTACCATTTGTGATGCCACACATACCCACTTCATTGTGATCATGTGCTTTTCCGGTTGGAGTTTTGAGAGAAATGCAAGGTTGCTAATGATTTGTTGTTTGGTACACACAAAATACAGTTAAAGATTATTTGTCTTTGATGACAGTGCAAAACATTTTTGCTTGAGGTGATCGTTATTATTATTTTGTTTTTTATTTTTTAACATTGAAAGCACAAGTCACTGCATTTAAACAATTTTAAACAATGCCAACAATCAGTGTTATATGACAGCTTTGGGAGCTTTGCACTCAAAGCTCTTACTTGGAAGGGTGTTCACTTGAAATTTCTCATTGTTTAATGTTTCTTTATTTAGTCATCTTTACACAAGAAAACATGAAATTTTGCCTTCTTAGTTGCATCTAATAACAGACAGAATGAAATAAAACAGACAAATAGAAACAAGAAAGGTTAAGGTAAGGCAGTTAGATAATACATACTGTATTTACACCAAAAAAAAGGTTACAGAATATATATCAAAACCTTAATCATTATCTCCGATATTTCTTATTGAAAAGTCGTATGGCACTAGGAAGAAACGAGTTTCTGGAGCGATTTGTGTGGGTTTTCAAAGCGACTACCCTTCCTGATTTTCTGAAGTTTAGTTCTACATGTAATGGATGTCTGTCATCAGTTAAGATGATTTCCAGTTTCTTTAACATTGCCCTCTAACACACACTAGTCAAATCATCTACATCAGTTCCAATAACTTTAGCTGCATACTTCGTAATCTGCTGGAGCTTTTTCGAGTTTTGGTTTGTCAGACTATTAAACCAGGCAATGAAACTGAAAGTGATCACAGACTGGATCATACTGCGATAAAAGGACAACATGAGGTCCTTGTCTACTTTAAATAGTTCGAGTTTATGGAGGAGAAATAAGCGCTGGTTGCATTTAGAGAATGATTTTTTTGTATTTGTATTCCAGTTAAGATTGTTATCCAGGTAAGTTCCTAAGTATTTATATTCAGTCACTATTTCTACCTCCTCTACCAGAACTAAAATGGGAGAACATACAGATTTCTGTCTCTTAAAATCAAATATCATTTCTTTGGTCTTTTTTACATTCAGAGTGAGAGAGTTTTTATTGCACCAATTTACCATACAGTCCACTTGATTTAGATAGTGACTTTCAATTGTGTAGCTGTTATTTCCCAAAGCATGTGAACCTTAAAGGGTTGGGGACTTAACCAGCAGCCATGTGCTTTATGGTCTAACATTTTAACTAGTAGTTAAAACAGCCCACATTTATTATTGTTCTTGTTTATCTGTACTGTGAGTCAACATTTATTGTAATTTAATCTCCTAAAGGCCATGTGATGTATAGTAATTAGTGAATATAGAGCCATATATCCTTCAGAAGGTCAAATAAGGTCAGGTTGGAGGACTTTTAACCTTTCTAGCACTTTATCCAGTATTTGATGACACACTTCCTGACCTCTAGCCAGGGTGACTGCATCACCTTTGACTGGTGGTTGGAAAGTGGCAAAAAAAAAAAAAGAAATATGTGATTATTGCACTGAACTACAGTTTATCACTTTTTTTTCTTTCGTAATTCATGGTGACTTCAGAAAAAGGTCAGAGAAGAGCAGCTTAGAGGAGGTATGTGATGAAAGGCAACAGATAAAAGGACATTCGTGTTTTTCTTTTAAGACATGAAAGCATTTATATAAAGCTTTTCTAGAAGTATAGGTATGGGGTGGATCAACAGCATCACACACCCAGGATGCTCAGCTACCAAGGGTACTTGACAGAAGACAGTTGTATAAATCCTGGGAATCAATTGCTGGTGTATTTCCTTGAGGCAGTATAGTTGTTGAAATGCTATATGCAGTGATGTAGACAAAGATGTGAGCAGTCTACTAGCCTGAAAAGAATACAGACTGGATTTAGTGTATTAGCTACTGTAAATAATTACATTAACTTGAAAATGCAGCAAGAAACTTTAAGCCTTATAGACAATGTTGTAATTCAAAATATAACAATGTTTACAAGGGCTTAATGTTTTTCAGTCATAATAGTAATACAAAGTTGTGTGAAAATCGTACTTGCTTGTCCAAACAACATGCAACACATCTCCAGTATTTGGTTGCAGGATAAACAAGAATGTGTTAAAATACAGAAGCTGATTTTAAAAGAATAGAAAACTAAAGTCATCTTACCTCACGCACTCCTTGCTCATGTTCAGTTGTAGTCCTATTACCTGAATACTTGCGGGGGAAAAAAAGCCAGAGAAACACTGCAACATACTTAGCAATTAAGTACTACCTAGTTGTAGTTTGGCTTGAACAGTAATAAAAAGCATGTGGACATAAGGTGTGAGTATATGCATAAATAAATTAATATGTAATATTCATTTTTGATTGATTTATTAAATTTATGTTGGCGTAATTGGCTGCTTCTGCTGCTTCACTGCTCTCTCTGTGGTCACTGTCTTTTGGTTAGTACTGGCTACAATAGAATGGGCGAAGCTGTTGTTTTCCCTTATGGCCTTCTGTTTTGACTACAAATCAGGAAATAATTATTTAAAGATAAAAGTATTTGATATAAATAATAAAGGAAGCCACACTGAAATAAAAAAGAAATCTGTTGTGTCCAGCAAGAGACTTTCCCTACATAAATGGCTATGTTCACATGCTAATGAGAAATACAAGATTCACAGTAGGAAATTTCACGTGAACACCATTCACATAGTGCGACAACTTGCAGAAACCGATGCTCCTGAAATGAACTTGCATTAGCTGGGCTGTGATATAACTCTGATTTCTAACCATTCCCGTCACTCATTAATATAAATAACATATAATAAAAATAACTAAAATGCCAACTGGAAATCCACATGATTGTAATGAAGAGGGAAGGTGAAAAGTTACAAAGGGGAACTCCAAAAATTCCCATAACACATGGATGTAACAAAAACTGTGATTTTGAAATTTTGACCCCATCACTTTACTTTTCCTATGCAGAGAGCTCCAGTGTATGTAGTTATGTCTGGCAGGTAAAACCTATAAGAACAATTCTACTAAAAATGAGAAAGCGTCACCAGACTTCATTCATATTGAGCGATTCTTTTTTTGAGTAGTCTTGTCCTTGGAGTTGCATCCTAACACACACACATATGCAGCCTTCTTCTTTCGGCTGCTCCCGTTAGGGGTTGCCACAGCAGATCATCTGTCCGCATATTGATTTGGCAAAATTTTACACCGGATGCCCTTTCTGACGTAACCCTCCCCATTTATCCGGGCTGGGGACCGGCACAAAGAAACACACTGGTTTGTGCATCCTCTGTGGCTGGGTTTTACACACACACGCACACACACACATGCAGACATCGCTTCAAAATCCTGTTCAATGTTTAAATCTGTTATAACATGTAAATTTTGATCCTATCATAGTACTTTCACCTATACATTTAACCTTTATAGTACAATAAAATATTTTAAAATATTGGGGGAATTTGTTTGGATGGTATAATATAGAGTTTAAAACTCCCATACAGTTTTGTTACTTGTGTAGGTCTTCTCTCATATTACCTTCTCAAGTCACTTTTCCTGGTGGGAGTTGTGCTTATCTAGCGTAGTTTTGCATTGTAAATATTTTGTCTAAAGCCTCATTGTGTCATGCTACCTTTATTGCTAACTGTTACAGTCCTACTCAGGTGAAATCTGCTTATTGTAGAAAAAGAGGCAGAAGTCATGGAAGAATTCAGAGCTTGGGGAGGAGTGCACAGAAGGGCAGTTAACAGTGGGAAATTTGGAATTTTAGGAAGATGACAGTCAATTCAGGTAAATCAGAAAAGTAATAAGGCAGAAGAACTAATTGCAGTCCCCTTGGGTCTAGTTAAGGATATGAGAAGACACTACATTGATTGGGTGGTTAAGCAGAGAGTTGTGTTTTTTGAACTTTGAATGTCTTTGACAGTGGAAAGTATGAAGGAGGTTTGGTCTTAGAAAATATTCCTGAAAGAGAAGAGATTATGAGCCACAGTGAAGGTGGTAATTGTGGTAATGATCCTGTGCCATACAGTCCAGCAATGACGGGACCAAGTGCTAATGGTGTGATTAATTCAAGAATCTGTTTGAGATTCAAGAGAAGTGAAACAGTTGATTGGGACAGATATTCCAGAGTGACTGGATGCCTTGCTGTAAACTTTACCTTCTCTGTTGTGTTGTTTTACACGATTGAGAGTGTAAAGTTTAATTTTTGGTAATGAATTTGACATTAGTTCTGTGTATTGTAGTTTGAGAAGAACACTAAGCCAGGTGTCTTCATGCTTTTAAAACATAATATTATATAGATGGACTATGCAATGTCAGGGAAAAGAATAAGGTAAGCTTTTAACAAAAGAGTTCAAAACGGACGGCACTGACCAGGAGGACTTCTTTAACCTAAACCAATAATGATTCTGATTATGAGAAAACCACACCACAATACAATTATCTTCAGGCCCTGTGCTATCAGAAAGGGCACTTCTCCCATCAAGTCCATGTGATCAGGCCAAGCCCAAGTGATTCTTCAGGTCAGATGTCACATTATCTTCTTTCAGAAGCACTTTTGCCCCTCTTTGTGAAATAAACAATTTGATGTCTGGGTGCTTTGAAGCTGCTTAGGAGGCACTTAGCCAGTCACAGGTCTGCTTTGAGGAAAGTGAGCCTGGACCTGCTGCTATTCCTGCAGTGAAACAAAATATGCTTATTAAAGAGTGAGCCGATTGCCATAGCAACAGGTGGAAGAGACACAGTCCTATAGCTTTGCTGCTTCAGTGAAGAAAAAACAAATGCCTCACGCTATTCCTTGCCACACGCACCTTGCCTGGCCATTAGGGCAAACACCTCAAGCCCCATTCCCCACGAGGTCTTGTTGCACCAATGAGGTGTGGGTAACTACATTTAAAACCAGACATGGTGCAATCAGTTGATTCTGGACCAGTAGACTTGGCATACTTGCCCATTCAAAATGTGCTGTAGATGTCCTTGCATCTGTCTGTCTGCTTACATCACTGCTATCTGTATCTACAGGCTTTTTTTATAGGTCAGGCTGGATGTGCCGCTAATGTCAGGGGGTGTCCTGTCTAGACTTATCAGTCTACTCACACTGCTGAGGCCTAGATGACCAGGAGTGGTTGGCACAGAACTTTCTAATTAATTGTAGATCACTCGTGACTAGTGAACATATCTCAGGATTGGTGTAGTGGTGCAGACAAGTGGGCTTGAAAATTTTGATTTAGCAGTGAAAGGAAAACCATTTTTTACTGTTAGGACACTACTGCTTGTCTGAATTTGTTTCACAGAGTAGGTTTACTGCATGATGTATACATTGTACTAGGACAGCTTAAAATGAAGTAACATCAGAAGCCTGCTTGTACTGTGTGCGTCACAGACAGCTTAGAAATAATTCCATACTGTGAAATATTCTATGAAAAAGGGTCTACACGGTCGCCAGCTGTTTCCTTTAATGGCAGACATATATGTAAGAGCCAGTCCGCTGGGCAGCACCCCTCCCATAGCTACGCTTGACACCGTTTCCTATGGCTATTTTTTTAAATCACAAGAGTTGCTAGTTCATTCACCACTAGAGTGTGACTCTGAGGAAGTAACTTAACCTCCATTTCTAAAGTTATTAATAAATTATATAAAGTTGTAAGTTATTATAGTCTTATAAGTGACTCGGGTAAAAAAAAAAAAAAAGTCTGAAACAACAACATGAATATGTGACTTTTATTGTTCATATAGCCCTCCTAATGTTTGTTTACTTAGCTGTTTAGCTTTTCTCTGTCGATTTTGTTGCTACTGTATGTCCTGCTTAATATTTGAGACCTGATAACTGAGATTATTTGTTGTAGTAATGTCATTTGGAGGGAGCACTCATTTACCAGGCAATTGCAGATTTGCTGTGTTTGTGCACCTTGCTTTGACTCCTGATCCTGTGCCATTTCTGCTCAATACTTTCATCACATTTTTCTGATTGCCTCCTGATAATGTAATGTGAGTCTTTAAATTGCTCTGGAAAAGGGATGTGTCCCCTGAGAAGAACTGGTGTTCAATTCCACATCTTTTGTTTCATAATGTTTGGAAATTTGAAAGCTAATAAAAGCACTTGCCCTGTGTGGACTTTATACACATAAGCACAGCACAATATAGGTCTGCTGAAGAATATCCTGGAAACAACTTGTGAAAGGCAGAAATGAACTCCCTGACAGTATGGCAGTTAATCACCGGGCTATTTAATTTTAAAATACTCTATTCAATAGGAGTGGTACGGTGGTGCTGTGGTAGTGCTGGAGTTCAAGTCCTGAATGCTCCCTGCGTGGAGTTTGCATGTTCTCACCATGTATATGTATGTGCTCTTTGGTTTCTCTTATTTCCATCATAGTCCAAGACATATAGGTTAGGTGGATAGGAGATACTTAATTGATGAGTATGTGTGTGTGAATGTGTGTTTGCCTTGAAATGGTTTGGATCCTTGTTTAGAGTTTGTTCCTGATTTGCACCCAATGCTTCTTGGGATAGGCTCTAACATCCCTGTGACACTGCTCTGGATAAACAGGTATTGAAAATGAATGAATGTATTCAGTAGGGTAACTTGCTGATGCCAGTGCCCCAGTTACAATCTTAACCTAACTTCCATGTCTTTGAAATATTGGAAAGGTTAACAATACGTGGAGAAAGGGAGAACATGCAAATGTTACACACACAGTGATATAGCTGGAATTCAAGCCATAGTCCTGGAGATGGGAGGCAGCAGTGCTTCCCATTACACCAATGTAATACAATACTGATGTACTCTCATTTTAACTGAGCTGTGTACTTTCTTTAGATCAGATGCCTCCTGCCTGCAGGTCAGATTCAATTGCTGTTTGATATCTATTCTTATCCAGTCAGTTAACCCCTATGGTTGGGCTACCATACCCTTAGCTAGTTTTACTCAAATTTGACTTGACAGTGATTAGAGTGTCTGAGTCTTTCACCACTGGCTAGTCAAGAAATTCCAGGACCCTGTAATGTACATGAGCAATACAGTGTGACTTATCTTCACCCATTGCTGAGACTACCAGTCCAATTTTTTTACCCTTCCTCAATAAGGACACAGTCAGTGGGCCTGTCTGTCTGTTTTGGGATTCTTTCTGCAGTTTGTGATTTCTATGTGTGTGTGTGTGTGTGTGTGTGTGTTTGTTGATTTCATATTGACCCCGTGTGTGTGTATGTAAAGATGCCCAGCAATGGACCAGCGCCCAGTGCTCCTGAGAGAGGCTCATTCCCTCTTACATCTGAACTGGATTAGACAGTTTCAGAATGTTATATTATACTACTTCTGATACCATTTAAGTGAGCTAAGCTTATGGGCATTCGGGTATAATGTATTTGCAATTTTAAATTATTGCACATGTAATTAAAATGAAGGCTTTCTGCACTTGTCCATTATGATATAAAGTTCTAATAATTTGTAGATTTACATGTGTTGTGAAGGTAGTGTATTGAGCAGATGCATAGTAATTATAAAAGTTAGGAGAGCATTTTATTTCTCCAGTGCCTTTCCCATATTCAAAATGCATAGTTGTCATCATTGAAACAAATCTCCTTTTGTCCCATTGGAAGTCACAATCCTCTCTCTGTCAAAACAGGAGAGACACATTCAGTCAGATGTGTTCTGTTTTGCCATTCAGGATTCAATTTACTATTAAGTATTACCAATTCATCAGACCAGGTATTTTATTAAAAGGTTTGCATTTGATGAAAGGTTAAAGTGAGGAAAACTATTCTGAGAGGTTTGAAAATTATGTATAGTCATTTTCAGTTCTTGGTTTAACTGAAATGGTGTGTCTCATGCCTGGGACTATTGGCAAGCACTTTTAAAACAATAAGCTTGAATTCTAATTTCAGGCTGTTTCATTTTTATGTCACTTCTTTAGTTGTAGCTCTACTGCTTAGATATATGTCCGATTGCACAGGATTACTATAAAAGCAACATTTACTGTACTTAAAATGGGTAATATCTTGGATTTTTAACATATCAGAATTCAATTACTATAACCTTAAAGAAATAACATTATTGAAATGGTGCCCATCCTGAAATAAAAACAAAGAAGCATCTATTGTCTCAGAAGAGCAATTCTTGATTCAATTTATTTAGCTACTTTGTAAAGAGCCCTTCAAAGTTTTGTCACTGGTTTAATCTAATTACAAAATATCATCAAGTAAGGTCATTGTTTACAAGTGTTCAGTTCATTTTGTCAGGGTTCTCAGATGTCAGTAGATGATGAGATATATAGATGGAGGCTCTGTGTCTCATGAAACCCAACAATTTACCCTCCTGTCAAACGCACATAGTTGTTCATATGACCTGAAAGCATTCTTAATCCCCTGTAACAGCAGTATAAGCTTCCTAAAGTCATCCCAACTTGATGCTGTATGGCTGTCTTTTTTATCATTAGCCAGACCAGAAAGGAATAAACTGTCATGTGTGTACACCCAAGTATGAGCTCTGTTTATTTTGGGCTGCAGCTTTTCAGTTTCCCTTTTTGATCATTTATGTCTATGTATAATAATGCACATTGTGAGTGGTTGTCTGGTAGGCCAGCAGACACCTTTGGAAAAACTGGTGAAAGTTGAAGGCATAAAAATGTATAGGTCTCTCTTAGTCCATACCTTGAAAAGGAACTCATACTGGTAAATGTAGTGGCTTCCGAGTCCTAGTGTGAGTAAAATGGCCACCAGGGAGCAGTTTTTCCAACATATGTCTAAATGATGCCCCAGGAAAAAAATGTGAGCCTTAGGCATTATAAAAAGTAATAGTTATTGGGAGGCTGGTGAAATTTCAAGAAAACGTACCCATACATACAGGAGTTTCTGTAGTTGCCAGAAGTAGGTTATGCCTGATCTTAGGTTTCATTCCTGGAAAGGTCATGAAACTAAGTACAGGCTGTCAGTACCCCCACTGAACTTAGGTTTTGGGGCAAAGGTTTGACTGGGAGGGTGGCAGGGCTGTCAAAGTGATGAGGTATTATTTAGGAATTAAGTGGAAGAGTTCTGTGCTGCTTGATGCACTGTGTCTGTGGATAGTGGGTAAGTGGGCAATTCAACTCAACATGGACTTGAGCCTGTGTAGCCAGGCCCAGTGGGGCAGCTTTCTTTTGTTGTCTGTTAGCTTGCTTTGTTACTTCCTTTTGATTATTCATCCTTTTTGTTTTTGTATAATAAAACACTTTTTGACTAAGTTTAGGTTTTCGCCTTTGTTTGGTCTAGGTTAGGCTGGTACAAAAAAGTGGCCAACATCACATAATATTGATTAAAAATATACACCATTAAAAATATGTTTCAGTATGGAATGTTAATATACTGAAATTTTGCCACAGTTCAGCACAAAATATTTTTTAAATTTCAATTCCACAAAATTTTCTGAGGCCTTTTTTTCCCAGTGGACTGAATTTTCATCCATTTGTCCACCACCATACACAGCCAATACAGACAAACTGAACTACTTGTTGTGCAGAATGCTTGATAACTAGCATACTACACTGAACTGCATCAGATATCCATTCTTCTATATGGCTGCTAGGAAAGTGGGGTGCCCATGACCAAGAGTCTCTTCATGGGACTGACAAGATTATTTTAAGACCCTCAAGGGAACCTTGGGAAATGCTCACAAAGACACATGGCAAAGTCAAAGACACAAAGATCCTAATTTCAGATGTATTTAATATGGCTTTGTGGCCTCTAGTTATAACATTTATTTATGCCATTGACCTCAATGCACAAAAATACTAATTTAGTATGTATTGTAAATGAAGAAAGGTTTAGGACAAGCTGGTAGCAAAGACAGGATTACTCAACTGCATGCTGAGAGCCTGAAAACGGAACTGTTTCATACTTTTCATACCAAAATATGCCTACCGTGCCTTGAAGATCATGAAAGCAAGTGGACGTATATGGTTGTGATTTGGATCTGGCTGAAGAAAATATAGTAAAAATGAAGAACAATTTCCCAAGACAAATTGTGAATGGCAGAACAAGGTTGAATCATCTGCTTATGTCAGGAATGCTTGCATTTGTGTTATTCCCGTATTACACAAGTCAATGGTTTGGATGTGGTCCAGTCATTCCAAATTTTTTGTTTAATATTTTTATACAGATGTGTCACCCTGTGTGAATAACTAATAAATCTTAAATGCCCAGTCGCTTTTTATCCACTTATTTCCCAAACCTGCTTATACCAGTTACTTCCTAGTCTCAGGACATGCAAGCCTTATAGTCTTAAATAAAAGGCGCAAGAGAATATCTTCGTGCAGCAGCACACACCAGAGCCCCAGCTCCGAGATGACTGTTTGTGTTGATCTCCTAATTCACATAAATGTCATCAAAGTACATTTTGTGGACTTCATATTTATTCAGGTGATTTGAGCAGTTGCTGCTTTATGTGATTTATGGAGCTTAACAGACCACAGCTATTTGTATCCACTCCAGCAGCCACAAGCTAGCTGTTTGCCAAGGGCTTGGGGGCTTTTTTGTTGTCTTTTTTTTTTTCCCCTTGGAAATTTTGAGAATATTAGTGAAGGCCACCCAAGCAGGAGGAAGAGTGCAGTGGATTCTGGTGATCTTGGGTAAGTTTAGTTCCTTCGTTGCACTAAGGATGGTGCTTTTAAAATCTAGCATTAGAAAAGAATTGAAAACAAACAACTGATAGCACGAAGACTTGAAGCTGTGTGCCACTGGCAGGTGAAGAGTCAAGTCATAAAGGGGATGGCCAGCTGCTTGCTGTAGGTCACTCCAGTCTGGCAAACCGACTGTTCACTGAAATAGGCCCAGATAGCTCCTTTATCTGGAGAGGATGGACCTTAAGTAGTGAAGTGCATGGTGTCCAAAACAGATGGGGAGCCAGAGCTATGGAGACAGCAGTGCTGGACTTGAACCTAAGAAGTTAAATAGCAGGAATGAAGTAAATCTGTTATAAGTGTTAATTTGTAAGGAGATTTTACTTAAGGAGTAGTGATTGTAAACTCTACATAATTTCTTTCAGTGTTAGGGGGGAGAACATTTTCACATCCCAGTCAGATATTCAGTTTGTGCGGTCATATGTTTTTTTTTTAATTAAATAGAACTGAACATCATAAACACAATGATAAGTACCTGTATAATCAAAATTAGCAGACTTTCTCTGCTGCTGTGACGTTCCTAAGTACTTCCAACTTGGTTCACTGTAGGAGGTGAGATACTTAAAAAGAGCATAATGAGATGATGTACAATGATGACTCTATGAGCCTATAATATAAACTTGTAAACAAAAAAATAATGAAAATATCTTTACAATAGCTCTAAGACAAAGTACGATGGGCCTTAAATCTAAGCAGCCAGCCAGGCAGCCATCCTCTCTGTCTTTCACACATGTAGCATCCTTGCTGTTTTTCTTTAAGAAGTCTGGAGCACACAGTCACCTCTTCACCATTCCCGATGGTGACCCCGCAAGGTGCACATTGCGATTCTCAATATGCAAGCAAGTCTGAAGTGGATTTCTACCTTGTATTGTAACTTTACCTTCCATCTTTGCCAGTCTCCCCAAACAATTGGCAGTACCTACAGCATCTGATGTCCACAAGGAGGACAGCACCGATAAGCCTTAAACAATAAGGCACAGTTCATAGTTCTGAGTAACTGTGATGTGATCACAGTGCAGTGTTAACCAAACAGCACACACAAAAAAACAAAGAACAAAACAGAAAGGAAAGCAAGGGAGTGAAACACAAGATGGCACCCATCTTTCACATGCCTTCATCTTTTGTTTTGTTAAATGTCTTATCTTACTGCTTGTTTAAATTGTTCACCTGATCTTTCTGCTTTAAAAAATATCCATCATCTAGCCGTTGATCAAATATTCACCAAAGAAAATAAAATTGGAATATGAACAATGTGTATTTTTTCTAGCTAGTATATTTCAACACTTTATAATGAATCTTCTAAGAAAATGGCGTACACACAAATGAAGCTGTGGCACACCTAAACTAGGGTCTGAGAACTCTGATGAACATGCATAAATGAACTAGAGTCTGACTACTTTTGAGGTGTAAGTAATAGATTAGCATCACATGGTCTTGTCTGATTTTGTTGTAAACCAAGAGGAACAATATGTTTGTAATTCTAAGAATAGCCTGTCTCACTATAGTAGTGACTTTTAAAAGACACTCAATTTCATTAAAATCTCAAGTTAGAAACCTGAGTGCTTCACTCCAGCTCCCAAGGATCACGTTTGCCCACCACTCTTAAATTTTCTTAGCGTCCCCTTCAGATGTAAATTAATTTCCATTTTGTTTGCCTGTCTAGACATTTGAGAATTATAACTAGAAGGCAAAATCCAGGCTGCCAAGAAACCCCTAAGTAGATCTGCCATTTGATTAGAGCTCATTAGACAATTAATAAGATGCTGATGTGTCAGGTGCACGTTTGCCATACTGCGGTCTCCAACCAGTTATGTCTTCATTGAAAGAGGCGAGTTATCTGGAAGAATAATTTTCCCTACATTATTTATAATACTGAGATATTGAATAAATTGGATTAATTTTTTCCGCAGAAGGTCTTTGTGAAATTAAGACCTACATGGATCTATGAAATGATGCAACATGAGCATATAAGATGGTTAAAGAAGCACTTTTCTTATGTGGTTAATTTTGAGGATGTTTTTTTTTTTCTTCTTGGTTCTGTGTTCTGCTCACCTGGGCTGTTTCACATATTGTATTTCCTGGTAATGCATCACTACTGAATAGGGGGTACATTTTTTTCTGCACTCTGCTTTTATTTGTATATCTTCCCTCAATTGACAAACATATCCTCTAGATACTGTATCTGCTCAAATGGGGGCATTGTTTTTTTGGATGACATTTTTGTTTACCAATTGGCTGCTTTCTCACATCAGCCCCCATGCATTTGAGCTTTATTGCTCCTTGGAATTGATCCTCTGACTTTGGCATCACCACGACTCCCTTTTGTGAAAGCATGGCCTATTAAAAACTCCCAGCTGTTACATATCTACCAAATGCCCCTAAGCCATGCCATGTGCTTAAGTCTGTTACACCAAAGTCTCTGGAATAAAAGTTGATGTGTAGCTGGTCAGTATTGTCAAATGAGTGGTGTTTCTTAGGTCACTTCAGATTTCCTCGGATTCATCTACCAGGTAAATCCTAGTGTGTATGGGAAAACAGCCAGACAAACTGTTAAGGTAAATACGAATGCAGGTGTTTGTCATCACAAAGCAGGTCAGAGATGTCTGCAGACTTCTTTGATACAAATAATTACCATCCCAGTGACTCAACTGGGGCAGTGCAGTCAATGTGGCCTAGTGGTTAAGGCAGTGAACTATAAAACATGAGGCTGTCACATCATTTCCTGCTTCCTGGCCCTTTTCCTAGTGTCTTAAAATTGCAGTGTTACAACTGTAAAAAAAATATAACTAAGGAACTGTATTAAAGCTCTATGGTGGTAAAGCTCCTCAGCACTGAAAGATATTAAAATGGACAATACATTAAGTGCATACTGGGTGTGTTGTGTGTTGATTCTTCTGAGTCTTGGAGCTGGGTATTGGTTTGTACTGTTAGAGACAGCCAAAGTGCATTCTGTCCATTATACAAGTTGCCTGTTTGTACTGGTGTTTATGTGACTACTTGAACATTATATTTCTCCTTAGAGTTAATAATATAACTCTGTCTGTAGATTGTATGCCTTTTAAATTAATTTTAGTCTTGAGTGTTTCCTCTAAATGGTGTGTCAATATGGTAAAGGAGCTGCTTCATCTAGTGTATCTCATTTCTCATCTTCTTGTAGGATATTTTAGTTTTGAGCAAGGTGGTATTGTTCGATACAGTATCTTGGGGGCCTTTCCATTTTACAACATGTGTCAGGCATATATTGGATTTATCAACATATTCCTCCAAAAGGAGAAGGTTGTATGGAGCATTCCAAGTGTGTGTTCCGTGGGGGTCATTCATAAAGAGCATAAATTGGTTGGCACGTCACAGGGGCAAGCACCATTTCACTTGGAAGGAGGGTGGATTGTTGAGTTTTTGCATTTTGTATCCCAGTAATGCATTATTACACAAGGGAATCATGGGAGAACAGGAGACTGGTGCTATGTTGGGGAAACTCCTTATCAAAGCTGGCAGACTGCAGATAAACATATTAAGAAGGACTTCCATAAAACAGTCCCTCTCCCCCTGTTTCAGTAGGAAGCCATTTCTAGATGTGGTTTCTTTTCATTTTCCATACCACAGAACTGGAGAGACTGGTCACAATTGTGTGTTGGGGATTGTGCTCATCTGATTTTCCCCAAATAAGGGCAGCACCTGCTGGGTCCTGATTGTCACTTTGTGTTTTTGCAGGATATGAGGAAGCATGTCATGATGACCCTACTGGACACAGAACAGTCTTACGTGGAGTCCCTTCGCACATTAATCCAGGTAGGCATTGACATTACTTTAGAGAGCCTGCTGATTCAACATTTTCTGTTACTTTTCTTTCTTGAAAGTGAAAGAATGATAACAGCTTTTCCATAAGTGTTGTAGTTTGAGAGTCCTCTGTGTTTCCTTTGATGTGAAATGTGAATGACTAGTTAGGTGTAGGACTTGTGATCCAGGAACATGCCTCTTGTACTTTCCAGGCTTGCCAGTTTTCAGAAATATATTATCATAGTTATCAGTTATTGTCAGTCAGACCTATGAACCTCATACCTTCCTGTCTACCAATTCTTGCCTTCATCTATTTAGAATGATGACAATTTTTGTGACTTCAGAGTTAATACTGCTGCTGTGGATTCCTCGGTTTGCATTTTATAGAAAGGCCACTTTGACTTAACCTTTACTATTTTGATTTTCAATGTACACAAATTGAAATTAAACAGAGTAGGTATTTCCACTTCCTCTTAACGTGAAAACATTTTTGTGGAAGAATGGTTTCAAATATTTGGTGTTGTTTTTTCCATTTCTAAATTAATACTGAATCAAGGGTGTACGTGGATGGCCTGCACTTATTGACTGTCACATTGTTGACATCTGTGGATGTATTTGTTTACTTATGCTGGTTAAAGTTATCACATAGTGACAAATACCTTTACACAACTAAGTCTTATTTCATCTCTTAGTGTTGCATTCTTTGCGAGGCCTTTTGTTTGAAGCTGGTCATGATACTCTTTATGGGCTGCTCATAGAACAAGTGTCTAACCAGGTGACTCAACCCACCAGCATAGGTTCCATTTGCCTGGCATGTCCAAAATACTGGATCACAAATAGCGACCTTTAACTCCACTGTTTTGACAGTTTTACACTTTGCTCTGTTTTTTCATCACTAACTTCCACTGTGTCATCCATAAGCAGGCAATAGCATAAATGTGTTTCTCTTATTATTATGATTTTTTTTTTACCAGTCCTCCTGTTAGGCTGCTTGGTTTTTTTCTGCTACACCCTAACACATCCTAAAAAAAAGTCTGCTAGGTCCTAAGAGAAGTCTCCTTAGGGCTCATCTATACTTCACACTCAGAACGCGTACGCTCCCGTAACATGGCTGCCACACGTTCCCAGCGTTCATTTGATGCATCCTCTGAGCAGGTCCTCAGAAATTAACATGACGCGTGCACAAGTTGCAGTACCAGCAAAAAGTCGGGGGGCGCAGTGTGCTAAAATTTACTATCTACATGTGACAGAAAGCCGCTGTGCGGATCCTATGAGATCGGTGTGCGCGCTTCGATGTTTGATGAATGGGTCGAAGTGGTGAAGCAAAATGCCAACATACAGATGCATTCATGGTATTCAAGCGTTGCATATTCCCGATCGTAATGACATGGTACATTTTAAAAGTCTCACATACCATCTTCTGTGCAGTCTTTTTTTCTAGGGCTTCCTCCGGTACTGACAGCAGTGGCAAACAGCAATAGATTGCCACTCTGAGCACATTAAATGTATGATATTCCTACTCTCTGCACATTTAGAATCCTTAGATTTATACTTGATATCACTTTCATGATGAAATGCATTGAAGTATGTATGTTACATTTTACAGATAAATCGGTAATTTCGTTTAAATAATGAATACTGTTAATAATGACACACCTGGTGGTGACACGGTGGCGGAGCGTTAGCCATGCTGTCTTGCAGGGAGTCACATCGCTGATATTCCCTGCCTGGAGTTTACATGTTTTTCTGCTGGGTTTCCACAGTGGGCTCTGGTTTCCTTCCAAAAATATGCAGATGTGGTTACACTAAAATGACGCCAGCGTGTATGTGTGTGCTTGTATTCACCTTGTGATGAGCTGATGCCTCGTCCAGGGATTGTTTCAGCCTCATGCCCAATACTAGCTGAAATGGACAAATCCCCGGACTGATGGATTTAATCATTAAACATCCTTTTCGGAGATATTGCTGTAAGGTGTCATCGGAGTTTAATGGGTGTTCCAGGCAATTCACAACACAGCGAAGCTGAACCTGTTCTCCCTGTGATAATATCTCACACTGCCACCTGGTGGATTTCTCTAGATTTATGTAAAGTATGCGTGCAAGTATAACAACATTTATTTATATAGCACATTTTCATACAAAAAGTAGCTCAAAGTGCTTTACATAATGAAGAAAAGAAAAATAAAAGACAAAATAAGAAATTAAAATAAGACAACATTAGTTAACATAGAAAAGGAGTAAGGTCCGATGGCCAGGGTGGACAGAAAAAACAAAAAAAAACTTCACAAAGCTGGAGAAAAAAATAAAATCTGCAGGGGTTCCAGGCCACGAGACCGCCCAGTCCCCTCTGGGCATTCTATCTAACATAAATGAAATAGTACTCTTTGTAGTTAGGGTTCTCATGGAGTCACTTGATGCTGATGGTCATACAACTTCTGGCTTTTAATCCATCCATCATTGTTGGAACATCATGGTGCTTTGAGTAGATGGTGGTGGCGCAAGCCACCACCAAAAGGACACCGGAAAAGGAAACAGAAGAGAGAGTAGGGGTTAGTACAGATTTTAAAGCCACCATGAATAGTTACTATAATGAATTGGATATACAGAGTATCAGGATTTAAATTACAGTAAAGTTATGAAAGGCCATGTTAAAGTAATGTGTTTTCAGTAGTTTTTTAAAGTGCTCCACTGTATTAGCCTAGCGAATTCCTACTGGCAGGCTATTCCAGATTTTAGGTGCATAACAGCAGAAGGCCGCCTCACCACTTCTTTTAAGTTTTGCTCTTGGAATTCTAAGGAGACACTCAGTTGAGGATCTGAGGTTACGATTTGGAATATAAGACATCAGACATTCTGATATATAAGATGGGGCAAGATTATTTAAGGCTTTATAAACCATAAGCAGAATTTTAAAGTCAATCCTGAATGACACAGGTAACCAGTGTAGTGACATCAAAACTGGAGAAATGTGCTCAGATTTTCTTTTCCTGGTTAGGATTCTAGCAGCTGCATTCTGCACTAGTTGCAAACGATTTATGTCTTTTTTGGGTGGTCCTGAGAGGAGTGCGTTACAGTAATCAAGTCGACTGAAAACAAACGCGTGAACTAATTTCTCAGCATCTTTCAATGATATAAGAGGTCTAACTTTTGCTATGTTTAAGTGAAAAAATGCTGTCCTAGTGATCTGATTAATATGCGATTTAAAATTTAGATTACAGTCAACAGTTACCCCTAAGCTTTTTACCTCCATTTTGACTTTTAATCCTAATGCATCCAGTTTATTTCTAATAGCCTCATTGTATCTATTATTGCCAATCACCAAGATTTCAGTTTTTTCTTTATTTAACTTGAGAAAGTTACTATTCGGGCGGCACGGTGGCGCAGTGGGTAGCGCTGCTGCCTCGCAGTTGGGAGATCTGGGGACCTGGGTTCGCTTCCCGGGTCCTCCCTGCGTGGAGTTTGCATGTTCTCCCCGTGTCTGCGTGGGTTTCCTCCGGGCGCTCCGGTTTCCTCCCACAGTCCAAAGACATGCAGGTTAGGTGGATTGGCGATTCTAAATTGGCCCTAGTGTGTGCTTGGTGTGTGGGTGTGTTTGTGTGTGTCCTGTGGTGGGTTGGCACCCTGCCCAGGATTGGTTCCCTGCCTTGTGCCCTTTGTTGGCTGGGATTGGCTCCAGCAGACCCCCGTGACCCTGTGTTCGGATTCAGCGGGTTGGAACATGGATGGATGGATGGAAGTTACTATTCATCCATTCTGATATACAAGTTAGACATTGTGTTAGTGAATCAAGAGAATCGGGGTCATCAGGTGCAATTGATAAATACAGCTGTGTGTCATCAGCATACCTGTGGTAGCTCATGTTGTGCCCTGAGATAATCTGACCTAATGGAAGCATGTAGATTGAGAAGAGCAGCGGACCCAGGATAGAGCCTTGTGGAACACCATATAGAATTTCATGTGTCTTTGAGTTGTAATTACCACAACTAACAAAGAATTTTCTCCCTGCCAGGTAGGATTCAAACCAACTTAAGACGCTGCCAGAGAGGCCCACCCATTGACTAAGGCGATTTCTAAGAATATTATGGTCAATGGTGTCAAATGCGGCACTCAGATCTAAGAGGATGAGAACAGATAAATGGCCTCTGTCTGCATTTACCCGCAAATCATTTACTATTTTAATGAGTGCAGTTTCTGTGCTGTAATTTGTTCTAAAACCTGACTGAAATTTATCAAAAATAGCATGTTTATTGAGGTGCTCATTTAACTGCATAATGACTGCCTTCTCTAGAATTTTACTTAAGAAAGGCAGGTTAGAGATGGGTCTAAAATTTTCAAGAGCAGAGGGGTCGAGATTATTTTTCTTAAGTAGGGGTTTAACTACAGCAGTCTTAAGACAGTCTGGGAAGACCCCCGTATCTAATGACGAATTTACTATGTCAAGAACATTATCAATTAGCACGCCAAATACTTCTTTGAAAAAATTTGTTGGTATTGGGTCAAGGACGCAGGTGGAGGGTTTCATTTGAGAAATTATTTTATGTAAATCAGGTAAATCTATCCTAGTGAAAGAGTTTAATTTGTTTATAACAGAATACTGGGGTTTAGGAGGATCCTTAGTGTTGGGGAGATATACTATGTTATTTCTAATATCATTAATTTTTTTATTGAAAAATACAGCAATAGCCTCACAGGTTTTACTGGAAGTACTTAGGAGGCATTCCTTTGAGTTACCTGGGTTTAACAGACGATCAATCGTCAAGAATAAGACTCTGGGATTACTAGCATTGTTATTTATAATCTTAGGGAAATAGCAGCGCCTCTCAAGACGGACTGTGTTATTGTATTCTGTTATTTTAACTTTTAATATTTCATAGTGGATAGTTAGTTTAGTCTACCTCCATTTACGCTCAGCTCTACGGCATGTTCTTCTTAAATCAGACACTCTTTGGGTCTTCCATGGTATAACAATGCTAGAAAATTTTTTAACTGTCTTTTCAGGTGCAACTATGTCAACAGCAGCTCTCACTTTAGTATTAAATCTTTCCACCTTACTATTTAAATTATCTTTACTATTATAGTTGGCACTATAAACTGACTGATTGCTTAGAATGTTTGTAAGTTTTAAAGCTGCTGATGAGTCAAAGAAGTGTTTTTTAACAATATGCTTCTCATGAGTGTTTTCTATCATTATTTCTATATTAAAAAGTAGAAGAAAATGGTCTGATAGACCCGTATCAATGACCTGCTTTATATCAACTTTTAGTCCTTTAGTAATCACTAAGTTTAACGTATGACCTGCTTTATGTGTAGGCTGATTAACGAGCTGTCTCAAATCGAAAGAGTCCAGGAGGTTCATAAATTCTTTTACTTTTTGGTCACACTGATTATCTATATGAAAATTAAAGTCGCCGACTATTAAGAGTGTGTCATAGTTCGTAATTAAAATTGACATTAAGTCAGAGAATTCCTCAAAAAAAGACGCTTTGAATTTTGGAGGTCTATACAAGGATAATACTAGAACGTGGAATCTCCATGGATAACAACGGCGAGATACTAAAAGGACTTGAATTTACCAAAACTGACATCATTACATTTTAAGCGTTTTGAGTAAATGTTGGCAAAGCCACCGCCTCTTTTTCCTTGGCGATCTGCACGAGTAAAACTGTAATCCGGAGGCGCAGATTCGATTAAAACAGCTGCGCCATCTGAGTTAAGCCACGTTTCACTTAGTGCAATAAAATCTATTTTTTTATCACTAATAAGATCATTGATAAAAAACGTCTTGTTAGTTAAAGCTCTAACATTTAATAGAGCCATATTTAATGTTTCAGAGGGGCAGAGATGAATACTATGTGCGTTATTGATAATTGGGACAGGAACTAAGTTATTTTTATTAGCGCCACTCTGTGTGTATTTTTTGTTTAATCTATTATCTATTTTTATAGTTTTAATACATTGTGCATCTAAAGTAGTAATTTTAATTAAATTATTGGTGTTTATGCCATATTGCGTAGATTTTCTACGTGCATTGAGATTGGTTATTACAGTATTTATGTTGAGCACTTTTATGGAAGATTTTGTTAAACAATTATCATGTCCTAGCACAGCAGTAGCATTTTGGAAGGGGTTAAGAGCAGAGATAGATAGTCAAGATAAACAAATTAACTTAGATATGTTTTCGGGGAGAACCCGGGCGCCGAAACTGTTCGGATGCAGGCCATCTCGCTTGAAGAAACGCGGTCTTTCCCAAAAGAGGTCCCAGTTGTTGATGAACCCGATGCCTTGATTCTTGCAGAAGCCCTGCAGCCAGTTGTTTAATCCTAGCAGATGACTGTAGTACTCTTTTGATCGTCTGACAAGAGGCAGTGGACCCAAAATGAAGATCTTTGCCGATGGGGTCCTCTCCTTCGTGTCTTTAATTAATGCTGTGAAGTCAGCCTTGAGGATTTCCGATTGTTGGTGCCTTATATCGTTTACGCCGGCATGCAAAACAATTGCTCCAACTGCCCTGTTCTTGTGCTTCTCGTAGATTGCTGGCACACGTCTCATCGGACACGAGCACCGGGAAAACAAGAAACAAATGATTTTCTATTAGGGCATGCGATATTGAGGTTTCTAACAATAGAATCACCTACCACTATTACATCACCAGGGGCTGAAGGTGAACTGGGGACGCGGAGAGGGTCGAACCGGTTCTGAGTTAAGATGCTTGCCTGTGCCGATGGAGGTGTTCTGGCCTTGAACCCCTGCCTGCATAGCTGAAATCCGCCAAGGTCATCATCGGTGTCGCTCCTACGAGGCGCGGGGGTGAAGTTCACTTGAGCGGCACAACACGGGGTTGATGTTACGCCGATTACAGATGGCGAGGACGGTTTATCCAGCAGCCGAGCCTTCAGATCTCTAAGGTATCTTCGTCTGGACAGGAGTTTCTGAATCTGTTCGTCGAGTGCCTGGAGTTCCTCTACTACGACTGCAACGCGATTCATCTCACTGTCGGCCATTGTCTGCTTCTGCTTCTGCTTCCGCTTCCGCTTCGTGCCCTAGGAAGAATGAGAGAGAGAGATTGGTTAGTAGTATAAACAGTACAACGCTTGCGTAGCAGGAGCGTCCTCTGCAGCATGCGTCGCTTGAAGTATAAATCTGGCCTTAGGGTTGCTATGGCCTTCCTGTAATATGGAAATTAAAATTGCACACAAAAGACTTGCAACAATGTTGATGTATCAAATCGTTCACTTAAATATCGAATCACATATTTGAAGATGAAGTGTAACTAATGGGGAAATACATTAAAAGCAAATAACAAAACCACTTGGTCATACAAAATGTTATGGGAATCTGAAACAAACCACTGAGCCCTTCACTTGAAGCAGAACATCTGGATGAGATATTGAAATTTACTCATTAGCTATTCAAGTAAGCTTGACACAGAGAAGGGTCTCCTATTGTTTTTAAAAGTAAATAAAGAAAAACATATGTTTATTACAACAACTTAAGCATAACATCTTATGATTTGCACATTATGCACTAAATATAAATTGACTACTCTGTTAGACCTTTGAACTGCTCCTCAAAGTCTATAGACTGGTATGAGTCCACTATGATTTTGGTCGAGATTATTACAGTAACGACAAATCTGTTAATGCTAATAGTAAAAACACATTAGTATTAAAAATAAAAAACTGAACTATCACATTAACACTTATATTCAGACTCTTTGCTATGACGCTTTAAATATGGCTCAGGTGCATTCCATTCTATTGTTCTTATTTGAGATGTTTCTACACCTTGTTTGGACTCTGCTTTTGCCAAATGCATTTGATTGCACATGGTTAGGAAAGGCACGTACCTGTCTGTTTGAGGTCCCACAGCTGACAATATGTACCAAAGTAAAAACCAAGCAATGAGATTTAAGGAATTGCCTGTAGAGCATAGAGACAGGATTATAAAGAGCCATAGATCTATGGAAGGCTACAAACAAATTTCTGCAAAATTCAAGTTTCCAAAGAGCATAGTGGCTTCCATAATTATTAAAAAGAAGATGTTTGGAACAACCTTCTCTTCGAAGAACTGATCACCCAGCAAAACATAGCAATCTGATGGGAAGGACCTTGGTAAGAGAGGTGACCAAGAACCAGATGATCACTCTGGCTGAGCCCCAGAGAACCTGTGTGGAGATGGCAGAAATGTCCAGAAGGACAATTATCTTTGCAGCACTGCACCAATCTGTGCTTGTTGGCAGCGTGGCTAAAAGGAATCATCTCCATAAGAGACCCATGAAAACTTGCTTGGATTTTGCATAAATGCACCTAAAAGACTCAGACCATGTTTCTGGTCTGAAGAAACCAAAATTGAAAAGTTTGGCTTCAGTTCTAAGCATCATGTCTGTTGGAAACCAGGCACCAGTCATCACCTGCATGATATAATTCCAATGTTGTAGCATGGTGACAGCAGCATCATGCTATAGGATTGTTTTTTTCAACAGCTAGGGCTGGGAGCTGAATAGAGCAAAGTACAGAGATATTCTTGATGAAAACCTGCTTCAAGATGCTGTGGACCTCAGACTGGTACAACTTTGTAAATGTTCCTGAGTAACCCAAGAAGAGCCCAAGCTTATTTCAGGTTTTTTTTAATTAAATTTGCAAACATTTCAAGTGATTTCAGCATAAGGCTCCAACATAACAAATATGAAAAAAGTCAAGGAGGTCTAAATACTTTGTGAATTTTCATTGATATATATTGTGACAGACAGCTGGGCCGATATAATAGAAAGACCAAAGGAGTACGTAGATTGTGTAGCACCACCTCGGATTCCTGCATGGCTCCATTGGAGTTGGAGTTTGGCACAGCCCTGTTGGGTTCCATGGGAGCCATCAGCGTGAGATGCAGAGCCCTAGTTTGGGTTTCCACCACACCTGGGAGTACGTCCAGATAAAACTGATGTGCCACCTGAAGTGCTCCCAGGTGCAGCATAAAAGAGACTGGCTCAGTTCACTCCCCTTATATCCATGATCTGCTTCTCATAACTGAGAGGGCATGGCGGATGATTGGGGTTGATTGGGATTAGGGTTACCTAGTAAGTAACTATCTGAATAATCAGATTGCGATTCAGACCTATGAAAAAAAAAAAAATATATATATATATATATATATATATATATACACACACACATACACAAAAATATATATTTATATATATTGTCACAAACTTGACTCCGAGACAGAAAGTTTTGGGGCAGCCACCCGTATAATTGGTATCCTGGCTGCAAAGTCGTAATATTATATACAGCACTGATGTACACAAAACAGAACTGAGGGAATAGGGAAAAAGTGCAGGCTTTTACAGGGGAAGACAGGAAGTGAGATCATAGGGGTTGTGCTCATGAAGGTTTTCAGCCATTGGTTTGAGACCGGACATGACATCACAGGGGCTGGAGCCGGCAAGGTCTCCTTCCATAGGCTCGGTCCCGGAAGTGATGTGAAGAGGGCCAGGTGGAATCTCCCGTGAATGGTCTACAACAGTGGTCCCCAACCTTTTTGACAGCAAGGACCACTTTATTAGATGCAAATTTTTCCACGGACCGGTCGGGGGTTGGTTTTGGGGGGGGGGGGGGCAGTTTTATACACAATTTACATAACATTTCTATTATTATTAAGTTATTAAGCAGTTCGCATACGTTTGCAATCTGAGATTTTTCTTCTTTATTTGCATATAACAAAGACATATGCTTTACATTTGCCAATCCAACAGATTGCACATCACAAACATTAACACTGCAATCTTTTTTTCGTGTCTGCCGTTTCTATAGGAGGGTGACAATGAGTTAGATTCCAATGGATGTTTTTCAAATGTTGACAAGCAATAAGCAAAAGGAATCAATGAAAACCACAGACAACAAAAACAGCAAAAAAAAAAAAAAAAAAACAGTACGAGGAAAGTTCGAAGAAAGAGATTTTTTTTACAATGTTTCTGTTTGGGGATCGTTGTGCAAACGTGCACATCTGAGCTGCGACCACAGATCTAACTGCTCTGTGGATGAACCGTTCAAGCATTTCAAGGTCACTTCGTTGTAATGAAAGCATCTGTTGAATGTACTTCGTAGTAACATGATTTCTATAGACTCATGTCATATGGGGAAACTGTCGGGACCATAAAAATACTTTGTTGTAATAGTCTCTCACCTCGGTCTCTCTCCTCTCTCTGCACCGCTGCAAAGCCCCGCCTGCCAAGCGTTCTGAAAAGTCTGAGTGAGTCGCCGTTGCCAGCAGTGCTCTCGCGGCCCGGCTGTCAGACGGCTGCGGACCGGTAGTGGGCCGTGGACCGGGGGTTGGGGACCCCTGGTCTACAGGAAAGGGAGAAAAAGAGTCAATGCACTCTGTCACATCCCGGTATGCCTCGGAACTGCCCTTACTCAAGCCCTTTAGCTGCCTCCCATGCGCACGTGTGTGACAATATATATATATACACAGTGAACCCTCGTTTATCGCGGTTAGTCCGTTCCAGACTCTACCGCGATAAATGAATTTCCACGAAGTGGAAATGGATTAGGGTTACCTAGTAAGTAACTATCTGAATAATCAGATTGCGATTCAGACCTATGAAAAAAAAAAAAAAATATATATATATATATATATATATATATATACACACACACATACACAAAAATATATATTTATATATATTGTCACAAACTTGACTCCGAGACAGAAAGTTTTGGGGCAGCCACCCGTATAATTGGTATCCTGGCTGCAAAGTCGTAATATTATATACAGCACTGATGTACACAAAACAGAACTGAGGGAATAGGGAAAAAGTGCAGGCTTTTACAGGGGAAGACAGGAAGTGAGATCATAGGGGTTGTGCTCATGAAGGTTTTCAGCCATTGGTTTGAGACCGGACATGACATCACAGGGGCTGGAGCCGGCAAGGTCTCCTTCCATAGGCTCGGTCCCGGAAGTGATGTGAAGAGGGCCAGGTGGAATCTCCCGTGAATGGTCTACAACAGTGGTCCCCAACCTTTTTGACAGCAAGGACCACTTTATTAGATGCAAATTTTTCCACGGACCGGTCGGGGGTTGGTTTTGGGGGAGGGGGGGCGGTTTTATACACAATTTACATAACATTTCTATTATTATTAAGTTATTAAGCAGTTCGCATACGTTTGCAATCTGAGATTTTTCTTCTTTATTTGCATATAACAAAGACATATGCTTTACATTTGCCAATCCAACAGATTGCACATCACAAACATTAACACTGCAATCTTTTTTTCGTGTCTGCCGTTTCTATAGGAGGGTGACAATGAGTTAGATTCCAATGGATGTTTTTCAAATGTTGACAAGCAATAAGCAAAAGGAATCAATGAAAACCACAGACAACAAAAACAGCAAAAAAAAAAAAAAAAAACAGTACGAGGAAAGTTCGAAGAAAGAGATTTTTTTTACAATGTTTCTGTTTGGGGATCGTTGTGCAAACGTGCACATCTGAGCTGCGACCACAGATCTAACTGCTCTGTGGATGAACCGTTCAAGCATTTCAAGGTCACTTCGTTGTAATGAAAGCATCTGTTGAATGTACTTCGTAGTAACATGATTTCTATAGACTCATGTCATATGGGGAAACTGTCGGGACCATAAAAATACTTTGTTGTAATAGTCTCTCACCTCGGTCTCTCTCCTCTCTCTGCACCGCTGCAAAGCCCCGCCTGCCAAGCGTTCTGAAAAGTCTGAGTGAGTCGCCGTTGCCAGCAGTGCTCTCGCGGCCCGGCTGTCAGACGGCTGCGGACCGGTAGTGGGCCGTGGACCGGGGGTTGGGGACCCCTGGTCTACAGGAAAGGGAGAAAAAGAGTCAATGCACTCTGTCACATCCCGGTATGCCTCGGAACTGCCCTTACTCAAGCCCTTTAGCTGCCTCCCATGCGCACGTGTGTGACAATATATATATATACACAGTGAACCCTCGTTTATCGCGGTTAGTCCGTTCCAGACTCTACCGCGATAAATGAATTTCCACGAAGTAGGATTCTTTATTTATAAATCGAATATTTTCGCAGTTAGAGTATAGACAACCAGTTTACGACCTTCTAAATATGTTTTTTAACATTATTAGAGCCCTCTAGACATGAAATAACGAACCAACCCTTGCTCGCCGTGAAATCCATGAACGTTGCAGAAGAGGGTCCTGGTTGAGGTTCGTCCGCCCGGATGACCAGCGAATCCAACGGAATGTTTTTCTTGCGGCTGTCGCTGATCCAAACGGCTAGGACAGACTCCATTTTCACTATGAACTTATTACGACTTGTCACGACGCTCTTTGCTTCCTTGTTGAAAGAGACAGTAGCCGTTTTATGGATGTTCTTTTTATCTTTACGGATGGAGAGAACAGTAGACTCATTCAAGTCGTAATGGCAGGCAACCTCCATGATTTTCTTGCCATCTTTGATCATATCCAAGAGTTTCACCTTCTCCTGGATGGTAAGCATCTTCCTCCGGCGCTTATAGTTTCATTGTCAGAAGGCTTAGAGAAAGCAGCACATTTAGGAGCCATCGTGGGGCTTAGATAAAAGTTCTCAGAAAGTGCATGCGTAGTGATGTAGCGTGTATGAGAAAAAGGCACGAAAGTCGAAGCGTGATATAACAAAGGATCACTATATATATATATATATATATATATATATATATATATATATATATATATATATATATATGAAAAATATACACACACTAGTATATACGGTAGATAATAGATAGTATATGTTGTTATCTCTGAGAGCAAAAACATACTGGAGAGATTTTGCTGGAAATCAATAGACTATCATATTGATGCTGTTGATTGCGCCAAGATTTTTTCTGATAGAGTGATTCATATTTGAGTTACCATGTTCACATGCTGATAAATATATGCATCACTCAGAAAGTTGTCAAATTTATAGTGAGCATACAATTGGTTTAAGTTTGTTTAGATATTTGATGGGTTTATGTGGAGCAATGGCCTCAACAGTAATGCCCACTGTAGCCTACTTTTAATAGCTCATTAAGTCAGTAACAAAATACCCTGTATAGCTCACTGCTTTTTGCATTTTGTACTAATTTTCTTACCATCGGTGTTCTACAGTTTATAAATGAGCTGCTTTTAAAGAACCTGGTGAAAATTTACAAATACTCCATTCCTCTTGAATGCTCTGGTACTTCCATAGAAATGTCCTATTAATGATACTGGAGCTTCTGCCAGTTTACCTATATCCAAGTCTTCACTCTTGCACTTGTGATTTTATATCAGAACCTTATTCCCACTGTTTTCACTGATTCTATTTGTTGCATTTTTGATGACAGGTTACCTTAAAGGAGTCTCTAATGTCAGTTTCACACAAAACGTTGTGGGAATAAAGAAAAAAACTTCCAAATGATGTGGCTGAACTAGATACTCTGACAACTTTTAAAATGCATCTGGATGAGATATTTGGACAACTTGCCAATTAGCTTAGCAAATGACCCTTGTAAACTGATTTTTAAACTTCTTGTTCCAGATTCAAAGATGAATGGATTGTCTTTATTTTAGATGTTATCTACCCCACATAACTGTTAGGAAAAAAATGCAACCTTTGCAGCAGTTGAAGCAATTGGTTTCTAAAGGGTGCTGTGTTTGCAGATGTTGGGCTACCAAATGTCAAATCTTCTGTATATTTATTGTAGTCCATGCTATAGCATGAATTGATAAGTGCTCTTTTATCCTATCTCTCATCTGACAAAAATTCTTATTTTCTAATTTGCTTAAAAGAAAACCATGAAGAGATGGTATGTAGTGTTCGGGTCAAAAATAGGAAAAAATTAATTCAAAAGTTTAACATTTCTAGGAAAAGAACCTGTTGTGTGTTAATCTTCCAGTTGCTGTCTGGCACTCAACTGACCAGCTATAGTGTGTTAATTTGTATTTTAAACATCCAGATCTGAAAACATTGTCAAAGGAGCCTAATTCAGCAAGGGACGTATTTGTAGTTCAAATGAAGCCACTTATTGAAGCAGAAATCTGCAGCCACCCCTTCCTTACAGAACAGAGTTTTCCTTTCTCTTTTGTAGTGTTTGCCAGCACTTTGATTTTATTTTTTTTTTTGACTAGGCATGGTGGATTTTGTCATTTGTAAGTACGTGTCCATCATTTACACTTGTGCCTCGTTTCTATCTAGACTTTCTCTGTGTGGTTAGCAATCTTTGTAATCTCATAATAGCTTACTGGCTCCTTGTTTTTCAGTTGCCTTGGAGACCACTTCTGAGGCTCGTTATCGAATTTTAGAAATGTCGGAATTGCAGGAGTCATTTTACACTGTGTTCTGCTTAATTATATTTCCAATTTGTGCATCCCTTCTGTTACTGTGACATCACAGAGATGAGACACTTGTGGTCATTTTGCCTTCAGATGGCAATGAAGAGGTCATTTCGTACTGACTATGGAAGAGAGTTTGAAATGAATTGCACATGCAAGTGAAAGTATGGTCCTCTTTCGAGTGTAGCCCAATTTTCATCATGACAAGCTAACTTAGTTTTGCAGACCAGAGTCTACAAGTATGAACAGAATGATAGATCCAAGTCCTTTACTGTATATGTATTATGAGCAGAGTTGTTGAGACAATTTTTGGCTTTATTTCTGTAACTTCTTGGCAGCCAATGGAGAGATTCCCTATACCAGGGTGGGCAATTATTTTTCCAAAGGGGCCACATGAGAAATTGGAACGGTTTTAGATAGTTTTATGTGGATGATAGAATTATATATAAAGAGAACCAACATCCTCTGAGCATGCCTCCTTAAGTGTGGGAAGATTTCGTCTTTGAGAGAGGAGTAAAACTCTACCAGTGATACTGACTTAAAATGCTCTGCCAGTAGATTATCAGACTGCAGATCAGTGAGTTCAAGCTGGACATCACTGGGTGCATTATCCACACTATAAGTAAAGGGAGAAGAAATCATATGCATTTCACTCTCAACTGTTTTGAAGTCTTCAAATCTTCTTGAAAACTCACCATGCAGTGCCCCTAACATGGATAAATACTTGTGGAGGTGATCAGCTGATAGTGCGACTTCTTCAGTGTTGGCATGTGAGTGAGAATGTTGCCCTCTAATTGACTTGAAAGAAACTTCAGCTTTCTCATGAAAGCTGTCACCAAGCTGTACATTTTGTGTGCAAAGAGGCCCTTGCCTTGCAGCTTGGTATTTAGTTCATTCATTAGGGCAGTCACATCAACAGCAAAGGCCAGATCTGCAATTCACTGTGTATCTGAGAGCTCAGGAATGTCCTTGTGTTTCTTTCACAAAACTCCTGAATCTCTGCTCTCAGGTCCCATACTCTTTTAAGCACCTTGCCAAGGCTGAGCCATCTCACAGCTGTCTGGTAGCCTATGTCACTATGTTCACTTTTATGCTCCTCTAACAGTGAAACAAACTGTCTGTGATTCAGTGCTCTTGCCCTGATGAAATTAACTATTTTAATTACAACATCAACAACATAGCTATTTTTTAGCACTAACTTGCACAACATCTCTTGATGAATGATACAATGCAAAAATATCAATTTCTGTTCTGGGTTAATTTTAGTCACTTTATCTTGGATCCGCCTCAAAAGTCCAACATTTTTCCCCATCAGATTTGGACAGCCATCGGTTATAACACCTACCAGTTTGTCCCATTTTAGTCCCAGCGTGTCCATGGATGCATTTACCTCTGTGAACAAATTACTCCCCGTTGTAGTCCCTTTCATTAGCCGCATAGCTGCCAGCTCCTCCGTCAACTCAAAGTCTTTCGTTAATTCACGTACAAACATAAGTAACTGGGCTGTATCATGGACGTCACAGCTCTCGTCCAGAGCCAAGGAAAACAAGACAAAATTGTCCATTTTCTTTTGTAGTTGAAGCGCCAGATTCCCCGCGATGTTCTCGACCCGCCTCGTTACGGTGCGCCTCGAGAGAGACACATTTGCAAACGCGACTTTTTTATCAGGGCATATTAGCGCTGAAGACTCCACCAAACAGTCTTTGATAAACTCCCCATCAGAGAATGGCTTACTGTATCTTGCAATTTTGTGGGATATTACAAAGCTGGTCCTGACTGCTGCATCACTGGATGAGTGCAGCTTTGTAAAAAAATCCTTGTTGCTTTTACAGTTTAGCTAGCAAATCTTCCGATGCACGTGCCCGCTCTGCATCAGTGAAATTCTTGTATTTTTCTCTGTGTTTACCCTCATAATGGTGATTCAAATTGTATTCCTTAAACACCGCTATATGTTCTCCACACACTAAGCACACAGCTTTACCTTTGATGTCAGCAAATAAATATTTTGAAGTCTACGCCATGTTAAAATCTCTACATTCTGCATCAATTTTTCTTTTTTTAACGTTAGCTGACATATTTAAGGGCTAAGAGCTAATTTCTTGGAAGCTGTTAAACACATTTGCTGATGTGCATACAATAAGCGCACTGATAAGAAAAACAATACTGGCCTTCAAAATAAAATTAGTGTAATTGTATTTCGTGCACGTATCACAAACTAATAGATGTCGCTACACTTTTACTACAAACTCATGCGGGCCGGTCAAAGGTAGTCAGCTGGCCGGATGTGGCCCATGGGCCATAAAATGCCCAGGTCTGCCCTATACAGTACTCTGATACTGATGGTTACACCAACAGCCTGGCTCCAGTCTTTTAAAGTTGCGTTAGTGATCAGACTGTCCTGCCTGAAACATTAGCAAGTAGCCCATTGCAGTAGTCTATCTTGAATGACAAAGGCTTGATGTAGTTTTCAGCCCTACATCTGAAAAAATGTAATTTTTGTCATTTTACATTGTGGCTTGTTTTACAAAAACTAACCAAAATTTAGAACAAACATTTAAATCAGTTTTGAACCAAAATGAACTGCAGCTATATTAAAGTGCAACTTTTTCAGCTTTACAGTGTTCAAATTTAAATTTATCATCATGTGTACACTGTACAATAATGTTCTTATTGCATGTCTCCCACAGATTAGTAACATTAGCACAACATTAACAAAAATGGATAAATAATTGTATAAAATCATAACACCGAACACATCATGCATATAGAAGAATAACATTTTTAAATTATTAAACATATTTTTAAAAATTTTGTCAGTAAACATGGTTGTTGCAAATTTGCATGTGCTGAGGTCTGCACGTTATGTAGTCCAGAAAACAGTAACAGAGTGTGTGGTACTAAATCCAAAATCTATGAGTTTAGTGACCATGAACTAACACAGTTTGGAGTGTTAAAACTGAAGTGTATTCAGTAAACAGGACTCAAGCATAAAAGGTTTGTATAATCCCAGTGTGCTTGGGTGGTTTAAAGTGCAAAAAATATGGCATGCTTTATGAACCAATTATAGCATTAAGAAATCTGTAGGCGTTATAAACTATCTAGAACATTACATTCAGTGTATCCCAGCACCAGTCTGGCAAACCATTTCATAGTAATGGTAGTGAGTGCCACTGGTTAGTAGTCCTTCAGAAAGTCAATTTTTGTTGTCTTTGGCATAGGCATAATAATTGTCTTTTTGAAGCAAGTGGGGACTGCAGATTCTCTCAGTGAGATCTTAAAAGATGTCACTGAAAAGCCCAGCTATTTGGTCATTACAAGTTTTTAAAAAAAACATTCTGACATTCCTTCTAGGTCTCATAATATAATGATGTAGACTTGCTTAAAAATCCTGTTTATGTCATACACAGAAACATAGAAGGTTGAATCATGTGGTGATGTAGACCAATGTGGGCACAGAAAGAATGAACTTCGGCAAGGAGATAAATTGTGCATGCGATTAAACTAAGCTTTACCCCTGTAATACTTATGCACTTCTGAACCCTGTAACATTGGTCTAAATCAAGACTTCTGCTATACACAGTCATCAGCTTATTTCCATGCTGACATTTAGCAAACTGATAAACATTTTTCTACAAAAATGTTTTCTCAAGTCATCTTGCACTTGGCACACTTCTGTGAAGAATAGTTGTTGCCTAAGTACCAGTGGCATTTCTCCATTAAGGGCCAGCAGGGCACAGACCCAACAGATGTTGTTAAAAAATAAGTAATAAGCTTCTCTCATTAATTTAACCTATTAATAAAATGTTTAGAGCAACCTTCAAAATTGTTTCCTTAAATTTCTATCGTGTTCAGTTTATGTACTTATCTAGAAAAATATTGCTGCCTATAGTATGTGAATTTGTTTTTATGTTGGGTTCTGCGAGCCTGTTTCTGGTTGAGGGGTTTGACTAATTATCCCTGTAGTGCTCTCTAAACCCTTGGGACCACATCTTTTTTTATCTCTTGCTTGCATTTCCTGTTTGGGATTGGTCCAGTTAAGGCCATGGAGCACATCCCAGCAAAGAGGTATAAAAAGTTTTGTAACATTTCCTACCTTAAAAGTTAGCCACTGTATTTGGAAACAAAAAAGAAAGAAGGTCAATATCAGAAGTACATTGCTCTCAAGACATCTCACTGCATCTTGATTTTCACTCATCACTAACGAGGACCAGGTCATATTTGAAAGAGCTACCAAGAAAGCCTGTGTGTAATCCTGCTTCTTGGAAAACTTAAAGAAGTGCCAAATCCTGGTGTGAAAAGAGCAGAGACTGGTATGCATCAAATCATTTTTTTTTCAGCTGTTTGCTGTACTCACACTGACTGGCAAACACCTGGCTACATGGTAGTTAGCGCTGCTTCTGGATGTGTTAGACATACAGAGTGTGTGTTGTGTTTGTATGTTAATTGTGTGTTATTTTGGCTTGTCTTTTTTCACCTGAAGTCATTCAGTTTTAATCTTGAGGAGCTGCCGTTTCTGTTTGGGCAGTTTAGGTCAGGTTGGGGAGCATGCACTGGTAGAGCACAGTGTTGTACCCACCACATGACGAAACAGCTTGGGATCCTGGTTGGCAGACATGCTGTTCAGTCCCACCCCCTTGCATGTTTCACTAATCATTAACAAAACAAGAATGGTTAGTTAGGTAAGTTAATGTTTAACATTAGAGAAAACTGCTTACATTTAGAAAAATTCTTGCATGGACCCATCAGAAATTTCATGCAAAACACACCACTGCCTGGTACGATCCAAAGCAGTCCTCCTCGATGCCAGACAAGCTTGTGCTGAGGTGACAGTGAGACACATTGATTTGGACCTTGGGAATGCAGGTTAAGGACACAGAAGATAGTCTTTAATGGTCTGTCTGATGCTTAATGTTAAATGTATGGTTGCTGTATGTTGTATTGTGTTATCGTCATTAGACATATATGTTGGTCATCCCTGTTTGCCATCCTTTTGATTGGTCCTGTCTTGGCTGTGCATCTACACACTGGTGCCACATTCATTGCACAATGGAGGTATTCTGTCCAATCTGCTCTGCAGCATTTCAAATACTGTATACAGTACATGCCACTCGCACATTCTCCGTCAGATGCATGCTCTTGTTAATCATTAGTGATGATGCTTTGAAGAATAATGTGTTTAATTTTCATATTCAGTTTGCAGCCAAATTTCATTTTAGAGTTTGTTTTTCAATATGGAGTCACCCACAATTAATGACAACATGATTTGACGATTTTATTTAGTCTTTAATCTTGAAGACACACACAAATATTATGCATACCAAATCTTACAGACATGATAAAGCACCTTCATTGTGTTATAATTTTCATGATTTTTTCAAAGTAATTAAGAATATAATTCAGAACAACATAAGTATTGGTCTGATTTTGGAAGCCATTAGACAATGTATGAGGACAAATAAGACTTTTTACAAAATGAGGCAGTAATTAGTCCCACTGAAATGAAAACAACAGGCGCAGGCGTCATACCAGAAAGACTGCCATTTGGCATTTGTGACTGAATATGTAATTGTTTTATAAAACTCTAACTAATTAAACAGTAAAAATGAAATAATTGGTAAAAACTGTAATATAAGTTTGGAAGGTTAGATATTTTCAAGTGCTTACAGCATGACAGCAATAGAAACATGATTTTTTTTGTTTGGTTTTTACTTGTTGTGGTGCAGGAGTGACCAACTTGTTTCACAGAATTTTTGCTTCCTTCCATGCAGTTCAGTGGTGTGTAGATGCTTGTATGCAGTTTCAATTGCCCCAACTATTAAACGTTTCATATATGCTGCAAAATCTTTGACAATGCTTGTTCAGCCTCATGAGGTCCACAAATATCTCCTGTGGTACTCCGAGAATCCATATTATGTACTGGAGTAAAGTGTTTAGGCCTCAAAGTCATTAGACCATTGTTGGACTCCTGGCCTATTTTGACTCATGTGCCACTCCCATACGTACTGACACACTGGACCCCGACTTGACTGCTGTCACTGCACATTGTGTACTCTTCTTTTTTTCTGTGCCAGGTTATTTCTTCGCTGTAGTTTTTTTTCCCCCCATTGTTTTGGATGAACACAAAGAGTTTGTTTTATTTCAACTTTTCCCAATCTATCTCCTAGTTGCAGGCAGTGGTGACTTGTGTTTGGTATTTTCTTTAGGCCTGCCAGGTCTTGTCTGGCCTTTGCAGTTTGTGCAGAGGTAAAGGCCTCTGACTAGAACAAGCCCACTTTGAGAGAATATACTATAAATTACTTCACATTGGAAGAGAGAAAAGTGCTTCCTTTGAGGTACGTAAAGTTAGAACAGTTCTGTACACAGCAGAGCGTCATAAATTGTCTTACTATTTACCTTGCCATGGTCATCAGGCATACTCAAGTGCTGTACAAATTTTTTGCCATCAAAGTGTTAAATGTGAATGCTGTGGTTTTCACTTGATTGCATTTCTTTCTCTGTCGTCTTTACTACATGAACTAGGTCGTATCCATTGATAAATGTTAACTAGTTCTGTGTAATTTGTATTAATGTTACATAATGAAATTAAAATTAAACGTATAAACAGTAAGTGGAAGCCTAAGAACATCAATCAGCTCACTTATATCCCTAATGTTGAACCGCAATACTTTGTTCTGGAAATCATCGAATTCTGTTGTCAAAAATAAAAACAAAAAATTCTTATGCTGGCAAAAGATACTTCACAGGTCCAGGGTTTGATTCCCAGGTGTGATTACTGTGGAAGTTTACACCTGCTCCCCATGTTTGTGTAGGGATGGGCTGGGGGCTTGCTATTGATTCCCAGGGTTTCTTTGATTGAGTATCAGTTGGCCCTACAATAGACTTTTTATGTCCATTGCTGTTTCCTTCCTTGCATCCCAGTGGTACTGGGATAGGCTCCAGTCCCTACTGAACCTTAATTGGATTAAGTGGATTTGACAATGTCACCATCTTGCATTAAAACATATCAGGTGCTCCCCACTACTCTGCCTAAAATTGCTTCTTATGCAAATGGGGTTAAATTACAACTAAATGAAGCATAGTCCTTATCTGTGTTTATCTATTACACTTATTTATTTTCCCTGTTTATTTCTACTCTTATAAAAATTAATTTGTTTAAACTACTCCCACACTGACCTATAGCATATACTACTTTATAAACAATTGGTGTTTGTGTGTATCTGCGAAGTGTTCCTCCCTGCGTGGAGTTTGCATGTTCTCACCGTGTCTGCGTGGGTTTCCTCCGGGTACTCTGGTTTCCTCCCACAGTCCAAAGACATGCAGGTTAGGTGCATTGGCGATTCTAAATTGTCCCTGGTGTGTGCTTGGTGTGTGTGTGTGCGCCCTGCGGTGGGCTGGTCCCCTGCACGGGGTTTGTTTCCTGCCTTGCGCCCTGTGTTACCTGGGATTGGCTCCAGCAGACCCCCGTGACCCTGTAGTTAGGATATAGTGGGTTGGATAATGGATGGATGGATGTATCTGCGAAGTTTACATGCATTGTGAATATAATGGCTAACTTTTGGGCCTATAAAGGACAAAATTAGACAAGACTTGAAAATATCTTTTCTTCGGAATTGGAGAGATCATAACCCACACTCAAGACAACTCAAATAACAGCAGAAGTATGCCATGTCAAGACCAAACAAATGCCTCATTCTTACTACATGTTTTGCTTAATTGTTTTGTCACCATTTGCTCATAAATGTGTTATGGCTTTGCTGACTGTCCACGCTGCTATGCGTTTTTCATATGAACAAGGATCACATACAAGGCTGTTGATGGAATAAGCACCTTGTAGTCTTATGAGGACAGCTGGTGGGCACTCACTTAAGGTGACTGCAGCTACTTTTAGCCTTAGTGCTGGAAGAAGGAAGGAGCCACAAGTTGTGGGAATTTTTTTTTTTTTTTTTTTAATTTCACTGTGCTGCCAGACAAAACAGTGACACAAGATTGAAGAAGTCAGTCGCATTTTGGAGACATGAAAGTATGACATTGTAATAGCGCCAGTCGTATCTTAGAACAGCACACAATTCCATTTGTTTGCTGTGGATAAATCAGACCTATGTGAATCTTTCCAAGATGTGCACCAGTTGTGAGAAACATTAAGACAAGTACGTAAAGACTATTAAAGGTGCTTCTTTAAAAGGATTCCCTCGTGTGTTGATGCCTTGCGCAGAGTCCACCTCCCCATCCTTAGCCCCTTGGAAGATTCACAACATGACATTAACACACAGGCACTCTGTTATACTACAAGACCAAGGTGACCTCCAGTACTGGCAATTATTTATTTATTCGTCTTGTTTTTCCAAAAACCCGTTTCCCTCATGTGGAAGTTAGAAGCCGTTTTCTGACATATGCAGTAAGTGTTTTCATATTCAGGCAGCAACTCTATAGGCGCACTAATTTGCTGTATGTGCTTTGGCAGCAGTTTGATATGGTAAAAATCTTCCATCAGACACACATTTTGCATTCTTTTGTGACAAATGCATTGTCTGGCAGTTTTCAAATATGCCATGGCTAATTAAAGGATCCCTACGGATGGCATGAAAATGCCATAGTTAGTGCTGCTTCCTCACAACTCCAGTATCCTCCTTTCAAATCCCAGCACAGTCTTGTCTGGTGGGTAGTCTGCATGTGTCCCCTTGTCTGTGTTGGATTTCTTTTGGAAACCTCAGTTTCCTCATACATCCTAAAAGTTTGCAGATGAGATTGATTGCTGACTCTAAATGTTATTGTGAGTGTACCCAGCAATGGACTGACATCCCATGTAGGGGTCATTCGAGGTCCTTATCTGCTTGATAGACTCCATTACCCTGCAGTCATTTATCTGGATAATTTATTTTAGGAAATGATCAATGAAAAATTATTTATACTATACTCACTTGCACCACAGAGACTCGTGCAGTTTGGAGTTAACACTGGCACTTGCTTAAATGTGTGACTTGCCTGCCTAAATGTAATCAACTAGTCATTACTTCTTATATTAGAGAGCACACAATCACCAGATGCATTGAAAATAACACAGTTCAAGCAACAAGAAAACATATTGTAAACAGGATTAGCCAGATACTAAACAAACTTCAGAGAATACTACAAGCACTTGGAAAAATCACCCAAAGTTAAAAGAGCTGCTAATACTTGTCATGGGACGTGACTGAAAGTAGCAGTTGATAAACATCAGTTAGCATCTGTATGTACATAGGTAGTGCCATGTTTAGTGGCAGACTAAACTAAACACACTAGGAGGCACATAGGTTCACATCCTGGCCTGCCTAGTGTCTGTGACTTTGAACAGGAAGAGTCTTAAAATGAGAATTTCTGTAATTGAACAGAGTTGGGAAAACGTAGTGGTGGGTTGTGTAGAGTTTTAGGAAGGATAGCTGTTAGAATAGCAGAGATGATGTCTGACTTCTAGCAGAATCTAATTTCCTATATCTGGGGAGCAGGTGGGTCATCTCCGATGCCTAAACCCACTAAAATCTCAATCTGTTTTACCTAAGCTCCTATATTTTTTTTCTTTCCAATTCTCCATTGCTTTGCAATCTTTCATCTGCAGAGTGACTATTGTTTAGCTTCTTTTTAATTCAAAGCTTACTTCATAACTGGAGGTATCATTTCTCATCCACAATTTGGCCAAGGGTTACCCTAAATGTTCAGTGGCCACCATGAAATGTTTACCATAGCAGTCCAGGCCAGCATTACATCCATGGTTGATAGGCAAACAAAACAAAATAATCATCCCTGCACAGCCCATTATTGATCTATAAACAATTAAACAAGTCAGATAAATTGCAATGATAAAACATGCAAACTATAATTGATACCAGATTGCAAATGTGGTAATTCATTCTTTGATTCATTCATTCGTATCCATTTTTGGCATACATTTGGGAGTTTTCAAAGCCTACCTATCCCAGCAGCACTGAGTGCAAAACAGAAACCCGCCTTGGACAAGGAGCTAGCCTGTCACTGGGCACTGCCATGCACTCAAAGCAGACCAATAGATTTTTCCATTAATTATGGATAGAGGAAATGGTAGAAAATCAGCGTACATGAAGAAAATTCATATGCCCAGTGCCTCAACTGGGATTTGACCCCAAGACACTAGAGCTGTGACGCAGCAGCACTACCCAGTGTACCATATTGCTATCTGTATACATTGCTGTAAGAATCCTTTCAATTGTCTCAGAAAGGGAACAGTCGTTTAAGGTTTTTATCATAAGAGATCTGACAAAGTTCATTTAATTCAGTTTACTGTTATTTAGCGCACTCCCGCTTATGAATCCAGCACTCTGTACAATACAGTAATTACAAATATGATATGAAAAATTAAATGTAACAAATATAAAACATTGTTAAAACAAACTGAGAAATATATAGAACAATATACATATACTTAGGGTGATTTTACATCCCCTTTACCCAAGTCAGTCACATTCTGAAAAGGATCATTTCATAGTCAGACCAAGACAGCTTCATCTAGAAAAAAGATATTTGAAAATGGTCCATCATATTGGACAGTGCATCCATTACGAGGCAGACCAAGTGTCACCATGAGCATTATTAAGAGAAGGCAAATAGGATTTAGTGATCAAAAACTTTTAGTTATAAAAAATATAACCGGACAATATAAAACAGTCTTACCAGCAATGCCAACAAGAGTATGTTATGTTAAAATAAGAAGTCTTAGAACAATGATGTTTCTCTAATAGTGGTAGGTAAGTCAGTTTAGAGTTTGGGCCCCCTATGGCTAAAAAGCTCTTCTTCCTACAGTAATTTTATGTGTTCTCGTAATTTTAAGGAAGCCTGAATTTACTCCATAGAGCAGGGGTTCTCCATGTTCAGCCCTGGGGTCCCACTGTGGCTCTGGGTTTTCATTCCAACCAGTTTCACAAATAAATGGTTCAGTCTTACTTCTAAATGATGTAATTGTTTAATTAGTCTTTTTCTTCTTTATTTTGAATTCAGAACTATGTGCTAGTATATTTGCATATAAACAAAATTCAGAAATTTGCATTTCTTGCCATATCTTTAATTATTAATTGTCTTTTATTATGTTCTTTTTACTTCACCTTATCCTGTGGTGTTTACTCCCTTAACTGTATCCAGATACTGATGATTAGTGATGAGTATTGCAGACACAGGTGCAAATAAAACTGAATACTAGAGAGATACAGCTTCTTCAGTATAAATCTCACTTGTGAGATAATTAATTGGAAGAGGCGTAAGTGATCAGAACAAAATCTTAAAAAGCAAGAAAAAGAACAATAACTAATGTAACACAAAAATGGCTGCTACATTCCTGTAAACATTTAGCAGACATATCTTATACTTTCAGTATTGAAACAAAAAGTCAGAAACTGGGAAATAACAGCTTATGTAATAAAGGTAGGAGTCCAATTAAAAGCAGAAGGTGGTTGAGATGAACTCTTGCAGTTAAGGTGGTACACAGGACTGAACTTGAGGACCACTTTTTTAGGGTTGGGCAATAGATGGATAAAGATTATTATCGCAAAATAACTTTTCCTCAATAGAAACATAAGATGTGGTCGATAGAAAGTCAATATAACTAATTCCATCCATGTTTTGATAGACAACATGAAAAACCAATGATAATGAGAATAGTTCTGTGGCAAACCAGTTATGTGGCTGGAATAGAGTTACAGCCACGTCAGGTCAGGTCGACGCACGCAGCACAGAACTGGTAACGGCACACATGCTAATGTTTGGGTTGTAGCAGCAGTAGTAAATGATGCCAGAAAATGTTAACGAAAACTTGAAAAAATATCAGTGTTCAGAAGACACCTCAACAGACGCAGCCCAGGTCTCCAAAGTTGAGAATGTTGTTGAAAAGAAGGGTCAGAGGAATTCAGTAGTGTGGAGATATTTAAAGTCCGACAAGAAACAAAGCAGCGTGCACTACAAATTGTGTCAAAAGCATGTTTCCACATAGAGAGATAATACCACTAATCTTTTGTACCATCTGAAGTAGTGTCATCCTTTAGAGCACACACAATGCAAGACTTTATAGTCCCAGACCCCAAGTAAGTGCTGCACTAATTTCTTTTCTTGATTTCTTGTGCCTTTCTTTTCTTTTTTGCCTTGGAGCATAAGCTGACCACAATTGAGTGAATGTCAATTTTGTTTACGTTTTGCTTCATTTACATTTGAAAGCTGTTTGAATTTGTACTAAGAATATATACAGAATGTTTTTTGTCTATTTGTGAGTTTGTTTCCCAACCATTTAAACAACCATTTAAAATACTTTGAATCTACACCAAGGACAGAATACAGTATAGAGGTATTTTTTATTGAGATTTTATTTTATATTAATACCTACTTTATTTATAACTGACCAAAGAATTTACTTTGTGTTCTTCTGTAAAACTTGTAAGCTTTTGACTGGTCAGAATTGAGACTTTTATTTTGTATATCCTATTTATTTATTTGGAATTGACCAAAGAATTTAATTGTGCATTTTGTTTGTGTTCTCCTGTAATAATTGAAGCTTTTGACTGGTCAGAATTAAGATTTTAGTTTATTGTATATACCTATTTATTTGAAATACAGTTGAATAACAGTAAATTTGCCATATTCAACTACTGACATAAAATAAATAATATTTAAACCAAAATGATCCTTATAATATCTTCACATCTCACTTATGAGTAAAAAGGAACCTTTAAGCTTGACAGAAATAATGATTTAATTTATATCGTAATATATATTGATATTGACTAGTATGAAAAAAATTATCATGAGAATTTTTTTTTTCCATATTATTCAGTCCTACCACTTAGTTAAGCCTTCCATTACTAATTATCACATGAATAAATATGACATTGAATTAGCTGCACTGCTTTAACATTCAGTGTCATCTACACCTGTGTCTGCTCATCATTAAATATCAGTATATGAATACAATGTAAGGAGCAAACTTCACAGAAATTAGATGAATTAAAATACAAACAGTAAAAGAAAGTTAAGTGTTTAAAACTATGACAGTGAAAAAAATTCTGAATTTCTTCTTAATGCAAATGTTATACTACAGTAGATCATGTTTCTGAGTGCAGAATATGAAAAGAAAAAGGTCATCTAAACAATTTCATTAATGAGAGATAAGAGTGGCCTACTGATTTGTAAAACTGGTTGGAATGAAAGCTTATAGCCTGGTACACAAGGACTGAACTTATAATTAGTGCTCTAGCATATAGGCACTAATAAATCATGTAAGGTTAGGACAGGCTAAGCTATTTATGATTTTATATGTGAGACAGGGAATTTTAAAATCTCTAAATTTAATCGGAAGGCAGTGAAGTGGTTTAATAACTGAAGTTATATAGTCCTATTTCTTAGTTCATCTTTATTATCCTTGCTGCCCTATTTTGAAATGACTCTGGAATAAGAACTGGATAATTCAAAATGGCTTGACCATAAAGTATCACAAAATTAATTTCTACCTAAGAAAAATAAATGAACTAATTTTTTTATTGACCTGTAGCTTATGGAACTGCTGTAATTTTTGAATATTCCTAAGTTGTTGACAGCAGATTTCAGAATGCACAGAAAAGTCACAAATGAAAGTCAAATCTATGCAAAGGTTAACGATTAAACTTTGTACAGATTAAGCTAATCTAAAATGAAATTGTTTTGAATTAGGAGTATTGAGTGTTGCTTTACTATTCACAAAATTAGCACCTGCTAAAATTTTCCATTTCCCAAAATTTGAGCGCAGTTCTCATTCACATCAGTAAAGCAATAAATTAATGATATACCTGAAGTATTGTGCCTGACTCAAGTGTGCACATGTCAAAACACTTCCATGAGTTTTGTTGCCTAACCACATGCAGGCAGATTAGTGCACTTTCAGCATTTCACCCAAGTGTGAAGACTCTGTACTATTAGAAATAGCTTCAAACTTCCAAATGAGGAGAAACTGTTTATAGAAAAATGAGAGAAGCCCTATAAACAAACATAGAATGAACAAATGATCACCAGAAGTTGAGATCAGCTTGGTCTCGCAGAATGTCTGAGTTCCACAGCTGTTAAAGACAGTCATCATCCAAGTGACCATTGTTGGGGATGTGATTTCGGTCCACAGCAATCCTCATTTCACCTCTTAGCCATTAGCATTTTTTCACCAAATATTTTGGGACTCTTTATATACATTGGATTCAGAAAGTATTCAGATCCCTTCACTTTCAGCACACTTTATTGTGTTGTAGATTTAATTTAAAATTGTCATCAATTGCTCATCAATTTACACTCACTGACCCTTAATGACAAAGTGAAAACATGTTTTCAGAAAGGTTTCTAAATTAATTAAGAATATGTAAACAAATGATTTAATATTTTTTTTATCATTCAGACCCTTTTTGCTGTGGAACTTGATTGGAATGCAACTATGGCAAACTGGATTGACTGGACATAGTTAAGCCCCATACCTGTGTATACAGGTTCCTCCAGTTCACACTGCATTTCAGAACTAAAACCAAGACAATAAATCCAAGGAACTCTCTGTAGACCTCAATGAAAAAATTGTGGTAAACATAGATCAGGGCAAGAGTGTAAAACCATTTCAAAAGCTTTGAGTGTCCTAAGGAGCACAGTTGTCTCCATAATTGTGAAATAAAAGACACTTGAAACCACAAGGACTATTCCTAGAGATGGCATCTGGCCAAACTGAATGACCGAGCAAGAAGGGCATTTGTCAGGGAAGTGACCAAAACCTCAATGGTCACTGTAACAGAGCTTCAGAAGTCCTTTGCTGAGATAGGAGTATCTGTTGGAAGGATGATGATCTTAACAGCATTAGATCAGTCATGTGTTTATGGTAGAGTGGCTAGACTGAAACCACTCTTAAGTAAAGGGCATTTAAAGGACACTCAGAGCAAGAGGAAACAGATTATCTTGTCTCATGTGTCAAATATTAAACTCAAAGCACTACATCTGGGGAATACCAGCCACTGCTCATCACCAACCTAATACCATCCATATGGTGAAGCATAGGGGTGACAGCATCATGCTATTCTATCAGACGGTTTTGGCAAGTGCCCTCTTCTACACTGTGGTGTGCTGGGGAGGCAGCATAAAGAAGAGGGACACCTCACACCTGGACAAACTGGTGAGTAAGGCAGGCTCTATTGTAGGCACGGAGCTGGACAGTTTGACATCTGTGGCAGAGCGACGGGCACTGAGCATGCTCCTGTCAATCATGGAGAATCCACTGCATCCACTGAACAGTATCATCTCCAGACAGAGGAGCAGCTTTAGCGACAGACTGCTGTCAATGTCCTGCTCCACTGACAGACTGAGGAGATCGTTCCTCCCCCACACTATGTGACTCTTCAGTTCCACCCGGGAGAGTAAACGTTAACATTATACAAAGTTATTGTCTGTTATACCTGCATTTTTATCACTCTTTAATTTAATATTGTTTTTATCAGTATGCTGCTGCTGGAGTATGTAAATTTCCCCTTGGGATTAATAAAGTATCTATCTATCTATCTATCTATCTATCTATCCATCCATCCATCCATCCATCCATCCATCCATCCATCCATCCATCCATCCATCCATCCATCCATCCATCCATCCATCCATCGTATGCTTCTCAGTGGCAAGTACAGGTTGACTGGACAGAAGGCATGGTAGGATGAATGCAACAAAATATAGAGAGGTCTTTGAAGAAAATGTGCTCAAGAGTGCATGGCTGGGGTGACGGTTCACCTTGCTGAAGAAGATGGTAATTATAATTATTGCCCAAGGAAGACTTCTATAAAGTACTGAATTAAGGGTCTGAATACTTAGATGAATGAGATCTATCAGTTTTTGATTTTTATGAAATTTGCAAACTTTTCTGAAAACATGCTTTCACCTTTGTCATTATGCGTTATTTATTGTATGTTAGATTGATGGACAAAAATAGCAAATTAATCCATTTAAATTTAAATCTATACCACCATAAAGTGTGCAGAAAGTAAAGGGGTTTATATACTTTCTGAATCTACTGCACATGCCCTTAAACATTTTAGTAGAACTCTTCTTTGAAGGACTGACATCCTGACAGCAAACAAAAGTAAACAAATCCTTTAACAGTGCCATGTCTACTGTGTCTGCCAGTTCACAATGATTTCTTCTTTCTAGTGCCATCGTTTTAATTGTCAGAATGGGGTAGTCACACTTACAAGGTCTGTCAAGAGGACCACAATGTAAACATTATTACATGTAATTACATATTGTCTCATCCAACCCAGAAACATTCTGAAAAATTAATTTCTGTGAAATCTGTCCACTGTATGAAGTAGTTATAGCTGTCTGGATGTTTCCAGTGTTGTTTGTTTCATTCCTGACCTTGTGTCTGCCAGTCTGTACATTTTGGTCACTGTGGGAGAACTTTTCAAGAATGCAAAGCTCCCACACTTCATTGTTCTTTGCTTCATCCAAACACCCTAAGTGTGCCCTCACTGTTAGAAAGAGCTAAGCAGCTGATGTCACCTGCCATCTGTGCCACCCCAAGCTGAAGATAAAATATGCTGTGAAAAACACATTGTAATGCTTTGTTAGTGACTTTTGAAAAGTAAAGATAAACCTTAACAAGAAATGCCAGGGTATTGTTTGATTTCTGGTGTGAAGGCAAATAGGAACCATGCAGGTGTGCAACACAAACAACCCTCTGTAGGGCCCATGATGTGAACCCCAGCTAAGCATAAAAATTGTTCAACATGCCTGTCCATGTCTTCTGGGATGTTGGTACAAATCAAGACAACAGTGTACACTATTGGGTTTGAATGACGGCAGAAATTCATCATCCAGAAAAGTCCTGGCATGGCTTTTAAAAGTGCTGTGGACTGACAGGATAGCGAAGATCTACTGCCATGACAGTACATACCTGCTGTGTGATTTTTGCCCTCGAGGCTAACAGGTGTGAAAAGGAGTGCACAAGGTGAAAGAAATGAATGAAGTCTGCTTGAAAAGCTCCCTGCGGGTTTGGTGTCGAAAGAGTCCTGGGCTGTTGGGCGGTGTCCATTAAGCCTTGACTTGCAGTTTGTGGAGCAGTACGGACTGGGATGGCAGGACCTGACAACTCTGAGGCTTAGTTGCCTGTCAGATGGTGATAGATGCAGTGCCACAATTTTGTTATACAAGTTAATGCACTGAAATATGTAGCAAAAAACTTCTACTCTATGGCTATAGCTGTCAGACACACACCTCAGCTTAGTTAATTTTTGCCTGCTCTCTGTTCTTTACTACAATATTATTTGTTGTTATTGTTAGGATTTGTTTCATTGTTATTATCTACATTACCACTGGTGAATAGAATAGAACTAAATAAACATTTAGCATTACTAAAACAGTTAAGTTTGAGCCAGTAAACGTAACTTTGAATGGTGACCAGTAGAAAGGACTGTATTTAGTAATTATTTAATGATTGTTTTCTATTTATTTAGTTATTACATTTTCTTTAATATTTGAGAATGACCAGCAGAGAGAACTGTGTTGATTAATGAATTGTTTAAGTGATGGGCTCTAGCAAGTGCTGTGTTTTGATTTGTAAGTCTTTGGTAGAATGGACATGCACAGTTGACATGCTTATGAGCAATGGGATACCAAAGTAAGTGAAGTCTGTACTCAGAGTTGTAAGTATGTGCGTCCATAGTGGATATGAGTGCAAGAAAAGATGGACAGATTTCCTGCATGAAAAGTTACTTTAATTGAAGAAGTCCTAAATTCATCATCCTCTCAGAATTCTGTATCTGATGTGTTGTGTTTGTCTATATATGTAGCGCATGATAGTCGAAGATTTTACAAATGATTCGTCTATCAAAAACCAGTACTCGGTAGAGCCCGCCTTCTCAACTTTCAGGGGTGAAAATGACAGCTTTCATGTCAAAGCATATTTCATGTTGAATGCAATGTCACTAAAATAAATAAAAAAAGAAAGAAATGCATAAAGAAATAGGTAACATGAGAGATTCATTATTTATGCACAAGCACCATTGTGTTTTCATTAATATATTGTCACTTTTCACAATGCAGTTATTTATTTGCTCTTGTAATTCTTTTTTTTTTTTTTTTTTTTTTTTTTTTTTTACTTTTGTCTGAAAATCCCTATACACGTTTTTTAGTGTGTTTGAATAAAATCGGAAACCACCTGTTTGTGTCCATATGTCTGTCTGCCTTTCCGCATGAAATAACCCGGTTTCTGATTAACTGATTTTTTTAAAACTTTGTATAACTTTTCATCAAGGTAATTTCACAGTTTTGAGATATTTTGAAAAAAACACAATTTTGAAATTTCAAAACTACCATTGAAAAGCACTGGGAAATTTTCAAATTGTGTATCTTAAAATAGAGAAACATTCTGTGAGACCTCAATTACTGCTCAATCTACTATTTCAAAAATACCTTGAAAGAAGATTTCTAAGTTTATATAATACATTTTTACCTTTTATACATCCAGTAGCCTCTATTGACAGCAAACTAAATTCCCAATGCAAGTTACTAAAATACCAGGCATCTTGTGTGCCATGCCAACTTCAACATCCAGTTTAACAGTTTAAGCAATATACTGTAACTATAAGTCCTCCATAACCAGCAGTAGTGCACTAACGTGCAATCATTATATCACTTGAGTTTAACTCTCCTGCCCTTGAAAGCTTTTTCAGCCACCACAAGCCTATTTGGAGTTGGTTTTTAACTACACGATATTGTAAAATGTAGCTGGAAAATATGCATTTTATGTATTCTACTAATAAAGGTAATTGCATTCTTTTATAACTTACAAAGCAGAATGTGTATTGTCAGAGGTAACATTTATTGTTGTCTCTTCTTTTATTTATTATCCTCCTTCATGGTTATGCTCCTTATTTATTTATTTGCTCACTTACTTTAGCAGTAATTTCATAATGTCTTAAAGTAGAGCCTGTATGTGCTGATACAAGTGGATTTGCCATGTGATGAACTGGTGTCCTTTCCAGGGTCAGTTTAACTATTCCTGATGTCAGCCACTACTGCATTTTAAAGATGTATTTGTTACTTTTTGAGTCTTATTTTACTGTTTTTTTACAATTTGTCTTTCATTTTATTTTTTTCTATTTAAACTGCTTTGTGATTGAATATGTCCTTGGTTACACGTTAAACTCCATCCGGCCCTGCCAACGGTCCTCCAACTTGCAGGGAAATTATGGGGGATGGTGGCAGGATTGGCATTCTAGCCACTGTAAAAAAAAAAAAAAAAATCTTCACGCAGCTTTTAGACGGCAGATAGGACTCCTTTCTGCTCTCCACGGGAGTAGCTCTGCTGCAGCCACCAATAGGAAGGCTGCTTGCATTATGAAGAGGATGGGGAAGTCAAAATTCTCAGAGAGCCAATGGGGTCAGGCCTATTGGGGATCCGAACTGATGTGGTGCTGGGGTGTTGCCCGCTGCATGGCAGCTCTCAGATCCCAATTTGAAGCTCCCCATCCATGTACGCACGTGGAACGTCTTGTCTCCCCAGCATGATGATCATCTTACTCTGCTGTCGGAGGAGCAGCGTAAACTCCGCATTTCGGTGGCGGCACTCTCTCAGGTATGCAAACTTGAGACTGGCCAGATCTCTGTAAGTAGGTACACCTTTTATTGGTCTGGTTGCTCTGATACCTCTCATACTCAGGGAGCTCCTTCCGATGGTATCCGATGTCACTCCTATCGACGAGCATATGAGACCCAGATTATGGCTCTTCCTGGATGCCTTATCTGTTGCCTCAGTGTATGCTCTGACCACAGTGAATGATGTCTCAGTGAGGAAGACATTTTATTCGCAATTTCACTCGGTTGAAGATGGGTGCCCATGAGGTGACACTCCTCTGGTCATGGGTGACTTCAGTGTGACCACTGGCACTGACAGGGCTGGCTATGAGGATTGTGTCAGTCCCCATGGGTCTGGTGATCATGATGAAAGTGGCTTCATGTTCCTTGATTTTTCAAAAGGTCGGGGCTGCAGATTGCTGGATCCTGGTTCACTAATTTTTCAAAACACATTTTTAGAAATCAGTTGTTTTTTTCCCACATCATTCACTTTCTGGGCTGTCAGCCCACATGGCAGATTCACATGACGTTTTCAGACTGTGCTGGAGCAGGCCACAGGAATCATGCAGTTAACTAGGTGCTCAATGGTAAACTCCCCTGCCAGGCCTTGCTCCAGATGTGGTTTGCAGTATTCTTGCTCTGACCAAGGTTTGCTTTGATTTGATTAGGGTCATTTATGGACTCTTCTCTGTCCAGTCTTTCTCCTAGACCAATTTGCCATGGTTTTCCATCTCAGGATCACATATCTTCAGGCAACATGGGTCATTGAGGCACCTAAGCCTACCATGCCATGGTCAAAATTGTAAAAGTGTAAGCAGTATCACTTGACAAGCCTGGGACAATTCCTTAGGAGGAACTGAAAGATGTTGTTTTGTAAAGGTGAACCTAGTCAGCCTGGCTCAGTATGTTGCCATAGTAAAGCTCATCAGAATGGACAAAAAGAAAATGACAATGTAGGAGGCTATGGGACAGAGAAACAAGTAGTAGCCACTGAATGTGTTCCCGCTTTAATGCGTCTTTGTCAATTGCCTCAAGTTTGTTGATTTGCACTTCATATAGGGTAACACCATCTAGTTCTAATTTGCATTTATCCGGATGACTGTGATGATAGTATTGTCATGTATAGTCAGCAGTTTGTACATGAAGTCCAGTTTTCTGTTGTTTTCTCTGACAGTTTAATACTGGCTAGGCTGATATAGTTTGGTGTAACACGTTCGATAAATACCTGATAATAAAAGAGTTAAGAATTGTGTAAACTCTTCCTGCATGTGTACAAGAACACAATGAGCCATGTCTGAAGCACTAAACGCTTGTTAAAACAACCAATTTTTATTTCTGTAGCACATTTTCATATCAGGATGTAGCATAAAATGATGTAAAAGAGAAAGTAACAAGAAAAGAAAAACAAATTAAATTAGGTAGGGATAATAATGAATAAATAACAATAAATCAGTGCAAGTTTACATAGCATGGATACATAATCAGTATAAAAATAGAGTCCTTATATACTGTATAATACTGTATTGCAAGTCTCTAAAGATGAGTCTAATAATGAGGTCAGATGAACTGGATAAGCCGGACAAAAACTAATCTGCAGAGGTCCTTAAGTCATTCCTCATTGTTTCTAGGCTTTGTCTCAGAGGATTTGGTACAGTTGGTCTTGTGTCTTTATCCTGCATAGATAGAAGAGCCTGGGAAGCTGTTTGCATTATAGAGCTCCAGACTCCCTCAGTGACCTGGTCCTGAAAGACAATGATTTGAGGCCAAAGATACAATACCCACGGTAAATCCGTATCAATTGGACATGCTGACCACAAAAGGAGATGATACAGTGCATCCGGAAAGTATTCACAGTGCATCACTTTTTCCACATTTTTTTATGTTACAGCCTTATTCCAAAATGGATTAAATTCATTTTTTTCCTCAGAATTCTACACACTACACCCCATAATGATAACGTGAAAAACGTTTACTTGAGATTTTTGCAAATTTTTTAAAAATAAAAAAATTGAGAAAACACGTACTTAAGTATTCACAGCCTTTGCCATGAAGCTCAAAGTTGAGCTCAGGTGCATTCTGTTTCCCCTGATCATCCTTGAGATGTTTCTGCAGCTTAATTGGAGTCCACCTGTGGTAAATTCAGTTGATTGGACATGATTTGGAAAGGCACCCACCTGCCTATATAAGGTCCCACAGTTGACAGTTCATGTCAGAGCACAAACCAAGCATGAAGTCAAAGGAATTGTCTGTAGACCTCCGAGACAGGATTGTCTCGAGGAACAAATCTGGGGAAGGTTGCAGAAAAATTTCTGCTGCTTTGAAGGTCCCAATGAGCACAGTGGCCTCCATCATCCGTAAGTGGAAGAAGCTCGAAACCACCAGGACTCTTCCTAGAGCTGGCAGGCCATCTAAACTGAGCGATCGGGAAAGAAGGGCCTTAGTCACAAAGGTGACCAAGAACCCAATGGTCACTCTGTCAGAGGAACAGAGGTCCTCTGTGGAGAGAGGAGAACCTTCCAGAAGGACAACCATCTCTGCAGCAATCCACCAATCAGGCTTGTATGGTAGAGTGGCCAGACGGAAGCCACTCCTTAGTAAAAGGCACATGGCAGCCCGCCTGGTGTTTGCCAAAAGGCACCTGAAGGACTCTTCAGACCATGAGAAAGAAAATTCTCTGGTCTGATGAGACAAAGATTGAACTCTTTGGTGTGAATGCCAGGCGTCATGTTTGGAGGAAACCAGGCACCGCTCATCACCAGGCAAATACCATCCCTACAGTGAAGCATGGTGGTGGCAACATCATGCTGTGGGGATGTTTTTCAGCGGCAGGGACTGGGAGACTAGTCAGGATAAAGGGAAAGATGACTGCAGCAATGTACAGAGACATCATGGATGAAAACCTGCTCCAGAGCGCTCATGACCTCAGACTGGGGCGACGGTTCATCTTTCAGCAGGACATTGACCCTAAGCACACAGCCAAGATATCAAAGGAGTGGCTTCAGGACAACTCTGTGAATGTCCTTGAGTGGCCCAGCCAGAGCCCAGACTTGAATCTGATTGAACATCTCTGGAGAGATCTTAAAATGGCTGTGCACCGACATTTCCCATCCAACCTGATGGAGCTGGAGAGGTTCTGCAAAGAGGAATAGGCGAAACTGGCCAAGGATAGATGTGCCAAGCTTGTGGCATCATATTCAAAAAGACTTGAGGCTGTAATTGCTGCCAAAGGTGCATCGACAAAGTATTGAGCAGAGGCTGTGAATACTTATGTACAGTTAGGTCCATAAATATTTGGACAGAGACAACTTTTTTCTAATTTTGGTTCTGTACATTACCACAATGAATTTTAAATGAAACAACTCAGACGCAGTTGAAGTGCTGACTTTCAGCTTTAATTCAGTGGGGTGAACAAAACGATTGCATAAAAATGTGAGACAACTAAAGCATTTTTTTAACACAATCCCTTCATTTCAGGGGCTCAAAAGTAATTAGACAAATTAAATAACTGGAAATAAAATGTTCATTTCTAATACTTGGTTGAAAACCCTTTGCTGGCAATGACAGCCTGAAGTCTTGAACTCATGGTCATCACCAGATGCTGGGTTTCCTCCTTTTTAATGCTCTGCCAGGCCTTTACTGCAGCGGCTTTCAGTTGCTGTTTGTTTGTGGGCCTTTCTGTTCGAAGTTTAGTCTTCAACAAGTGAAATGCATGCTCAGTTGGGTTAAGATCAGGTGACTGACTTGGCCATTCAAGAATGTTCCACTTCTTTGCTTTAATAAACTCCTGGGTTGCTTTGGCTATATGTTTTGGATCATTGTCCATCTGTATCATGAAACATCGCCTAATCAATTTGACTGCATTTAGCTGGATTTGAGCAGACAGTATATCTCTGAACACCTCAGAATTCATTCGGCTGCTTCTGTCCTGTGTCACATCATCAATAAACACTAGTGTCCCAGTGCCACTGGCAGCCATGCACGCCCAAGCCATCACTCTGCCTCCACCGTGTTTTACAGATGATGTGGTATGCTTTGGATAATGAGCTGTTCCACACCTTCTCCATACTTTTTTCTTGCCATCATTCTGGTAGAAGTTGATCTTGGTTTCATCTGTTCAAAGAATGTATTTCCAGAACTGTGCTGGCTTTTTTAGATGTTCTTTAGCAAAGTCCAATCTAGCCTTTCTATTCTTGAGGCTTATGAGTGGCTTGCACCTTGCAGTGCACCCTCTGTATTAACTTTCATGCAGTCTTCTCTTTATGGTAGACTTGGATATCGATACGCCTACCCCCTGGAGAGCGTCGTTCACTTGGTTGGCTGTTGTGAAGTGGTTTCTCTTCACCATGGAAATGATTCTGCGGTCATCCACCACTGTTGTCTTTTGTGGACGTTCAGGTCTTTTTGCGTTGCTGAGTTCACCAGTGCTTGCTTTCTTTGTCAGGATGTACCAAACTGTAGATTTTGCTACTCGGAATATTGTAGCAATTTCTCGGATGGGTTTTTTCTGTTTTCACAGCTTAAGGATGGCTTCTTTCACCTGCACGGAGAGCTCCTTTGACCGCATATTGTCTGTTCACAGCAAAATCTTCCACATGCAAGCACCACACCTCAAATCAACTCCAGGCCTTTTATCTGCTTAATTGATAATGACATAATGATGGACTTGCCCACACCTGCCCATGAAATAGCCTTCTGAGTCAATTGTCCAATTACATTTGAGCCCCTGAAATGCAGGGATTGTGTTAAAAAAATGCTTTAGTTGCCTCACATTTTTATGCAATCGCTTTGTTCACCCCACTGAATTAAAGCTGAAAGTCTGCACTTCAACTGCATCTGAGTTGTTTAATTTAAAATTCATTGCGGTAATGTACAGAACCAAAATTAGAAAAAAGTTGTTTCTGTCCAAATATTTATGGACCTAACTGTACATGTGATTTCTCAGTTTTTTTATTTTTAATAAATTTGCAAAAACCTCAAGTAAACTTTTTTCATGTTGTCATTATGGGGTGTTGTGTGTAGAATTCTGAGGAAAATAATGAATTTAATCCATTTTGGAATAAGGCTGTAACATAACAAAATGTGGAAAAAGTGATGCGCTGTGAATGCTTTCCGGATGCACTGTAGACCCCTTGAAAACATACTGTAGCCTGTGTGGTCCCACTGAAAATGCAGCAGCAGAGACAAATGCACAAAATGCCAAGGGATTTAGAAAAAAAATCCCTCTTCAGCTTTTAAATACTTTTAAATAACACAAAGAAAGTAACATTAATAACAGGAGACAATCACCAGACTGCCGTCTGCAGCCCAGGATGTGCACACCAAGCAGAGACTCACAGATGATGGGTAGTTCACTCACTCTTCAAAAGGGAATGTGTGCACAGACCCTCAGGGTAACATCATTACCCACTGCAACTTTGATGTTTTGTTTTTATATTATTTTTTTCTTTAATGAATTACAAATGTGTTGGTAATGCAAAATTGATGTTTTATAGCATTCCAATAAAGCTGATGTTACATTTAAATTAGTAAACTTAATATGCATTTCTGCTATAGTTTACTTAGATACAGTAGGTATTATATACTGTAAATAAATAAGAAATTGATCGATTGATTCTGTCTTATTCTTATGCCCCAAGAACACGTGTTCCCATGAGGTTTATTTTAAAGTCAGATAAATCCAGGGAAGAAGACAGTGCCATTCTGGTTTTCCTATCATTATTTGGACTTGGTATGCAATATGCAGCCACATATGTAGTTTCTTTTAGTTACACTGACATTTTTGTACACGTCAGATCTATACCCACTTTTGAAATCCTTTCTGTTGGTCTATGCAAGGAATTTAAACACAGAAAGCTTTTCCTCAACTCTTGTGAGTTTGTTACATTTCTGGCTCCAGATTCTGCTGAAGGAGCTCCTTCAAATTTTTTTTTTCGTTATTTCATTAGTAACTATTTTTGAATACTTTCTGATATTAATCAGTTAAAATATGCTGAAGGATATATCATCTTCTGTGGCTTTGTCTCTTGCTAGATAGAACTCATTAGTTATTGTAATCCTATGCCCAACACTGGAGGGCAGTAACTCCAAAGTTACATTATGCTCCCTAACCCAGTACTAGGATTTCTGTAGACATCAATTTATTTTATTAACCAACTTTTGTATTGTAGCCTATGACAGTAACTTTGGGTGGAAGGCAGGAACCAACACTGGGTGACACATCAGGTTGCAAACACACTACCTTAGAACAGGCCTATGTTGAGCTGTCATTTAAACTAATACACACATTTGGTATGTATGGAGTCAAGCTGAATAGCCAGTTAAACACCACACTTGCGCAGGGAAAATGTGTCAAGTTGACACAGCCATTAAATGGAAGATTGCTGAACCCATTCCTTGGAAGGAACTGTTGTGCCACTGAATATGAGAAGTTATATTCCATTCCCAACATAGCCAGAAAATGGCAAGTTGCTTCTAAGTTTTATATTATTTAAGCAAATGTGCGCAATTAGTTCTTGGGTGAAGTACTAAGGGCACTCATAGAATCTAGTGGCATGTTAAGATACTTTGATATATATATTTATTTATTTTTTTTAAGTTGCAGGTCATTTTTACTTTTTCAAAAAAAAAAAATAACCCAACATGGAATGAAATTAATTTTTCTGAGTGATAACTTGGACTCCACGATTTAGCTCAGTTGCATGATGATGCATTGGTGTAGCACATAAAGGTTTCCTTTTTTAGAGCTGGTAGTCTGATAAGCATCTCTTAATGTCCACTCATAGCGTATGTGAGCTAATTAATAAGAAAGAACGACCAGAACTTAAAAAAGAGCAAAATCTCAAAAAGCAAGAAGAAGAATTAATGTTACACACGCAGGTGGTTGCTTCATTCCCCTAAATATTTGGCAAACACATTTTGTAGTTTCTTGATTGACACAAAAAAGTCAGAAAACTGGGAATTGACAGTTTGTTTAATACAGGCTGGAGTTCATTTTACAGCAGAAGGAGGTTGATATGAACTCCTGCGGTTATGGTGGTCTGCAGGGCTGAACTTGAGGACCACTTAGCACACAAATTAATGTAACATTGAAGTATGCAGCTCTACCATAACATTCAGTGTCATCTGAGCCTGTGTCTGCACTGCTCATCATTAAATGTCAGTATCTGGATACAATTTAAGGAGTAAACTCTACATGAAAAGATTAATTAAAAAGAATATGGTAAAAGAAGGTTAACATTTAAAGATATGGCAAAATTGCAAATATCAAATTTTTGTTTATGTGTAAATATACTAGTATATATTTCTGAATGCAAAATAAGATAAGAAAAAGACTAATTTGATAATTTAAAAATAAGATTAAACCACTTTTATCTGAAACTGGTTGGAATGAAAAATTGTAGCTACAGTGGGACTCCTGTAATGAACTTGGGGAATGCCTGTTGTAGAGTTTTACTGATTGCAGTTGCCAGGTCAAGGCACCAGGCCTGTATCCTCAGCCGTCACCTGGGCCAGCACTTTAAAGCTCAATTACTTCATTGCTGTCTAATGACGACAGCTCCTGCATGACAGCTACTATAAATAAGTCCATTAATAACCGCAACATCCGGTTACTTTTCATATGGATTTTTTCCATGTTGTTTTGCATACTGTAGCTATAGTTCTTTGCTGACCCTTCTCATTGTCTTTGCCTGAGGCCTTTCTTATGTCCACTGGGGCTCAATTTTGTTTAGCCAGAGGGGGTTGTAATGATATCTCATTCATGACCTGCTCATCACTAGTGTCACTACCTTGAGCCGGTATGTTGCTCCAGTTGATGAGGTATTTTGTTTGACCGTCCAGTTGTCAGGTTGTGATTTGTTTCATCATAAAGACATACAATATTGTGTCATACACAGTGTTAATTGTGAGGAGAGTTGTAGTGACAGATATTTGTTTTTTTTGTTTTGTTTTGTTTTGTTTTTGTTTTAAAACACAGTTATGGTGAGTGTAGATGTCTGCATGAGTGTTCCATACGGTTGCTGCTGCCCTAGATCTTCATCACATTGTATTAAAATAACTGGGGAATAGGCTGAAGTGAATTGCACTAGTTTGAGAATATTATGCTACGGGTTTAGGAAATGAAAATTTCGAAAAATAAAATGAAAGGCTTTGAAGAATTACAGACAGCTCTAATAAATACAAATAATTGGTAAACTCTATATATGCTACTTTATTTTATTGTTTTTGACATTCCAAGATTAACATAAATAAGAATCCTGCTCTGGTTACATTTTGAATTTGAGCTTTCTAATGAATGGACTTTTCCCAGAGAGTCTCAGAAACTTGTTGAGTCTGTGTTGGCCTGTGCAGTGATGAGAAGCTGTCAGTCTTGAAAAGTTTATCAGCTAAAATCTTCTAAAGCAGGCTTTGTTCTTGCATGGTCCTGATGTTCCCCCTGTGGCTGCTGGTTTTCAGTTCAGCTGCTACATTAGTCTGAGGCTGATTTATTGAATTCCTTTTTTTTTTTTCTTTGATGCCTTATTTTGCTTTGTGTCTGCGAAGTCTGAATTGTCTGGCCATGTGTGTTTACATAAGAGGTGTAGACAGTTGCATATTAAGGCCATTATTAGTCACAAACTGGTCTGTTAGCTTTCATTTTTCAGCTCCATTTATTTTAAAAATAGCGTTGAATCAACAAAGACACTAACAATGCATCCTGCAGAGTGTGCTCATCAACAGGAGAGTCCTTTTAGAAAAAAACCATGGAGCAGATCTTAATAAACAATTTCAGGCAAGAAAATCCCATACCACTAGCAGTGCTTTTTAAATAATTCGGACATATCTCTTAGTCGACTGGAAGCAAAAACAAGCTTGTTTATTTAAAGAGAGAGAGGTCACCTAAAGGCCATAACTGATCTTGATCAAAAAATTAACATTCAAAGGCCTACTGAATCCAGCTGAGAGATTGTGGGGAATCAACACTTATCTTGGCAACATCTGGTGTTAAGCAGGAAGTAACCCTGGATGGGGTACCAGTCCAACCAGGGGACTGATAACAGTGTAATTACACTTACAATTTGCAATCAATAGTTAATCTAATCTGTGTGTCTTTGGGTTATGGGTGGAAAACCAGAGCATCCAGAGTAAATCCTCTCACAGACACAGGATCTGTGAGGCAGCAGCACTTCTACTGTGGAGTGTTGTAAAAAATAGAGGAGCAAAATTCCACGGCCATAGGCCCAGACAGATAAATGCATACTTGATGTACTCCGAAGTTAGGCGTAGTGTTCATAATGGGAAATGGGGAGATGATATCCCAAAGGCCACCACATCAAAAACTATAAGAGCTCAACCCCTAGAGGGACACACAGAATTCTGTCTTTCGTTGTTAAGTCTTTTCAGTTCATATGCATCCAAGTGGCTGTTTGCTTTCATTTAACTAATTTCTTTTTGAGAGTTTAACCTCTGTTTTCTTTCATAGTTAACCAACATCTTCCAGTTTGCAGAGGTCAGACTTCACTAGTCTGGGTATTTTAGTCCAGATGAATGAATTTACTGTGTCTTTTTTCTTCTTGGAGTTAAGTGATAAGAAGTTAATGTCAATGTCAATTTATTTATATAGCACATTTAAAACAACATAGTAATGATGTGGCCAAAGTGCTTTACAATAATAGAATAGAAGAAAAACAAAACAATTAATATAAAACATAAATAGAAATAAAATATATGAACATAAAATAAAATACATAATAAATAGAAGTAATGTTATATACATAAAAAATAGAAGTAATATTATATAATCACAAAGAGGAAACCATCAGTATTACTGAAGGTCACAGAATGCAAGTGAATAGAAATGAGTCTTTAATCTTGTTTTAAACAGTTCAATTGTACATGACTCCTTTATATGATGAGGTAAAGAGTTCCACAGGCGAGGCGCAGCAGCTGCAAAAGCTCTGTCCCCCTTGGTTTTACACATGGTATGAGGGACAACCAGAGACAGCTGACCAGAAGATCTAAGCACTCTAGATGGCTGATGTAAAACACACAGTTCAGATAAATAGGCAGGAGCAAGCCCATGTAAAGATTTAAAAACTAGCAGCAAGATTTTAAAATCAATTCAAACACTGACAGGCAGCCAGTGTAAAGAAGCTAAAATAGGAGAAACAGAGTCATACTTTCTTGCCCCAACCAGAAAGTGAGCGGCAGCATTTTGGACCAACTGTAACCTGCATATCAGGCATTTGTTAATCCCAGAATACAGCGAGTTGCAGTAATCGAGGCGAGAAAAAATAAACGCATGAGTAGTGTAAAGGACAGCCGAGTTCCATGCCCGGCAGGGACACCTCTGCTGCATCTGTTCCTGGGGAGCCACCACGGACAGCTCAATACCTCCCCCGGGACGCTTGGTGGCAGCCTCCCTGGCGGATGATGATTCCCCAGCCTGGCACATGGCTCCATGGGACATGGAGTCCTCGACAGCCTGGTTGGGGCCTTGGATGGCTACCTGGGGGAGCTGCATGGACTTTCTAGCCCGGCTGGTCAATTCCTCAGCCCCACCCGGAAATGTAATTATGCCCAGGTGACCAAGCACCTGGACTACGTCCGGGTGGGGTATAAAAAGGCCAGCCACCACCACTCGAGAGAGCCAGAGTCGGGAGGAGGAGGAGGACTAAGCCTGAGGAGGAGTGGTGGTGCTGCTGCTGAGGTGGAGAGAAGTGTGGTTTGTTGTGCTATATTGAAGTGCTTTTGGGACTGTGTTGGGCCTGTGGGACACGGAGAAGACGTGCCCCACGGCTGAAGAAGAATAAAAACTGTTTTAATTAAGTACGTGCCTCTCCCTGAGTCTGTGCCGGGTCGGGAGCTATATAGCGCTCATATTACAGTAGCTATCTCAAGATCCCTAGAAGATAAAAAAGGCTTTATCTTACCTAATAGACAAAGTTGGAAAAAAGCAACTCTTGACTACAGAATTTACTTGTTTCTCAAAAGAGAGGTTACTATCAAAGGTAACACCAAGATTGCGGACTTGAGGTTTGGAAAAGACAGAGAAAGAGCTGAGAAGTCCAAGACCAATTTGGTTTACTATTTTGTTTGTTTTTTCTTACATATTGTATTTTTAATAAAGTGTGTTGGCATACAATCTGTATGGTATGTCATTTGGAATGGAAGAAGAGCAACATTTGATGCAGTGCTGTCAATTAAGAAAAGACATTTACCTTTGTGAGGGTTGTAGTGATTGTACATGTCTATTCAAAAAAGCTACTTTTGTTTCTGGAAATGGACATTGGAATGAAGATGGCTAATTAAACACAGGGGTGTAGTGGCAGGGAGGATGAGGGTGAGATGCAGAACTGAAAACAGGTGGCATGAAAATCAGTAGCCATGAGGTGGCACCACAGGACAAGGATAGCACCTTTATAGCATCCAGGTAGAGCACTGTGTATCTCAGTAGTGTTTGTCACTAGCAGGATGGTTGGGGATGACTTTTGTTGTAGTTCGCATTTGTTTTCAAAACGCTAAAGGCTAGGCTTCCCCAGTGTAAAACAACTCCCAAGTTAATCATCCTTTGCATTTGCAAGTAGGCCACTGTTAATGGGGCAAGAGAGTCCGAGAGAACTGAAAAGCACTTATTAATCAGCATTTTTATTGCCAGTCACATCAGTAGAAAGGCTCAGCCAACACTGAGGGATTCCCAAACAAAACAGCCTCTAGGATTGCCAGTGACAAGTGAAGACATTGACTTCTACAGGCTGAAAGCCAGCAACTGTTGGCGGTGATTTGGGGGGGATGGGGATGGAGGTCAATGTGTCTTGTTCTCATCACAGACCATTTTTTGTTATCAAATGAAAAATCACACAATAAGCATCATTGTATCATAAAGATAATAGTCCCATTTAAAGAGAGAGCTGACTGGTTGGCAGCTGGACTCTTCATTTCTAAAGAAGATGGGACCTAAATGGCCTTGGAACAGTTGTATTCTAGCTGGACAGTCACTTGACAACCACCATGGATAACCTAATTCCAGTGATTTGCAGCAAGACAAGTTGAAAAATCACAATTGGCAGGCCCACCTGTGCAGCATGGACAGCACTCATCCTAATATTACAGTGGTAGTAATGCTACTAGGCCAAGTATGAGTACACTGGCAACATTGTGTACACGGGGGTCCAGTCCGATGGCAGAATGTGTGGGTTTCAGAGATCAAAACACTTTATAGTGCCTTTGCAGTTACATCAGAGGTTGATAGCACCTTTTATTTTGCCATTATAGCCTTACCTTACACTTGACTAGTAGCCTGATGCAAATATGGAGGGAGTAGGTAAACTCCTTAAATTGATGGAAGCCTTTACTTTTGCCATATGTCATACACACATTGGCAAAGGACTTGCTAGTTTCTGGCCAAAACCTTTAATTTGCCAGGAGGTCAGTGTGACGGTGCCAGTTCTTCTTAATGCTCCTCCTTACCGTTTGGGAACCTCTCAAACCCAACACCATCAATAACGTAACCAGATGAGTTTGGCAAATGGGGACAAAACATGATAAGCAATGGGATGGTGGAAAAATGTTCAGTGCTTTTACTAAAACAAACCAAAACAAAAGTGTTCAAATAGTGCAGTGCATCACAACTTTTTCAAGAAATAAATAATCCATAAAAACGTGAAATGGGTGGAGGTTAAAAATCCAATAAATATTCTCTTTAAAACGAGGTTAAAGTCCCTTTTTAAAAACCCAGTGCCTTCTCCTTTTAACTGGCGGCTCCCCTGCTTCTCCCATAGGGGACAAAAGGGGAGTCACCCAATCTGCAGGTGCAGCTAACCTTCAACTGGTCCGGCAGCCTTCCCTTCCTTGGCTACATACAGCTCCCTCACCAGACTAAGACTCAGGTCCCCAGTGACTAGGGCACTCATACCGGGGCTCTCCCTCCCAAGCCTCCTCAACCTCCACAGTCCATAATTCTGGTCACTCCTGCTCCTCTGAAATGCTCAGCAGGAGTGACCCTATCCATACACTCCTCCCGGGCTCTCCTCACAGCTGCCTGCATTTGCTCCAGCGAGCCTACTCTCTCACTCACTCCCACACCGGTTTTTACGGCCTCCTACCTTCTTCTTTCCTTAACCCCCGTCTTTTTTCTCTTTTTTTTTTCCTTCCCTTCCCTGTCCCCTTTTTATATGGGGATGTGGCACATGTGTGGTGATTAGCAGCTCCCGGCATCAATTTTGGCCACGGGTGACCCCATACCTGTGCATCTAAGTGTGGAAACGCCCGCGCCACAACGTGCCCAGAAACCGTTCACACACCCCCGGCAATTATTTATTTAAAAACTGGCCATCCGTTCAGAGCGACAGACCCGCTAAATCACAGTCAGCCTATCAAAAAGCTGAACATCTAAGGGAGGTAAACTGTAACTTTTTAATTTAATAAATTGTTATTAAGCCCACTTCCACTGAACCCATTACACTATAAAATAGTCTATATATGTAAAATTGAGTTTCTGTCTGAGTATCTTGGGAAAAATCACAACATCTATTACTATAAACCTTAGCATTTTTTCCAGTAAAGCCTAACTTTGAATATAAGCAATTAAAATTTTAATTTTCAATGTATAAATATGTAGAAAAAAAAATAAAAACCTGAGATGACCTCCCTACAAGTTTTCTCTGGGTCTTTGTGCCTTTTAACTTTGGTATCTCTAAAACATAACTTGATATCAATGTGATTTTTACTTCAAAAGAATTAAAAGCAGCTCTGTAACAAAACAGGGATTTCATACACCTATGTTGCCCACAATAATCTTTGAGAATTTCCATATATTTATATGTTGAAAAAGAACAAAATTTTTGCATTTGCTGCACAATAATTATGTTCATTCTTTTCTGAATGTTTATATTATGACAAACAAAAAAGGTCATATTCAGGTTTTGTCTAGGGCAAATAATAAGCGAACAAATGACCCATTTGTGATGAGGGCTATACTTGACATGGAGTAATGAAAGATTTTCAAGAAGGCAGCAGTGAGACAGGCAAACACTTCATAGGAATCCACTAGGAGTGCTGCTTAGGACGGTGTATTTGCTTCCTGAATCTACTGCTTGATTTGTCTCTCAGCATTAAAGCTGCAAATTACAACTCTGGTGCATTCTACATGCTCTATGACATTTTAATATTATTACAGAACTATTGTGATAATTGTTACAGTTCTATGAATTGGTTTTGGCTACAGAATTATTTCTGTTTCTTTAAATCTTGCAGTTAATTCAACATTGCATTTTTCATTTATAATGTTTACCTACAAGAAATCTGCCCACAAGTAATTTGTGCAGCCTATCTCAGTTTATCTAACCTGCATGTGTGTACAGGGCATTCTTGTGCATGTGTGCCAAAGGTAGGTGGGTATATAGGAAGTTTCTTTCTGTAACACTGTGTTTTAAGTCTGCACATGTGAAATGGTGTACACTCCAGCCTGACCTTTGCCTACCTGTGCTGGTTGCAACTCTGCTGCCGTAAGTTTGTATCTATGGAATGGTATAACTCACCTTCTCATTCTGTATTTCTCCAGGGCTACATGAGGCCCCTGAAGCAGCCCGAGAACTCTGTCATCTGTGATCCTGGGTTGGTGGATGAGATGTTCTATCAGATCCCTGAAATCCTGGAGCACCATGAACAGTTTCTTGAGCAGATCCTGACATGTGTGCAGGAGTGGCACGACAAGCAGAAAGTAGGAGACCTCCTCATTGAGTCTGTAAGTGTGGCCAAGTGTAATCTATCACTGAACACCCTCCAAATGTCTTCTGTTTGCATTGAACAGGATTTAATAGATCGTGATAGTGGTAATACAGTTTTGTAGCTAGTTGTTGTGGCAGTTCTGAATTTTAGGGAGTCTCTTCAACAGAATACTTGAATTGTTTTCCACTAACTCACTATTTAATGTGCTGCTCTATTTTATTCTGTCAGCGGGTGTCCCCGATATTCGAACCCCTTCACTTGTTCCACATTTTGTTATGTTGCAGATTTGGGGATATTCTGATATAGCATCTTGCCCCTATGAATTCCACCTCATGTTATCCTAGGTAAAATGCTGCACAAATATTTCTGTGTTTCTACCACTGGACAACTGCCAGATGAAAGAGACTTACTCAAGGTGACATAGTGAGTCAGTTTTTGGGACTAAACCAGTGTCCTTCATGCTTATTGCACAACATTGAATGTCAGCTTATATATCACATTAGTGAATAACAAGCTTTAGGAAGGTTCCAAATTTGTTATAAATGTGTGTTTATTTAATATATATGTAAAACTAGGGGGCTTTGCTCGCCAACCCCCTGGCCTGCGCTACACGCCAGCCACTTCGCATCTCTGCCGCTCGCGTATGTGGATTTCACTTTTACCAAACAAAAAATCTTTTAATTCTCGTGGATACGCCCATTGGGAAGAAACACTACTTTTCCCTGATGGCAACATGAATTAGGTGATCTACAAGTCTCCGACTTAAACTTTAAAGCCGTACAGTATCTACATACTTCTGTCATATCACCTATGTCCATATATTCAATCTCTTTTCACTGTTCCATTATTTCACCGAGTAATAATTTCCATGTGTTTGCACTAATGTGATCTTTACTATCTTTTCTTGAGACTTTCGAATTTTAGTACTTTCATAATCTCTAACCTGCTCTGCATGTATATCATTTTTGAACCTCTTTACAACGTTCTACTTTGTCATCTACTTTGTTTATTTCTGGCCCCGGGCGTGCTTAAATCTCTTGGCACAAAGTCTTGTCTCATGGGACATGACATTATCGCTCTGAAAAAGTCTTGTCTCCTCCCAGGCTAAAAAGTCTCGCCTTCTCCCAGGATTTTTTATATAATAGAGAAATATATATACACACACGTGTATACTGTATATACATACATACACAATTTATCTGAACTATACATTTCTAACTAGTAATGTGAAGGTTGAGTGAGGTTTTTGACACATGTATTACATGTCTATTACCTTTTTTTTATTGGCTATTTCTTAAATTAAAGGAAAAATCCAACCTAAAAGATTAACCACATCTAACACAATACAATATAGACAACATAAAATGTGCACACATCTTTTTACTGCAGTAGAACTTGGCCACTTAAGTAGCACTAGGCTGTAGACCCAAGTGTATAGGTTCTAAATATTTCATCAAAGCCTATTTTGGTAATTTCTATGACATGTATCATATGCTTAATTTTTATTATGTCTAAATGTACATTTTTCAGATGCTTTTATGTAGTGTTTCTGTATGTGTTTTCTAAAACATCACACATTTTTTATTTGATCCTCAATTTTATATATCCTATGGTGCAAATTTTTCCAAAAGAACCCACAGAAGTGTAAAACTTGATAGGCCACCAATATTTATCTATACATTTCTGCAATTTAGCCAAAGTGCTTGAGAACAATACATTCCAGCATCTTTGATCGATATAGTCCAGTCTGATAACTAAACTCAAACCATTATGTTGGCCATGGTGCATTGAATAAGGAAAAAGATACCAGCAAATACCACAAAATATGTGAACAAGTAGTGGATAGGCAGAAGAGAAGACCTGGGTATACAAAACCAAAACAGACTGACTCCCTCACATTCATTACCAATTAATGCTTTAGAAAATGCATTTTGCTGTCCCCCTAGTGTGAAGTCTTTTTGTCTTGTGTTAGCCTTCAATTCTCATTTTTATTTCTCTGTTGTGGGAAAAGAAGTGGCCTCTCCATGATATTTTATTTGGGAATAACTGGCAAAGTCAGTTACCAGTAATTGTTGAATGCAGGGGTGGGCAAACTACCCCCTGTGGGCCCAGCATGTGGCCTGGATGTGAGTAGCTCATGGGCTACTTATAAAAAAAATAATACTTTTTCAGGCCTAATATGAATGTAAAATTGCCTGATGTAAGTTGCCATGTGGTGTCATCCAAAAACTAAATAAATAAAACTCTTGACTTTCCAAAAAGGAACAGTCTGTACCGCTGCTGCTTGGAAGGGTGAGTGTGTATGTTTATAGCTGCTTGCTTTCCGTTGTCCTGCATGTGAAGGAAGCATTTGACTTTGCACATGGCTTATCTTATCAGTGATGAACATGAAGGCGGAACTTTAGACATAATTCAGGGTCTTTGCACAAATGAGTTTAACAAACTCTGTTTACAAATGTGAAAGGAGGAAGGTAGAAGATGCAAAGTTTCCTAAACAAATAAAAAAAGAGAGTTTTTTTGGTAATGAATTGACCAGTACTGATTATTTTGCTGTGTTCACGTGCTGTTGGAAAGATGGAGCATCCAAGCTGTCAAGTAATAAATTTCACTTGAATCTCCAATGAAGTTGGAGCTTTGAGTCAGATAACTCTGAGAAAACAAAGCTACACTTTTACATCATCCAGCTGTATAAAATAAAAATATAACCTAATCAAGGCATTTTAGTGGTTGAATTTGCATTTGGAGTGACTTAATATATATACCTTTAATACATTTAGTTTTAGTTTATTAAAAAGTAGTTTATTTTTAATTGCTCTTTTTGGCAGACATGGCAGCAAATCAATAGTGATCTCTTGTGTTTCTCTCAAAAATCTGACCATAACCTTATGTGAATTCCCTAAAGTGAGAATGTGAATTGTTGCAAGTTGGAGTCCCTAAAACTCTGTTGGTATGTGAACTATGCATTACTGTACTTCTATTCTTGTATTTGGTGAGGTGTGGAGTAAAATTCACTTATCTGCAGCAACATCGTGATCGTATATTCGGGCAGTAAGTACTTTTTTCAAATGCATCATAACCGAGTCAGATGAGGATAGTTACAGCTTTCCATGTGAGCACATGTCAGTGTTGGTATAGTGCTGTTAATTTACCCTTTTCTCTGTGCTTCTCACTTTACAGTAATCTAAGTCACTTGCAACAGGCAAAAGTTGTTGTGTTTTTCCAAATTTAAGGAACTGTGTGGACTTTACTAGACATTCAGTGTGGATTGCCATCCATTGTGTTGAATTTCAGACTTGGTCTCACAGGGGTCATATGACCAATTTTGCAATTGTTTCATCTCCACTTGCTGTTAATGTGTACAATGTTTCTCACATCTTGCAGCACAAATTACTTCAACACTAGTCAACAGTGAAGTGAATTTAAAAATAAGTTTACCAACGTTTCTTGATTTTTACAAGTGTTCATAGTTCAGGATTTGGTTTCAAGGCTTCACACTGCAAAGTCTTTACCCTCTTACTGGTGTTTTAGCTTTACTCTTAATCAATCTCAATAAAAAAACTATATAAACCATTTCTTGGAGCTTTTGTTATTAAAGTTAATGTTTGTCATTAACACATGTGTTGGATTACCTAAGTTTATAGGCACACTTTGATTTTATACAGTGTGAGTGGTTATTGATAATGTGGCCTGCTATCACAGCACCTGCCATTGAATTTCCTTTCTGGGATTAATAAAGCATATCTCATCTAATCAAAAAAATGTTCCCATCCCTATTCTAAGGGGTTTTCAGATGCATGTTTTGGTATCCCGTGATAATGACTTCTTCATAAAACATCCCTTCAGAATTGTGCTGTTTGGCTTTTGTTTAAAATGAATTGTCTCTTACCATTTGAACAAGGAATTTCTAGACAGGCAGACTTGATGGGTCGGTGAACAGAGCCACCGTTGACGCCAATGCGTCTTCGTTCAGTTTATTAACCGTCGGCAAAGCTGACAGGGTGAGCTGTTAAGTGCATCCAGTTGTTACTGAGCCGTGGATCTGTCAGTGGTGTTGTAGGTGGCTTGAGACAAATCCTGTGCCTGCCATGCTCATTAAGCTGACTGAATTGTGTCAGCAAGAGTTGACGCTGTTAAATGAAATATCTTGTACTGGGTGCTTCAGACAACTTTGCATTCCACAGGGCCTCTGGTTTTCAGCCAAATCAGCTACCTTTTTAGTAAGAGCACATTAGGTTGGTAGACCATCTGTATTAGTATATCTAGGGGTCTTGGCTCTTAGTTTAGCTGTTCTACAGAATGTAGTGACAATGTGGGCAGGGGGAGCTCTAAGCTCTTATGTGCTTTATGTTCCAGTCCTAGGGTTGATGCCTCATTAAATATCCCTTCAGCACTGCCCAAGCTGATACTTAAATGCCACTTTTTCTGCTTTATATCCCCATGGAGTTTCAGCCCTGAATTGCAGAAATTTTTATTAGAACAAAAACTCTGCAGAGGACTAAATATCTTCAAATGAATTAATAATTACCCGGAAGTCTGCTTAATCCTTGCCCCTGCACAATTGTGCCCTGTTGTTAGAATTAAGTTGAGCTCATGTTGTGCTCAATTGTCAATCATCAGCATCCCCAAACCAGTCAGAGACAACACTTATAAGTTTGTTTCTTATGAAAGTTGATGAAGTTGGTCGAAAAATGTAAAATTATGACCAACAATATTCTGGAAACTTTGTGCATAGAGAAAATGCTCTATATTCCTTCCAAAAAACATCCTCTTTTGAACATCTCACCAAAACTAAACTGGCCAATCAGATTACTCAGAGGGATCAGACACACACATACACACACATAGACTGTAGCCTTTCATTATATAGTACATGTTAAGAATATGTTGCCAGTCTTAGTTGTTAGCTGTATGTTTGATTTTTGTTTTTATAACAATTTTTATTCACTTTTATTATTTGTGCATTGCTAGTTTGCCATTTGTTTTTTTTTTTTTGTTTTACAGACAACACCATTTTCTGTTTTGACATGGATGTGGCCATATTGTTTATTGGCAAAAGTCAGTGGCTATTTAAGGTGATGTCACACATTGAGATGTGTCCACACCCTTGGATTGACAATAAAATGCTCTCAAATTTTCTAGTCAGGGGGAGGATTACAGACTAAAGCCAACGTCACATTACGTGACTTTTTCTTGTGGACTATGTCAGATTTGCTGACTGCAGTTGCTGGTCTCATGGCTGCAACATGTCAGATTTCACGACTGAAAATCGCAGCTCACATCACATTTACCAGCTGAGCAACGATCCTCCAGCACAGTCATGCTAGACCCTTTTTCTGTAAACCAATGGCGTGCTGCCTGACAGTGCGGCACTTCATGAAGTGTTAACAGCTACAGCACGTTCAGCAGTAATCAGTGCCCTTTTTTTGTATTCTGTTATGGTATGTAAAATATGTGACATCAAACAGGCGAGCTTCTCTTCTTTTTGTCAGATCCACAGCCCCTGTGCTGTCTGACGGAGCCGTTGCTGTTGCAGCACTGTATAAAGGATTAATAGCTAATGTGCATTCATCTTCCTCATTGCTACATTCTATGAATTGTACTTCCGGCTGAACACACAATGCTTCTCAACTCTTGCTGTACACTAATGAGTCCCACCCCTTTAACCAAAGTGAAATTCAAATTTGTTTGATGTTAACTTGGCCATTTACAGACTACTTTGTGTCAGTCATTAGGTATGTCACATCAGCTACATGGGAGTGTGCCGCTGACTTCCTCCGACGGACTAATATTATGTAAATGAAGGCTAAGACTGAAAATCGCTGGAAAAGCCATCTAATGTGACACTGGCTTAAGTTTAGAACTTTTGTTTTCTTTTTTTGACTTTTTTCTATGCCTCTTGATGTGTGTCTTGGTGTAGTTTTTTTGTGATTATCTTTGATTTCTTTTGAATGTTATCTATGCCCTAATAACAGTTGCTGATTGCTCCTTAACACTTCTAGTTTCCTAGTAGGTTTAGAAAACTTGAAATGTAACTAGCTTCATCCCAACAGATGCCATATCTCAATTGACAACAAATTTATGGTTTAAAAGTGTGTGATCAACAGGATGCTGCAGAGAGGGCGTGTCAGGTTCACTCACCCATGGTTTTATGATTTTTTCCATTGCTCAAGCAGTTTAAACAGGGGTGGCCAACCCTATCACAAATCAGCACAGCTGGCCATTAAAGATTGTCACATTTGATTTTTCTACATTTAGCCGCAAACAGTGAAACCATTTTGCTCTTAGTGTGTGCTTGTAGCAATTCGAAGTTTCCTATTACTCTTCTGTGTGTCTTATTGACACAATACTGCCAGATTGTTCTTCCCTTCACTCTCCTTCCCAAAACTTCATTTCAGCATTGCCTTCAGACTAATTCTAATCCCAACCTTGAATGGATAATGTACAATGTGATATTTTTATGTCTACAGTTTTCACATTTTTCCCTTTGCTTATTCTGAAATAGTTCTTAACTGTTTTCTCCCATAGAGAAGAATGAATGGAAAAAGGACATAATAAGAAATGAGACAGTCAAAGATTCAACAAAAGGGTGAAAGAGATCTAAGAAAGCACAGAAAGGTTTGGTTAAAGTGCTATGGGCATGTGATGAGGAGAGACAAAGAATATGTGGGCAAAAAAGAGTAATGGGAATGGAAGTATATGGGAAGAGAAAGTGAGGGAGGCCAAAGAGGAGGTGGATGGATAAAGTAAGAGAAGATTTGAAGTAAAAGGTCTGAGAGGGGAGGAGGTGCAGGAGATGGATGATTAAGCACATCAACCCACATAGAAGTGGGAAGAGATGAAGAGGAAGAAGAAGATGATGAATAAGTGGGTTATTTTCAAAACTAGGAATTTTGAAATTACCATTATTTGGATGTGTGAAATTGATGTTTTCTGAAGGAATTCATCAAGTCTAAATACAGATCTCAAATTCTTGATGTGATTTTATAGACATATCTGAGATGGATACCTATTTAGTACAAATATTCAGCAAACATTTCAGAAGCTTATAAGACGAAATAGCTGTCAAATTCTGCATTAAATATTTCTCTTTTTTTCCAGTCTGAACAATTTGTTTTAGCAATTTGCATCTATAACATGTATTCAGTTAAACAGAAGGCCCAATGAATAGATTTTGTTCAGAGTCAGTAGGGCTCTGGCTTTACTGGAGTGTAGTAACAATGCCACTGTGATTGTAATCAGTTCATATATTCATAAGTTCTGCATGCCGCAGACAGACGTCACACTGGAAATGGCCAAATTGTGTTCAAGTATGCCTAAAATGCATAAATTCATCAAACACTCAAACTAGACCTTCATATCCAAATACCAGTACAATATTTCCTTCTAAATATGGAGAAAATAAAATGTTCATCTAAAAACATTTATTAAGAAATGTTGCTTGCAAGCTTTGAAGTTTTCCCATTTTCCTTTGGCATAAAAATGTAACTCACTATCAATGTTGTTTATTTCTATTCCTATCCAATAATAAGTCCCTTATTTTTACAAAGTCTTGTCAAGCCAGCAAGTATATTTACAGTTAAAAGACTGGAGTTAATCCTAGATGAATCATTACTACCTAAAACCAGACATTGTACAAAAGCAACTGAGAAGGATATTGTTCAGTCAAGGGAGGTTATGCTTAAATTGTGAGACCTCATCTGCACTAAAGTGTGCAGTTGTAGGCTTCATATCGCAAAGAAATGACATAACAGTGACACAAGAAATCAGGGGGAGAGGCAGATTCATTTCAGTAGGGTGCAGCAGAAAGAGAACGTTGAAAGAGCTAAATCTTTTCAGGCTAAACAAATTGCAACCAATAGGAATCATACTGTAATTTTCTGATCCCTCTTATCAGTAAAGTAGTTTAAGTTGATTAAATGAGATATGTGGTTAATGGTTTTGATCTCCTGGTATACTATTTTGTGTTTGTTTTTTCACTTGTTTATTTTTATTGTTGTGATAGTGCTGTCATTTTGGCACAATTTTTGTGAAGTTTTTTCATGACCACTCCCTACCTGTTTCTTTTACTATGACTTTAGTTTGAGTAGCTTGATAGTCAGCTCAATGCAGCTACAACTATAAGCTGCTTAATGTCACAAGTGCATCATTTTTCTGTGTACAGAGTACAATAAAATTCTTACTTGCATACCCTAATCAATTTGCGACACCCTGCTACTCTGTCACCACCATTAGTGAGTACATTTACTTTTTTTTTTGATTAGCAAATGCTTTTATCCAAAGCAACTTACCAAAGAGGTGAACATAATCGAGTAACATTAGGCTAGAGCCTGTTTGTTCAGCAAGTGTAATAGGCCAGGTATCAAAAGTTGATTGCGACAAGTGAAAAGATGTAGTAACTAATACATTTACAAACAGATTGATAAAGCAGTTAACCTTAATGTAATAACAAATCAACTAATGGTATGAAAGGTCACAGAGCAATTTTATTTAATAAATTAGACAGATATTCACAGAACAGATGAGGTTTAAATTGCTTCATAAATACTGCTGCGGGCACAGCAGTTCGGATGGGGGGGTGTGGCTCATTCCACCAAATAGGAACTACACATAAAAAGACTCTGGATTGAGACTTGATACCATGCAGAAACAGCTTTACCAGGCACTGTTCCCTGGCAAACCACTGTCTTCCTATGCACAAGCATCCGGAATTTGAACTCAATGTATGCTGCTGATCTGAAAAGAGGAGTGATGTGCCCGCCTCGGCTTGTTAAATGCAAGATGGGCTGCTGCATTCTGGACCATCTGCAGGGTACTCCAGCCATAAGTGAGATGCAGTAATCCAGACACAACAAGACCAAAGTCTAGACCAGAAGTTGTGCTGCATATTCCATCAGATAAGGTCTGGTCTTGTGGATGTTGTACAATGTGAACCTGAATGAGCAAGAAACAGTAGAAATGTGATCAGAAAAAAATAGCTGTTCATCAACCACCACCCCAAGGTGGCATTCCTACTTCACAGGTGTTAGTTACTTTGAGCCAAGCTGTACAGAGATGGGGAGTTGAACAGAATGACTGCCAGGTTGAGTTGTAGATGGTGGTCATTCATCCATGTTGAGATATCAGTAAGTCATGCAGGAACTCTAGCTGATGCCGTGTTATCCTCCAGATGGAACGACGGGTACAGTTGTGTATCATCTGCATAGCACTGGTAAGAGAACCCATGGGATTGAATAATGGAGCCCAGTGAGTTGGGGTACAGATAGAAAATTAGAGGACTCAGCATCAAACCTTGGGGCATTCCATGCCTGTCTAATGCGCCCTTGACAACTCGTTTAGATTGGGTATTTATCCTTATCACTTTTGAAACATTTAGTAATGGCTTTAGTACTCATTTGGTTTCAGGATTTTCTGTAGTTGTTCAGTGAATTCCTCTTTCTCAAAACATTTTGTATTAATAATGGTTACGACACTTTCTTTGATATTTTCTGGTTTATGATTCCTGGATTAGCATCTTTGGTATAATTTAATTCCCTTATACTTTTGATGTTTTTGTTTCTCTGAAGTATAGGTATTTTAATGCTATATTTAGTTGTTTTTGTTTTCTAATTTTTGGAGAAAGTTATTTTATTTTTTACTGTAAGGTGAAACTGCTATGGATTTATTAATATGGTGAAATCAGGTAGTCATATTTTACACCTGTTAACTAAATAAGAATCTGCAAGTAAAGTGCTTTATGCTCAAATTCCTAAAATCTTATGATTAATCACTTTGTTTAATTATATAACACTTTATATCATGAACACTTTTCTCTGACAAGCATATCTATTAAAAGTTGTCTTCAGACAGCTGGAACACTAGCACAGTAGACAACTTGCTCTGGGTAACAAAAGCAGCTGTGGCAGGCTTTATACTTAAAATATCCAAAACTTCAGTCACAGCCTGTGGTAGTTTGAGTAGAGGGCCATGGCATTGTATTAGTTTTTACATAAAAACTGCAGCTCAGGCCCCGTGAGTGCACAGTCGTGCGGCCCCGTTGTGTTTAATAGGGAGAGTGGGGCTAATCATTCTTGCACATGAGTGCATGATCGGTTCCATTTTCCTCACTGACTCTCTGCAGGACATAATTAGGACACTGCTCCTACGGGAGTATAAAGTAGCCTGTGTAGACAAGAAAGGGGATAAAAGAGAAAGAAACCAACTGGCTGGATGAGCAGAATCGGGAGTGTGAGCCAGTATGGTGGCGAGGAGGCAGGCGGTCAGTGGCCCTCCAAGGGATCGAGAGGAACAGTGCTCCAGGGGTGGATGGTCTCCTGTTTGAGCACTATAGAGGAGTGGGGAGAGATCTGGTGGACCCTTAGGGATTCTGTAGACGCCGAGAAGAGTGAAGGGAAGATGGAGGTCTAGCTCTATGTATTCCAGCGGACGCCAATGAATGGTGGTCAGGACAAGAGCCAGAAAGAGAGACCACAGCTGTTGGTGACTCAACCCAGCTTCTAGACCCGCTGGGTGAACTGGGGAGACGGAGGGATAAAGACATGCTAGGCTGGCAAGAAAGGAAAGAAAAGGCAACCCGATGTCTGCATGGGTTTATTCTTGGGTTTTAATGTCTAAAATATTCTCTCTATTGTTGGTTTTTATCGTAACTTTATTTGTTTTTAGGACACTGTTTAATATAAAAAGCACTATGCACTGACTTGAACCTACTATTGCTGTTGTGTGTCCACGTTTGCCTTAGTCCATCCCGGTCTATGACTGTCAATGTCCCAGTTTCAAGGAGGACTATGCCAGCTGCAGGCGACCCAAGCATCACATAGCCTGTTGTTACCTTATTCTCAAATTCAGAGTCACAGGGACAATGCATATTCTGGCATCACTGGGCACAAGGCAACAAGCCACCCTGGATAGCATGCCTGTCCATCGCAGGGTCAACTCACATGCAGAACCAATGAGAAATAACTAGTTGTCTTAATCAGCATATATTTACGAATGTGGTTTGGGGGGGAGACCAAAGCTTCCAGAGGAAAAATTCAATCTGACTCACAGAGAACATGTATAGATAACATCTGGACATGGGATTTGGACCCAGTGATGCAAAATGCAAAGGAAGCATGTTTTGCAGTCTACCACCAGACCACTATCACTGTTTTACTATTTAAGTTTTGTTATATTTTATTATTTGTAACAACTATTTACAGATTATTTTTTTTAATTTGGAGCTCTGCTCAAGGTCACACAGTGAAAAAGAGGCGGAATTAAACTTCCAACATTGTGGTTTAAATTCCAGTGTCTTAGCTGCTACACCACAATATGATTAAAGTGCTTGTGGGCATAAAGCAAAAGGTGAAACTTTTTGATGATTTTTTCATATCCGTTCGGTTCTTGAAGTAAACTTGAACATTAGATGGCAGACCAAAGTGCTGGCTCAGGCGTAACAATAGAAACAGCAGGAATAGGTTTTTTCTTGTTCTTGGCAAATTGATGATTCACACTCCCATTTTCCCTCCTTTTATAGTTATTTCCATTTGTTTTTCAGTTTTCAAAGGATATCCTTGTCAACATTTATTCAGCATACATTGATAACTTCCTGAATGCCAAAGATGCAGTGAGGATAGCCAAGGAAGCCAAGCCTGCATTTATGAAGTTTTTAGAGGTAAGCAAATGGTCATGATCTGCTTTGTCCACCACATGTCACTTGGGTCTGTACTTATTCATATTTACAGTTTTCATATTGTGCCTGTAATGGTGTTTTCCTACTGACACTAGAAAGTAGAGTTAAATAGATGAGCAAAATGGTCCCAAAATGAGAAGCTACAATCCAGTTTACAGAGAATGCCATCCTTGCACCAGAGTGTACCAGGATAACCTTTGAACATCCCTTTGGCAGTGCTGTGATTAATAACTCTAGAGATGACCTTGCAACCCTTAATTACAAATGAGTAGTTGAGTGGTGTTTCTCGAGGCACTGAGCACCATCACTGTATTTCCAGTATCTGTTTGTTTCCTGAATGCCTTCACCATTTATTTCCTGCATGTTTTCATCATGAAACTACCTGCCAGGAATATTTATGTTGGATTTTACCTTTGCAAAAAATTTCAAAACTTGTTATAGCTGCCAGCGATTTGTATTCCTTTAGAAGTGACCATTGTATGAAAACAAGCAGCTCAGCTGCTGCGATGCTGATGGGCTGTCAGTATCACAACATATATGCAATAGTAATCATAATAATAATAATAATACTCTCAGGTAATGCCTTGTAATTTGAGAGAAACTGATTCTCTTGAGAATTACTTCGTCTTGTGCCGACATGCCCTTCATGTATACCATCTCACCTCATGCTTTTCATTTCAGATTGTAGTGTGTGCCTTATTGCAACACAAAAAATGTGTTCACTTGACTCTAGTATTACAGGTCTAATGTATGTGCCTTTCCTGGTAGATATAGCCCTCATTCTGGTGAATATCACAGGCCACAAAAGGCCAAGGGTTTTCATTAAGTGAACACTACTACTAGTGCAGGAGTGATCACAGCACATTCACCAACTCAATAAAATCGCCCTCCATCAGTCTCAATAGACCTACTTTAAGGATCCTGTCATTTTGTTAGATTACCTTTGTGTTTGACATTATGAGACTCCATGTTAATTGCAGTTTGCAGCTCCTTAGAATTATAAAATGTGTAAGCAATACGGCACTGCTTGATAAATCAGCTCATCTGTCATTTTCTACAATCTGATAAAGTACAGTTATTTGTCATTTTATGTAACACCTCACATATGTACAGAAATTAATTTTTGTAAACATTTCTTTAAAAGACACTTTATAACATGTAGAAATCTTCTACTACACATGTATAGTGCATTCAGTTTGATTCAGTGTCTGTGGATGAATGCAGTGTTTCCAGAATAACACATGGTGGGAGACTGCAGGCATTCCCTAGTCTACAAAACATCTCCTATACCACGTGTATACATTGTTCATTAGATACAAAAAAACATTGATGCAATTGTCTGTCTGAGAGGGTGTTAAGTAATATTATGGCGTGTGATAAAAAACACCTCTGCCTCTAGTACTGTGAGTGCTAGTGGTCTAGTACAATTTGCCAGAATAGAGGCTGGGAGAAAAGTGACTGTGCAGGAAGGCTGTGATCTTTAATAAGGCTATCTACTGTTCTATGGCAGCATGTGCCATATGTGCTGTCAAAGTATGTTATATGCAGTGCACAATAAGTCATTCATAAATTTATAAACATTATGAAATTTAAGAGAAATCTGCAATGAATGAATAAAGATGTAAGAAAGACATTGCAAAAGAAAAAGCAGCTGTATACCATGTACAGACACTTTGCCCTAATGTTAGCGTTAGTCCTTACAAGAACGTGAGGGCACAGGTACATAAGGATATTTGGAATGCTAACAGATGAATACCGGGGAACAGGCAGAAAATGACCTGAGAATATTCTTTCAAAAATGTACTGCTAAAAGTACAATGAAAGAGGAGGTGAAGTGAATTATGTATAGTAAGGGTGACATTAAACTTAAAGAAGTTGAAACACAAATGCTCTTAATTCAGATAACTGAAGGTGGTATGCACTGATTTAGAGACAGCAAAGAGAGAGAAGAGCTGCCAGAGTTAAAAAGGCTGACCTCACATAAATTGATGGAAACAGATAACATTTATTATACAAGGGCAGGGGTGGCCAACCAGTCCAGCATTAAGAGTAAAAAAAAAAACAACCCTCACAATTGTAAAGAACTGCTCAATAAATGGATGGAGCAGCACATGCTTATTGGCACTGCATAGCCTAACAGGTTTCATAGGTCTTTTCTTATCTCCATTTACTCATTGGGACACCTGGTAGTCTTTGTTTTCCAGAATCCTTCTCTGGTCTGGCTTGTACTCAGTTGTGGCCACTCGAGGTAACTCTTTCACGTGTGTGTCAGTAAGAACACAACAATGTTTTGACTTATTTTAGTTTAGAAAAAACAGACATTATTGGATCCAAACATTGATCTTAGCTTCAGTGCAGCTTGCTTGACATTGGCATATCTGTCTATGGTTACAATTTTCCAAAGCTGTGTGGTTCCGTATCTCCAAAACATATTTAAGTCTGTCATCTTCACAAAGTTAAGGAATCTCCAACTGGGACTGCTTCATCTGCAACTAAAGGGGCTTAGCAACAATCTGTTTTAGCAGTGAAAGGGTCAATGAGGAATGTGATCTGTGACCATTTTTGCATCAGGTTGCAGAATCTGTCCTCAAAACTCAGCTGCAGATTTTTAACCAGTGGTGCATAACATGCAGTTCTCCCTTTTAAGGCCTCAACTGCTCCTCCACTTCCCTTTAACAAGGTGAGAATATGTGTGAGCTCTGCCTTTTGAAGATTTGGTCTTGGAAGCGTTTCAGTTTGTTGATAAATGTGAAAGTACGTTACACTAGGTCAGGCAGCACTTTTAAATTCTCTTGCAAATCTACATTGTTTATTCAGTTGAAGCAGAATGTCAACCAGAAAACCCATATCTGAAATCAACTTGGGGTCAGCTCAGGATAGTCCTTATTTTTATCTTCCAGAAACAGCTTTACTGGGTTCAAAAGTTCAGAAAAACGGGAAAGTGTTACCTCTTGAAAGCCATCTCATAGTGCAGTGGAAAAGCAGATCACTGGAAAGGTCTTTGTCAAGTTTAGCTATCAGGTTTTTGAATTTTCTGTGGTTGAGTACACGAGTCTTTGAGTAAAATTCATAAAGCACGAGTTTCATGATGTGGTTCAAGTTCAGCTTTTTAGACACCAAGTGCTCTTGATGGATGATGCAGTGCAGTGTCCAAAAATCTTGGAAACAGTCATCAGTTTTACACAGTCCCACAAGTCCATTTGCAGATCCAAACATAGCGGGTGTACAGTCTGTAGCTATTGCTGTTAGTTTTGATAACTGCAAATTTGCCTTCTCGACTACAGTCATGAGTGTCTCTTTCAGGTCAATGCCGTGGGTTGTATCTTTTAACAGCACAATGTCAAGCAACTCTTCCTTAATTGTGCCGTCTTCTGACACAAAACCTACAAATACTGCCAACTGTGGGTCATCTTGAACGCCATGGTACTTGTCCAAAGCAATGCTAAAATATGTGCATTTCTCAAGATCAATATGTAACTGTTAAGTTACAGAATATCCGATATTCTTGTTTCAGCGGTGTGCCGTGATACTTGCAGGTCTGACACAGAACGCTTCAAGTGGTCATTTTCAGGAGAGAGAATAGCAACAATATCATTGAGGCATGTCTTCACAAATTCCCCTTCACTGTATGGGTTGTCAGCACGAGCAATGTTCCACGTCACTTGGTATGATGCCAATGTAACCGTCTATGAGTACGTCAAAAATTTTCAAAAAAAACAAGTCTGCTTCTCAGACTGACGTTTCAACATGACTACTTTATGCTAGTGAAGTTTAGTGCTTTTTAGTGCTGGTAGTTGAGGCTGAATTCTTGGTTGGTCTACCTAACTGTGGCTTGTTAACAACAGGATCCTTAACTTTATGATTTGTTTATCAGTCTGAACACTACTGACAGGCATTTTCAGACCGCCGGACATCTTTTTATATCCTTTAACTGATTTATGCAAATCAACAACTTTTTCTCACAGGTTCTTTGACAGTTCTTTTGCTTTCCCCTTAGCTCGGTATCCAGCAAAGTCAGTGCATTTCTGCATGAATTTAAATTGGCTATTTATATACAGATAGTGATTACAGTCATAGAGGTTACAGGTCTGGACACTCTCCCTTCACTACCCTTAATTTGAAGGTGTGTGGGCTGTATATTATCAGCCCTAATATTCAGGGATACATAAACTTTTGGGTAATTTCAGTTATTATTATGATTTAAAAAGGGCACACATAATTATGTGATAATAAATTACCTTGCCTGAGCACACTCCCTAATTAAAAGGAAAGCTTTCTGCATGATTACTTACATTTTTCCAAACAATGGCTAGTATTTCACAAATTCTGCCAGGGTATGTACATATATGAGCATAGCTGTGTATGTGTGTATATATTCCTGTACAAAATTTGGCAGAGGTAGGGTTACATCTATGAATTTGCATACCCGTCAAAATCTCCATTTGTACAGAACAGTATAGGCTATGATTCATTCTGAAATTTAGTTGGTGCCCCCACCCTGGCTGAAGAAAAAGTAGCACCTGTAAATGTCTCCTACTCACTCCTATGGGTTTCTGGGTATTTAAAACACTACCAAAGGTAAAAAGGTACAAAACATCTCCTGTAGTCTGGCACATCAGCATGTGAGTCCAGGTTGACTAAAAAATGTATTAAAATGTTTTATTAACTTAAGGAGAAACTGGTAGAATTAAAATTACATCACACTTTCCAGGGATTATTTTCCATTCCTATTGCTTGTTTACTTGTTGATTTCTTTTGTTTTTTCAGCAATGTATGAGGGAAAACAAAGAGAAGCAGGCCCTGTCTGACCTAATGATCAAGCCAGTTCAAAGAATACCACGTTATGAGCTTCTTGTGAAGGTAAGACTTAAAAAATCTGAACAGCTGTGCTGCTCACCCAGTGCTAAAAAAACAGATCTCAGCTGTGTGGCACTTTCTAGTCATATATAGTCACCTCACAGCAAACCGAGGGTATCAGAATGCGTAGAGAGTTGCTAGTTAAGGGTTTATCCATGTTGCTTTAATATTCTTTTGTCTCACAAAGTAACACCTGCAGGCTAAAGACACAAGAGACTGTAAGGGTGAGCATGTATGTTTAGTTGTCTAACATGACAAAAATAAGCACATTATCTTAGAGTGGTAGGAGCACTGAGCCTACATTTATATGAGCAGAATAAAGTGAACCATAACTGTCTGTGGTGAAGCACACTTTTAATCATAAAATCCAGGACAGGGTCACTGGCATTCAATAACACACCCCTCCACACAGGAAAGAATTTTTGCAACGTGTGATGAAGGCCATTGGTCTTGGTAAAAGGCTTTCTAAGGGCATGAAGCAATTTAAACAATGCTATAACTATTACAAAACTACCAGTACACTTCACTTAACCAAGTACACAATATATATTCTTATTCATATGTGAGTAATATGGTTGTGGATCATTTATATAAACATGTTAATGTTTCTTCCAGGCTCTTTAGTTCATTTCTTGTTCTCTTTATACCCCTCTATTGCCAGGTAGAATGAGTGATTTGAGCAATGTAATCTACCTTTGGTGACCTTGTTTGTTTAATTCTGGATAAACTGTTCCTGATGATAGTGTCTGCCTATGTACTATGTTTTGCTTTACTTTAGTTACTTATTTCACCTTTTATCTTGTCACTGATGAGGAATTGCTATGGAGTGGTGCTCCCACTCTCACTCTGTCTTTTTCCCTCTTGCCGTCCAACTTGAGATGTGAACTCACAGCTTGGGGTTTACAAGTGGTCAGTTCTGCCTCGGCAATAAAGGAAACCTTCTCCAGATAGCAGCATCAATAGCCATTTCCCCTGTGATGCAGATTTTTTTCTGCATAGCATCTGTTCCACAGCCACGTATCTCAAAGTAACACATCTCAGTCGGGTGGGGGATTATTCTGGCCAGAGTATCGCTTTGCTAATGAAGTTCTTCTTCACATGTTTAGAAACCACCTTTGCCGCTGATACCATTTCTCTTAAAACTCCAGCAAGATATGCAAACTTTGTCACTTATGCTTCTGCCTAATGATCCTCAAAAATCAGCTGCTTTTGTCAGGTCTTGCCTTCTAGCCTCGCTACCCTAAAGTATCTAGCATAAAGCCTGTTTATAAACTTTAGGACTGAGAACTGCTGAGGTACAGTAATTCAGGAGCCATACTTCAGTAGATATGCCTGCTTTAATTGTACAGGGGGTCCTCGGGTTACAACGTCTCGACATACGACGTTTCGAGTTTACAACGCTCACTCCCATAAAAACTTTAAAAAAATTGAGATGTGAGTGTTTCTGCTTATGCCGTTAGCGTCGTACTTAGACTACGTGGGCGAACTAGTTTGGTTGCGCGCAACAGAATTACGTGCGTTTGAGTGAGGGAGTTGGCGAACTAGTTTGGTTGCACGCGGCACAAGTGTTACGTTTGTGTTACTTTGTTTGGTGACTTTTTGGCCCTTATCATGGCTCCTAAATGAAAGTCAGAGTCTTCAGATAGTAGTGCTTCAAAGAAGAGGAAAGCCATCACGATGGAAGTGAAATTAGACATTGTAAAGAGATCAGAAGGAATAAAGGTAAGGAATTGTTTTACACTCATTTTTTTTGTCATTTTTTCTGTTACTACAGTATATTTATGACCTTTTCCTTTTTCTGTGGCTTAGTTGTGTTTTTATGTTCTAGATTATGATTTTGCAAATGTGTTAGGATAGGTAAGTGACTTAGGCTAGGGTGTGTTTCAGCTTACACCAAAATTCGGGTTACATCACAGGGTTACTTTCGATTCCTCATTTGCTGTACTTTTACCACATTTTTGGCCACTCTGTGTCTGAATGTGCATATAAAGAAAAATTTTATAGGCTGTTCAAGGATGAACAAATTTGGTTACTTTACGTTGTAAAGAAGCACAAATATTATCTGGTCTTTGAAATGACCAGTACATGATAGGGAATCCCCACAAATGTCACAGTAAGAGCTTAAAAATAATGTTAGTGATTAGCTCTTCAAAACATTCAAATGTCAATAATATGAGAGCTACCAGAACACATTCTGCACTTTATTACTGAGCCCATCAACAACAAGGAAAAGGTTAAAACTTGGAGTTAAAAAATACTGGTTTATCTAATGCAGATTACCAGAAGTTAAAAAAAAAAAAAAAAATAAACAAAGTTTCATTAAAACAAAGAAACCCCGAAGCCCTATTTATGAATAATAAGAAAAAAACACCCGCACTTAAACAATGATAAACACTGCTGTGTTTAATTTGTAAATGACATACAGTGCAAAATCAAATGGCATTCACCTTGTTAAATTGCAGCACTTCCCTGTAATTTCATGTGAATTTAACAGCTTGTTGGCATAGAAGTAAATGGTCATTTTAGCATCAGAAATGTACACATATTATCTAATTATACTGTACAGTATATTAGTCTTATGTATTGCCTTTCATAGTCACTAGTAAAACAAATTGTTTTAAAAGACTATTCATGTGTTTTGTATAAAAACAGAATTTTTATTTTTTAAGAGGGAAGGAAAAACATGACAAAATGTACCCTAAGTTCTTGTCAATAAGCCGCGGCTTATCTAAGGAAAAAAGTTGTGAAAATGAAAAAATAGAATATCGGCTTATACATAAGTCCGGCTTATACATCCATCGCGGGGGTTGCGTTCCAGAGCCACCCGCGAAATAAGAATATCCGCGAAGTAGAAACCATATGTTTATATGGTTATTTTTATATTGTCATGCTTGGGTCACAGATTTGCGCAGAAACACAGGAGGTTGTAGAGAGACAGGAACGTTATTCAAACACTGCAAACAAACATTTGTCTCTTTTTCAAAAGTTTAAACTGTGCTCCATGACAAGACAGAGATGACAGTTCCGTCTCACAATTAAAAGAATGCAAACATATCTTCCTCTTCAAAGGAGTGAAGCAAACAAATCAATATGTCTGTTTGGCTTTTAAGTATGCGAAGCACCGCGGCACAAAGCTGTTGAAGGCGGCAGCTCACACCCCCTCCGTCAGGAGCAGACAAAGAGAGAGAGGGAGAGTTTGTTTTTCAGTCAAAAATCAATACGTGCCCTTCGAGCTTTTAAGTATGCGAAGCACTGTGCAGCATGTCTTTTCAGGAATCAGCTTTACAAAAGATAGCAACGTGAAGATAATCTTTCAGCATTTTTAGACGAGCGTCCGTATCGTCTAGGTGTGCAAACAGCCCCCCTGCTCAATCCCCATACGTCAGGATCACAGATAGTCAGCGCAAGAGAGAGAGAACAGTAAGCCGGGTAGCTTCTCAGCCATCTGCCAATAGCGTCCCTTGTATGAAATCAACTGGGCAAACCAACTGAGGAAGCATGTACCAGAAATTAAAAGACCCATTGTCCGCAGAAATCCGCGATATATATTTAAATATGCTTACATATAAAATCACAATTTAAATGACCGCTACGCGCTCGTGTTGACTCGGCGACGCCCAGAGCAGAAAGAACGCGCTCCGGCCGCTCCAACCGCGCCATGCGGGGAGTGAGAGAGACGGCAATATCTCACACTCTCTCCCCCCTTAAAGAAATTAAATGGGTGCGAGTGAGACCACTGACCTCCCTCCCTTCTATTAGTTATAGGTTATAGTACGTTCGGCTTATCCATGAGTCCGGCTTATCTATGATACGATTTTATTTTAAAAATTCGTATGATTTTTGGTCTCCGGCTAATACATGAGTCCGGCTTATAGACAAGAACTTAGGGTAATTCCAAGTGATTTGTAATTTTCTACAGTATTGTCTCTGCCACCTTGCAAATGTTTTTAGGGAAGATAACAAGGCAGTGGCAGTATTTTACATTCCATTCCATCTTGAAGAACGTATCAACTGTCGTATTGCTGATTGTGTGAGAACCATCTATTTGACGTTTACACTCAGGGTGACAGTATGCACACAGGTACCCACCGATGCCACAAACACTTGAAGTCAGCCACACACAAGCAGGAATGCACCATAATGAAGCCTAATTTACAGATACGTAAAGTGAGCCTGAATTATGGATCAAGATAGCTAACAACACACATTAATAATGAGACTAAGAGAACAGTGAGTGCAATTTTACGCATTTTAAATTAATTTTCATTTTCTGCCTTACTTTTGACACCCTTAATACATTTACATTCAGTGTTTCAGAAAAGAAGATAATAAAAAGAATTTTCAGATGGTATTTATCTGTAAGTTGTTGCATCATTTGCTCATCTCTGAATATCTGAATGATAAACTTCCCTGTACAAGTCCAAGGGTAGAGATGTCATTGGGTGTCACTTATATTTTTATTATACACTAAAGGCCATCTCTCTGCATGCAATACTGATCAAAGATGAAGTGTATTTATGGTGTTATGTAGCTGTACAGTTAAAGGTTTCTTATGAACTCTTCTTGAGATGCACAGAATGTATTTAAAGAGAGCTTTTTATCGACAAAAATCCACTTCTTTATTTTATTATTACCACGCTTATATTAGCTTCACCTGTTTGTTGTCTGGTACAAATCTTGTAATCACTATTTAACCCACTTACTATTGTCCAAATGACTTGAAATTTTGCACACTTACTCACTTCTGATGATAATACATGAATCAATAATCAGTTTCACTAATTGATCAATTAATCCATGTTAATTAAGAAATGAAATTTTCATATGAAGAATAGTTCAAGATTTCACCAATAGATGGCACTAGTAACTGCATCTTGTATGAAGATGTGTGCCTATAACATCAAAGGAAGTGTTAAAATATTGATTACAAAATTATACTAAAACAAACCCAAGACTAAAAAGTTGAAAATAATAAAATATATATATATATATATATATATATATATATATATATATATATATATATATATACTTTTTTAAAACCACACTTATATTAAGTTAAAAAGTGTACTAAATAGTAAAAAATAAGTCTCCCATACATCATTCGTAAAATAAAAGCATGGGCGCTTTACATCAATCAACATTCAAAAAAGCACCCATGCTTTTATTTTACGAGTGATGTATGAGAGACTTATTTTTTACCTTTTAGTACTTTTTAACTTAAGTATTTTTTTTGTATATATTTTAATCTGGTATGTTCAAATTCAACTTTATTGTTGTGTGATTATAAAATGCTTACTTGCATGTCTCACTCAGACTGGTGCCACTAATACAATACCACCAACAAACTGTGAATACAACATCTGGCGTCTTGCCTGAGCTTCATTTGCTGAGCAAGAGCAATGTAAACTGGGAAATTTCAAGGCTGGACTTTAGAGTCATCTTGGAAAAAAATGTTTAAAACGAGAGAAAGAAATCCTGTGTTGTCAGCCACAGAAAGTATCTTTTGCATGAGCACTCTTCATTAATTCATGGCGTGCCAGCTGAAGTTGCTTCTTTTTTTTGGCATCACACACGTTTCTGGTCATCTGTAAACTATTCCTGTGTTTGAATATGTCACAGATTGAATATTATACAAATCTCCTCTGTATTAAGACAAGATGATTCCAAAGATTATTGAAGTGCAAACACAATGAGTAGGAACACATGTGTCCTATATTTAACTTATCTTTGTTCCTTAATGGTTAAAAACGATTTCCTTGGCCAGATCCTCAGGACAACTTCACAATTGCCTTGTGGTGTACGTACTACAAAATACTGAAACAGCAGCCTCCTTCAGGGCAGAAAACAGGAGAAAGTAAAAGTTGTTTGTAAAATGTCTCTGCTCCTTTTTAGGCATCCTTGATAAAATAAAATCTAAAGAACTGGATCAGTATGAGCTAAGCTTAAATTATACAATTATAATCTCTATAAATTTCAGAGAAAGTTTTAAAATATTATCTATATGCAGACACTGATTTAATGCAAAATTTTTAAAAGGCTTGTGTCTTAAACCCTCCTGCCTCTCCTCTGAGGTCAGAAACTAGTCAGATAAGCTGATTTCGGAGACTACACTGTGCCTCACCAATTTGTTGCAATTCAGGGGGAAATTACTGTAGTGTTAACATAATAATAACGAAACGTTTTGAGACTCCTGTATTTTTATCTAGTTATCTTTGTTCAGATATTGCAAATCTTTATTTCTTCCTTGGTGCATCTTTATAAATTGGCGTGTGGTCAGTGTAAGAAATACCCCATGGTAATCAAGTGAGTTCTGTTGGCTGAGCACTGAAATCTTACTTTGGTAATACAGAATACACAATAAATTAGATATGGAGTTAGTTATTAGAGTTAAGATGTCCTTATCTTAGGCAGATTAATTGCATTATACACAGTCTGCAAATAAAAGAACACCTGCATTATATGGAAAAGCTGCTTTTCGTTACAAATTTAACTGAATCACTGTCTGTCAAAAACCACTGCAACTTTGCCTGGACCACTTTAGTGGAAAACAAAGTCTGAAGCTGAATGCCAGGATCTTAGGCAATGTTCAGACTACTACACTTTGGTTTAAAAAATACAGACATTGGTCTCCGTTTTCACTTTTGTCAACTTGACTCCAGCGTTTTTAACCCCAGAAAAAGTAGACTTTTGAAAACTTCTCCAGAGCTGTGTATTTTGGAAAGCGCTGACTCGGTATTGCAGTGCGGATGGGTGAAAATGGAAAGCTTTGAAAATGCAAACTCTGGTGGGTTCATGCTTATTATATGGCCTTTTTCTGATTCTATCCTGCTTTTTACATTTTTTTTTTTGCTTTATGTTCATGTATTATTCTGAATATCAATTCTACATCATCATTAGTCCAAACAAAACAGTCTGGTTTTTTGTATTCACCATTGCTGTTCTCCACGTGTAAATGCAAGCTTCAAATGAATACTTAGCATAGAAGGATCTTCCTCTTCTTCTTTACACCAATGCCCTGTGTAGGTGAGAGGCTATTTCATGTGTGGTTTTGGTCATTCTATATAAATGTAATGAATTATTATTATTTATTATTTTAGTGTGGCAGAGATACTTTCACAAATAATGTGAAAATGCTAGAAACACCATTTTTAAATGAACGCATAGTGTGGACATAGCCTCAATGTTTGTGGCGATCTCCCGTCAATGCCAGGAATCAAAGCCATTCACTATCTCTACCATAGTATCATCTCAAAAGATGGACTTGTTTATTGAACAGTTAAATTCACCACCACTGCTTCACTTGTGTAGAATTACGATTTATTCACTTCCTTAGAAAGTCTTGGCCCTCTTTCTTGTTCCTTCCTGATTTAAAGGATGTAGATGGACTGCTGCCACTCAAACATCTAGCCCCGCCCAGCCAGCTGCCACAACCTCATCTGGCTCTGCCCAGACAGTGAAGTACTCGCACAGTCCTGCTGTTCAGTCCTGCACTTAAGAGCTTTTTGTACTCTGTTACTGTATTTTCTCACAAACTCAATAATGGACACTGAGTTATTTATAATGGAACACAAGGTGCAACACTGATTTTTCATTGTTTGGTTTCTCTATTTCTATTTTCAAAAATTAAGATATACTTTTTTGGCTGGCTGTGTGTAGATCTGATGAGGAGGCCATTTGGCTTTGGAGGCCCCCTCACCTTGCAGGGATTGCAGGGGGGTCCCCTACCCCAAGGTTTGCTGATATGTTTTCAGATTATACTACTCTGAAGACTTAGTAAACCTTCTGACAACTACACTATAAACACAGCTACAATGGGCATCAAAAGCTTCTAAAGAAGATTAATTTACTTTTCACTTCAAATATTATTGGTTCCAACATCTTATTGGAAATTAAATGATTTGTGATGGTTTTAGCCTTCATGTCAAGAAAACCTGAAACTTCAATAAAGATGCATAAACATTTAACATCCACTGTAATCAAACAAAAATTCTGTTTAAAATAAGCAAACCGGTTGCACTCCTTTTTTAAAGCAACGCATTGTCTGTGCATCCCTTGGCTTGCCTGACATCAGCACCCCCTTTGTTGTATGTAGTGCCTTTAATAGTGATCAAAACCAACATGCATTCTATATAGCCTGCAGGATAGGATCACAAAACAGTGGACAAGCAAAGATTTTAAAGGGCCAAAGTAAAAAGAAGAAATCAAAAGTACAATAAAATTTAATGAATACAAGTTTAATGTGAACACAGGAAAATCATACATTTTGAGGAGCACACTGATGCCATTGCATGTATGTCTTAGAGTAAAGGATGATTTTTTTTTTTTTTTTACCTTGAGACTAATGGATCCTCAGGAAGAGGCTGCTTCTGAGCAGTCAGATGTTTAAGATGAGCCTAAAGCACACAGGAAGCCTGCAGGCAGGCCCAACATGACATATGTCACTGTTACATATCCGTCTGTGTATGTTAATTCTTTTTGTCAGAAAAATAGTGAAGTGGCAGTTGCATTCAGAGTTTGCAGGTCTTTGTCAAGGTCTTTGTTAGCACAGCAGTGACCTCTGCAGGCTGATTTAATCTCTCACAAGTGTTTTGCCAACTGAAGAAATCTCGGTGATGTGCAATTCGATGCTTGTTAATGTTGCTGAAGTTATCATGCTGCTCTTCCTTGACTCCTAACTGATAATCTTGGCCCAGAAGCAGTTGGCAAGAGCAGAAGAATGTGCAGTGCTTATGTATCTTCTGAGTAAATGTGAATTCAGTGTCTCTAGTGCACACCCAGCATTGAATTTCAAGTTCAGCTTTGCAATTAGATAATAGCTTAAACAAAATGTCTATATTTGAGACTGGAATCATTGCACATCATAGTTTATCCCTGGAAACACTTTACTTCTGTTTTTTACATCAATTTATATACATCTTCATCTTTACGGAAGTGTGCAATCAAGCATCATGCTCAACAGGCAAAAAAATAGTTGGTCAATCAGTTTCGTTAAAGAACTGATAAGAAGGATCACATTTTAGATAGTAGAAGTAAACCAAGGCTTACTCCAATTGCCCTGGATATCTAATGGCATTTTTAAGCCCTTCTTAGAACACGGCTCACAAGTGGAATCCTGAGTTAAAGTACCTACTCAAGCCCTAGAAAGAAAAGGATTTGATACTCAGCAATAGCAAGAAATGCAACCCCATCTGTATGATTTTCTTTCACTTTCTGTGGTGTTGCATGGCAGGGGCTTCCTTCTCCTGTCAAATCTGAAGGAATGGCAATGTCTTGAGACACACTGCAAACATTTATGAAGATACGTTTGGTCAGAGTGTGCAGTATGTCACTTCTCAATAACATCATAGGTCAGCATGATATACACTACATATATACCAGAGCATATGTATGGGCATATGATTTATATTATATATGCATACACATCTTCATTTAGAAATCGGTCAACACACCAAGTTGTGTTGGGCAGATGTCAAATCTGTTTTATTGTATGGAGCAGAAATGTGGTGGACAAAGAAATCCATCACAATAACGGCTCAAACCTTTATGATTCCATGCCTGTAAAGCACCTTGCAAATTGTCTGGCCTAAAATTATTAACAATGAGGATTTATGAAAGCAAACTCGGCAGTGCCCAATCAAAGAAGAGATTGTGAGAGGAAGATGGGTGTGGATTGGCCATATTCTTCAAAAACCCACCAACAATATTGTCAGACAGGCCCTAACATGGAACCCTGCAGTGGAACAGAAAAATAGGAAAATGAAATAATTCATGATGAAGAGTAGTAGATAATGAGGTCAGACTTATGGTATTACAGTGAAGTCAGCAGGAGATGAGGACACAAATCGGTGGTGGGCAGCTATTGTGAAATGAAAAAAAAGAAAGATATACTGTAATGTGTAATTTCTGCTCTTTTCTTCACTTCAGTCCCTTTACTTGACCTTGCTTTGCAATAATCTTCCACCCACAAAGGTGAGCTTTCTTGTAGCTCATTTTGTGAGTAGCTCAGTTACAGTTATACTTTGAGATTGAAGCTATTCTTTCTTCTGGTAAAATTTTATTTTGTAAGGATTTAGACAAATATTTTCTCATTTTACACCATCAATATATCTGACCATTCAGAAGATTAAATGTTTAACCAGTCTGCCAAACTTGATCTGTATGAGCCATAATATACCAGTGATGAACTGTAACAGCCTGAAGAGGAGAGAAGAGCGAGACAGAATATTGGAGTGGTGAAAATTTACAATCTGAGGTTACAGGCCAGGTCAAGGCAACCGGTGACTGGTGATGCATACATGGAAAATGTACAGTAATACCTTTACTGCAGAGAGTGAGATCTGGAAAACTTGGCAAGGCTCACTTTGGCCCCTGAGGCCTAAATTTGTGTTACCGATGGAGAAAATTTTTCAAACCATTATCAGTCACTTAGTTCTGGAGACATTTTATCATCTTCAGAGGTTAAACTATAAGCCAGGATGACAAAACGGGAATCTTTCAGTAGAATACATTTATTGGTTGTATCAGTCGTATCGGAAAGTTACTTGGCACTGATTCATCAAAGCTCCAGGAGAGCCTCTAGAGTTTGCATGTTCTCCACAGGTTCTGTGAGAGCTTTGATGCATCAGTGCCAAGCAATTTGCCTCTCCAATATTTGTGAGAGAGGTTCTCCCAGTCCTCCTCCCATACCTCTCAGACATGAAAGTTACGGTGTGGCCTAGTAGATTTTATTCTTGTACACATGAATGTACAGTTGTACTGTTCAATAATTCAAACATGAGCTTCAGAAAAGGGCGATCAGGATCTTTTTTTCTTTTTTACTGAGGTTTCAAGAAGTCATCCTTGGAAAAGTGGGGGTCACTAACTTATCAGTCAGTTCTCTGAAGGACTTAATTTGGGGTGTTGACATCTAACCTAAGCACTATAGTAGGGTCAATGATGAAAACCACAGACATTTAATTTAGATTTTTCATCCTAGGTATGGGCATTTTTATTTTATTTAAAAGCAAATAACAATCCATACAATAAAATCAAACTTAACAAAGCCAAAAGTCATCCCCCACCCTAAAGAAAGAAAGAGAGTAAAGCCAGCAAACAAAGCAGTTCTGTGGTATGGGCATTGTTAAAGCATTTTAGGTGAAAGGCAATGAATGTCCTGCTAAAAAGTTACAGATATGGGCTTATCTTTATCATATTCTACCCTAGCACTTCCGGTTTGCACCAGCTGTTGTTTACATGAAATCTCCACCCTTGCAGTTCGCTGTAAACAGGGAAGCAAATGTGTACAGTAGGTATCCTACTGTTAGGAAAGATAGTGCCAAGAAACTGTGATACAAATTGCCTCCTGCTTCACTCTGTTGTCATAAACATGCTGCAGAAACACTGGGGGTGTTTTTATGGAATTAAAACATTTGTAAAGCTTTTGTTTCACATTTTTCTGGTGTTCCATAGACCATTATTTTATTGTGCTGGAGGAGACACTGGAGTTTTTTTTGTTGGTTTTGTTTTTTTTTTATTATGCAAATGTCAGAGGCAAATGGATTTATTACACAATTTTTAAATAATGAATATGACGTCAAAAATAAATAACTTATTCTTTGACTTTTTTGTGTGTTCTGAAAAATCCTATTCACATTTTTGCCTTTTGTATCATTATTACTCCACCCTCACATGCAGTAGAGATTTTTAAGATTTATATTAATGAAAAAAAAACATATGCTTCAAAGTGTATTCTATTATATATAATATTAACAAGCTTAAAAAAATCCAACCTGTAAATAGTAATGTCAGTGATAATGTGTGACATTATGAACACGCCTGTGTTCCAGTAAAGGTCACAAACACAATTTCATTCTTTTTCCATTTCTTACTGATGAGCAAAGCTCTTGTCTCTTTTTGACCAACAGGACCTACTGAAGCACACCCCAGAGGATCACCCAGACCACCCTTTCCTAATAGATGCTCAGAAAAATATTAAACAGCTAGCAGAGAGAATCAACAAGGGGCGAAAGAATGCAGAGGAGGTGGAAAGAGAAACACGAGTGCTGCAGGAAATAGAGGCGCACATTGAAGGCATGGAGAATGTAAGTTTTTGTGTGCCTTGATGCAGACTGGCTGCTATTGTTTATTATTTATCGATTTATTGTTTTTTTAGTGCTTTTCATAAGGCACACTGTCATAAGTTGCTTCATAAAACAAACCAGAGCATTTCAAAGTGGAGTGCAAAAATACAGTTCATAAGGGAGAGAAACTTTCAAGAGCCTACAGGAGTGAAAATGGTATATCTGAGCAAATGGACCAATGACTGCAGTAGAATCAGAATTAGCACAGCTTAAATGAGTTACAGCTCATTTAAGTATACTATTATTATTATTATATTTCTTTCTTTAATATAAATTTTATCCAAAGCAGCGTACAATAACAATATGAATTTATGCAGTGTGTTTGGAAATTACATTAACTATTCATGTCTGATTTCTGTGTAATTCAGAACAACTCTGTCGCCAGTTTATTAACTTTGCCAATTTTGCTACCTTTCTTTCTTTCAGCTTTTAACTCCTCAGAGAAAATTTCTAAGACAAGAGATAGTGGTAGAAGTGGTAAGAGTTGTTTTGTCTTTGCTTTAATCATCATTTACATTTATGTATGATCTGAAGTGTTGTTTGAAAAAATCCTTCGGCAAAAATTTTCTTCCAGATGGATTAGGCCTACCATGCATGCACTTGACCTAATCATTGCCTGGTTCTTTCCATCACTGTGACTCTGACTTTTGTGTTGCAGAAAGCAGTTGGGGGCAAGAAGGACCGTTCACTCTTTCTCTTTACCGACTTACTTGTGTGCACGACACTAAAGCGAAAGTCTGGATCTCTCCGGCGCAGCTCCATGAGCTTGTAAGTTGACAGAGGGACTGCTATAGCTTGTGCCCTACAGGGCTTCTAAGTTGCCATAACAATATTTAGAACTGCACTCCATTGCCCTGCAATTTTCTTAGTATTTCTTACCATGACTCTTCACTTTTTCTATTGTGGTTATCAGTTCAGTACTTCATCGAATAGGAACTATGACATATAAAATTGGTCCATTAAATTTAGAGTTGGGAGAAATGCAGAATGGCGATGTTGATAACAGATGCTTCAGTTAGACCTTCCAAATGTACAGGAGAAAATCACAGTTCTCGGTTATATGTATGGATTTAAACACATTATTGTGTGTGGAAAATTAACTCAACCAAATTTGCTGACTTATTGATGTTGTGGTAATATATAGAATTCGAGAAAAATGGGTTCAGGACACCCTACTATCATTAATTTTAAGAATCAAATGCGTGTGTGCTTGCCATTCCCTAATGACAACTTTGATTTTAAAGGTGTGTGTCTTTTCATTTTTTTTAGGTACACTGCAGCAAGCGTTATAGACACATCAAGCAAATACAAGCTACTGTGGAAGCTGCCTTTAGAAGATGTGGAAATGGTGAAAGGTTGGCTTTTATGTTGTTTTTATTTTATGTGCCATCTCTGTGCCTCTCATTAACATTAAAGTGTATTGACCTGTAAACTGAAATATCTAAAAGGGCCTCATTCACAATTTTAGTTGGAATATGAAAGCATCCCTTTGTACGAGACAGTTTTCACAGGTTTTACTGTAGGCCTTGGTGGGATAAAGTGGACAGCTCTGAGTGACCCACACTAACATAGAATTCTATGGCATATACTGTGCTTAGGATGACTGAGGAAGTATTTGCAGGACTGTTGATTTTTTTCTATATTTTATGATCAAATGAACCAGGCTATTGCATTACAAGAACAATGCAGTTAATTTCTTTCCTCATGGTATCAGAAACACCATACTTTTAAAGCTAATCCCACTTCTGTTTTCAGGTACTTCTCAAGCAGCCAACCGTGAGAACATCCAAAAAACAATCGGACGTCTTGATGAGGACCTGAGTACCCTGGGGCAGATTAGCAAACTATCAGAGACCCTCAGCTTTCCTCATCAGGTGAGCTGCTGCTAAAGAATGCTCCATGTATCCCTTGGATCCACAACAATACAAGTGAAAGTCGGGCTTTTCCCACCATTAGTGTTAAGTCATTCACTTCTCTGTATGACACCAGTAAGAGAACAGTGGGCTTGTGCTCATTATGAATTTATTTTTGTTTGCTTAACAATATCAGAATTTCCATCTTTCTGACTTAGATAAATTAGCGCTAATTGTACTTGTACTCATCCGATTCTTTGTGGAAATTAAATGAATGTAGATGGTGTACTGCTCATTTCAGGTGCTTGGCAGGCAACAGCCTGAAGGAGTAGAAGATCAGGTACAGAAGAAGATTTTATACCTAAGTGGTACATCTTAAAACATGGAGATAGACTTAGAGGAAGATGGGTGAATATCAGTGTGTATTTTGTCCAGGAAAAAAGTCAGGGGCCCTTTGTTAGGGTTCAAGATAAAAATAATAGGCAAAAAAGGTTAAAGCTTTGTAAACATGGTGCAGAGCCGGAGAGAGGGTCTATGTAGTGGATAAAATGATTGAGGAACACTGCCTAATTTAAAAGGATTCTAGTTCAGGTTTGTTTTTTGAATGGACAGAGGCCTTTGTGCTGAGGTAAACGTAAGAGACATTGAACAGAAGGCAAGGATTACCTGATTTAGATAGTACAAATATAGATGATTGGACATATTTTAGAGTTTTAGGGAATTTGAATAAGTGAAAAAGAAGGGAATGTTACTTATTTAGAGGAAGCAGTGTTAGGTGAAGACTTACTGAAAGAAGCAGGTAGTTAAGAAGATAAATGTGTACAGATTATTATTTAATTCAGGATGGAACAAAGCTCACAAGGAACTTCTTCTTCCTTTTGCGCAGAGCCTGGATGATGTGATCAAAGACCTAATGGCAGCAGTTCACCGTGAACTGGCAGAGAAGCAGTCTCTTTCCTTCAGCATGACTTTCCCACCTAACAAAGTGGAGCTAACCACACCATCCATCGAGGGAACATTTGTGTTTGAATTTAGCGGCCCTGACACACGCAGTAACTTTGAGCAGGCCTTTGAGGATGCCAAGAAGAAGCTGGGTATGTCTTTTATGCAATGCTATCTCATTGTAACGTGATGAGAAGACGTGTATTAGCAAATGTAGTTTTAGAGAAGGTCTGAACAGACACATACAAGCCACTATAATATAATGAAATTATGTTTTGTTATCTTGGCAACATGTTGCATGTTGGTTGGACAAGAATTTCACAGTAACAATTTTACTGTCGTGATATACTACCACAACAAAAGGACATTCGTGTGGATGTGAGTGTCACAGTTTACAGCAATTGTTACAGACCAACTGATTAACAAAATTTGATAATTAACAGGCGACTTATAAAAATGGGATTGCTTTCCTGAAAGGTGAGAGATTTCCCCTAAACCCAGTGCCTCCTTTTGCAAAGAGGACTGATAACTCATGGGAAGAGAAACAAGGACCATAACCAAGATGTTCTTCAATCTGTCCCTGTAGATGTCGATTTACTGATGTCCACACTACAATTTTGGAGCTGCCAGCAGATATCTTTTGTGTATTCGTATGCAGAAATGGGCCTGAACTTTTTTATCTATTTGTAATATTTCATTACAATTATTAAATTATGAAGTATGAAGACAAACAGTACTACAGTGTAATCAAATCTGACCAGATGGGCCTGTTTTTAATGAAGACATTTTTTGTGAATTGCTGATGGCATGTTTTTTTTTTTTGGGAAAAATGAGTTCCATTGTTTCTGCATTTTTTTCTACAGTCCACTGACTAACATTGATACTCACATTCCAGATGCACATGCACTTCCAGCATGATTTCAGTCTCACCAATATATTCCCAGCCATTCCACCCCAATCCCAGCCTAGTCTTTTGTGTGTCCAGCTGACCATGAAAGTAGTGGTACAATTTGTGGTAACCTTGTTTTGATAGCACTACTTATTTTCCTGACAGGTCCAGATCTTCTTTTCTTTGAAGTATTAACTGTCCATCCCAGTTTCAAATGTCTGTTCTCACATGGTTCCCCTAAATACTTTCTTTTACCATTTTAAGGCAAACTGGTGAACTGTGATAACTTTGAAACATAATACAGGTCAGCCTTTCCTCACAGGTTATCCAGATCTACCCTTGAAGAAACAGAGTAGTTGTGCTTTGTCTTTACTTCCAATCTCACAATCGAAGCCTTTTTTATTTAAATTTTTGTTTATTATTTATTTAACTTGAAGTATAACATTTAGCAAAAATTAGTACTTATTTTACATCAAATTAGCATTATATATTATTTAGAATCAAACTAGCTGCTTATTATTTTGTAAGTGACTTCAACGCATCATTTATTTTGCATTGAACAGGCACAGGTTAAAGTAACATTAAGTAACAGATTTGTTAATTAATCCAAGAAAGCATTAAGCACCCCTTTAGATATTTTTTAGATATGAGAGCATTTCACAAGTACATATGCCAGTTGGCAGAATTCAGTTCTGTGAAATAACACCACCTTTGAATGAGTTAATCAGAATCTGACTCCACAGCAGACTTAATGAAGAACTTGTACAGGGCCATGAAAAAGTGTCTGCCCCTTGATTTCCTGCATTATTTCATATTTTCCATAGTGAATTTGGCCAGATGTTCTGTGGGTTGTAGTACTTTGTGAAAGAGAAAAAAGATCACAATATTTGGCACTTTTCACATTTCTGCTGTATGCAAGGTAATAAAACCTGCAACTTTCAAGTGTGAAAAAGCTTTTGAAGCCCCAAACACACTCAGTCCTTTGGTTACTAATCAGACCTGATTTAGGGCAGTATAACTGAACAGAATGAATTTGTCACCACACGTGTTCATGCCACATCAGAAATTCTTTTTACATTTGGTGGGGTTGGAACGAGTGGTATTCGTCTGTATCAGTCTAGAAAGTTGACCAGTCTATTTTTTTTTACAGCACTGGGACTCCACTAAACCACAGCCAGAGTAATATTCTCCAGATGGACAATTTTTGTGATGGTAGTCATGAGGAACACTTGAAAACTATTAAATCAACAAAGATCACTCAGAACAACACTGAAGGATCTACAGGCTTCTCTCACTTTGGCTAAAGTCAGTATTCATGACTCCATTGTTAAAAATGTGCTGACTAAAATGGGGTTTATTGTGTAGCAGGCAGGCAAAATCCACTGCTCACTATTAAAAACATGAATGCTTGTCCCTGACCTACCAAAATGACCTCTCCATTATCCATAAGAGTTATGGAGCAGCATCTCGAATGTTACAAAGATCATACGTGAAGCCATTTGCCCATATATGTCTTACATCCACATTCCAAAGTAAGGTCTTGCACCCTTACATGGTGGCAATAGTGTCAATTCTTTAACTGCTTTACTGCATTAGGACCTTGGATGACATGCTACCATTAAAGGGACCTTAATTGTCAGAGAATATCATGCCTTCAATCCATGTGCTGTAGCTAAATTTTAAGTACTTCTGGTTCATGCAGCAAGACAATGGTCCAAAACCCATAACTACAATAAATATATATCAGAAAAGTTGAAGAAAAAAGAGTTTTGAAAAAGTCCTGACCTAACATCCATTTAGGACATGTGGCAAGACCTGAAACAAGTAGTTGAAAACCTGAAAGATGTTTGTTTTTCAAGAAGGAATAGGGCAAACAGTAAAAGATTGATGTATTACTGCAAGAAATCTGGTTGAACTTTTTTTATTATTAAAGGTAACCTAAGCAGTTAAAAACAGTGCATATACAGTATAGCTTTATCCAGTTTTACTTAATGAATTAAATTAAATTTTTTGTCATCATAAAATTGTGCCAAAATGAATTTCTTTGCAAATCAAAGAAATATAGAACTAAGCTTCTGACTTACAGTACCATGACAGTGCCATAGATGAGGAATCAAGCCTGTAAGTCTTTAGGTGGAACACAGCACCCTTAGACAATGCATCACTGATACCTACTATAGCCCATGTCATCTAATAGTCTCCAGTTAGATAATTAAATCGAAAGAAAAATCTTATATAGTAAAGACAATTATGTGAGTAAAATCATTTTCACTAAAATGAATGCAGATAGCATCACTGCAATGTGAGTAGAACGTCCGTCCATATATTGTAGTCCAGAGTCTAAGGTTGAGACCAAATAATCATGAAGTGATATATAGTCTAATTAATAGTTAAAAGAATGTGTCCCCCTCTGCTTCACCACCGAGTCTGGTCACAGTGCATCAATTCTGGCTGATGAGCAGGGTGCCAAACTAGTCTTTCATTGAACACATTCATTCTATGTCTTTTTTATTTTTATTTTTTTTAAAGCACTGAATAAAGATCACTGGGACCCAGAGTTCTTGAAGGCTATTCCTATCATGAAGACACGAAGTGGAATGCAGGTAAACCCCAAAATTTTCCAGTTACTAACTCTTAACAATATCACATTCTGGTTAACATATGAAAAGTATTTTCTCTCATTTGCTTTACTTCCAAGAGGGCCTTCTATTTTTTCCAGTGTGTCATTCTCACCTTTATCTCTACTCTAGTTTTCCTGCGCCTCTCCCAGCCACAGCTGCCCAGACAACATGTATGAGGTGTGGGTTTGTAACAGTGATGGCTATGTAGGACAGGTGTGCCTCCTGAACATTAAGAACGAGCCCACCGTAGAGGCGTGCATCGCTGTGTGTTCAGCAAGGATCATCTGCATTGCTGCAGTGCCAGGCCTCAAGGCAAGGTCAGTATTCCTTACAGGAATTGTGTGAGATATGGCATGGCCGGATGGTGTCACATCGCCACATTTTTTAGTGACAATAAGCACCCATTTGATTCTGGAATTGTTATTATTCATTTGTTTTATTAGGGTACTCAGAAGTTTGAGTACTTTTTCTGTAACAAACATTACATTACTAACAAAGCAAACCAACAAAAGCTACCCATATAACTAGAGCATTGAGTTTTTCTTTTTTTCGCAGGGACCGTGGAGATGCCATATTGTGTTCTCCCTGCACAGAACCCACTGCTGGATCAGAGCAGAGGCTCCACATTTCAATCTCAGGCTCTTCACTGGAATTGACAAACCCTTCTGAGAGAACAGAACGAGAGCTGGTGCCCTTTGACAGTGATGATACTGATGATGAATCCTCTCCTAGTCCTTCTTCCACGTTGCAGAGCCAGGCCAGCCAATCCACTATTGCCTCTAGCTTTGGTTAGTCCATTTTCACTAAAAACTATTCAAAATTTACTGAAGCATGTATAGAAATCTGCGGTGGGTTGGCTCCCTGCCCGGGACTGGTTCCCTGCCTTGCGCCCTGTGTAGGCTGGGATTGGCTCCAGCAGACCCCCGTGACCCTGTGTTCGGATTCAGCGGGTTGGAAAATGGTTGGATGGATGGATGTATAGAAATCTTTTTTTTTTTTTATGTTTCATTTTTAAGTAGCATGAATGTATTAACTGAAGGAATACTTTTAATTTACAAAGTATATTGCATAGATGGCATGGCTTCATCCTCATGTGCTAACCACATTTCCTAATGGTATGCCCTGGCCAGCCTTATAGTATTTGAAAGATTTTGGAGAAGGTCTAATTGGTCATCAGCGATGCTATTTACAGTTTTACTTGGGTATGTCCCCTTCTTTTTACTCCCCACCATCCTTATTTCAGATTCCAAGTTATTTCAGGCTGAAACCCAATGGCAGCAAAAAGCAGAACTTTTTGGTAACTGGAAACTATAATGGTTGTTATGAGAGCTCCAACTCACATGTAATACTTTTTTCCTGAACAGTGATATTTAATGTTTCATGCATTTTCATATGCCATTTATGTTCCACACACACACATTATGGATCTCTCACATCTACTCTTTTTTCCCATCTTTCTCCACAGTGGAGGAGACGGCCAGCACTAAAGACACTGCAGCAGAGACAACAAGCTCAGACGAGGACCAAGATTACACTGCCATTCCCAGTTCATATGGCCCATCACGGCTGAGCAGTGAAAGCCCACTGGATGGCCGGGCAAGGAGACGCTCAAGCAGGGGCTCTTTCACCAGGGGAAGCCTAGAGGACTTGCTGAGCATTGATCCAGAAGCCTACCAAAGTTCTGTGTGGCTAGGGACAGAGGATGGCTGGTAAGGAAGTGTTAGTTTAGAGACCATGCTACACAGCCTGTGTTGGGAGGATTGGTGGCTACACTCACTTGACAAAAGCACCAACCATATTAAGGCCAAGTTGAAAGACGTGTCTTGTTTCAGTCAGCTGACTATAGACTGACCGTTCATGCAATGCAGTAAAAAGCCATGGTGTTGTGGAACCTACTGGCTTTGTTTCTGTTGGTTTGTTTGATAAGTATAACTACTTAAGTATCTCATTGTCATATATTCAGTAGGTGCTAGGTTGGAGAACACAGTGGTGATCAGGGTACTTCAAACCAAACCAGTGTACCAGAGACGTCACACCCAGCCTGTGCCCCTGCAGCCTGATTCTTAATGAATGTACAAGCAAGCCTGCATTCAATTACCAGCATTTCTTTTTCCAGTTGTGTTTTATGTCTACCATTGTATGTACTCACATTAGCTTTCCATGATTAGCTTGTGCTGTGATGTCTTCACACACACAGCAGGTAAGTCTGCAATATAATTCAACTGAATAACCTCAAGATTAGCAATGTGTAGTGATTTCAAATACGAAAAACAGCTATGACCATGTTATCTTGTAAATGATTCGCTAAAATCTTTACCTTCTGCATTTGAGAACAGCTTTCATTTGGTTGCAACCTGCACCAGGCTTACTTGTGTCTTGTCTTGTACATTGGTGTTGCCACACTCACTACAATTGCTGCAGAAGGTGACAGTGGCCAATGAGGTATAAGAAAATTAGAGTAACAACACCTAGCAATCACACCTGTGAATGTGGTTTATTGGCTGCTGGGAACTTGAAAAGACAGCAACTGCTGCTCTGGACAATCAGGTCTGGACTGTGGGGTGGTGATAGGAGAAATGCAGAGCACAGCCCATGAATTGCATTGTCTTAATGCAATCTGTAGTTACAGAATGTACAATAGATGGACAAAATAATCAGATTACCAATGCAGCAGATCTCTACATGCTGAATGCTCCTCTGCATTCATCAAGGATCATTTGTCAGTATGCGCACAAAAATTTCAGAAAATTCAGTTCTCGGCCTACATTAACCAGGCCGGTTCCCAATTCATTGTAATGTAAGTTTGGTTTGCTTTTTATCACAATAGTGGAAAAAGGTCTGTAGATGACCTCTGGATGCCCACACATCTATTCAAGCCCTTCAACAAGCACAGTTACAAACTCTACTTCTGTCCTTGACTTATGGTGTAGCACAGAGTACAAGGAGCTGTGAAGATTGTGATTCACACTTGTCTCCAGTTGTGAGGTAGTGATACTGCTGTGGCATCTCTGGAGTCTCACTTAATTCTTTGCAGCTTAGTTTGACACTGCAAGTTTGAGGAGTCCGCTATAAAAATGTTGCTTGCACTGTAAAGGATCCTAAAACTGACAATTTTAAATGTTTTTCAGATATGTTCCTTTGTCATTAATGAGGAAGGAAAGTTGCTGCTGTTTGCTTATTGAAATACAACAAAACATTTTACCACACAATAGTCCTGTGTCTGTCAACTCAAATATAAGATTTCACTCATGCACAATTGTTGAAAGACAGGACACTTTGATATTCATAAAACAAAAGTAACAGGCAACATAGACATCACATAACCAAACAAATGTGTGGATTTGTATTGGTCAGGCTATTCAGCCATTTGACACGGTCTCTGTATAACATTTTATTGAATTAGTGCAACACCTGAGTGACGTTCAGAGTCTTAAAAACAATTCTGCAGGAGTCCTCAGGACTCCATTTAAACCTTGAAGTGTGGGGTGTAATTTTATGGCTGTGTAAGGGAGTGTAGTTGGTACAGAGCAGAAGCAAATGGGACGGGGCAAAATGTTTATCAGGAGACTTTCAGCAAGATTAAAAATTCAGAGCCATGCAGCCCTCTAATCAGAGGCTTCTTTTGCTTTTTGAGAACCTGAGTAATAAGAGTCAAGGGTCGCAGGAGCAGGGCCTATCACAGAAGCAGTGGGTACAATGCAGCAACTAACCCTAGACAGAGAATGAATTTATCCTTGCATGTTAGAAGGAAGAACATTTTTTTGCATTAGAAGGTCAAAGTGTGATCCTTGAAGTAGTTCTGTAAATTGCAGGCAGTGGACCTGACTTTCACAGTCCTAACTGCCCAAGAGTGCCACCTTAGGCTTCTCAGCAACTTGTCCTGTATCCCATGCCACAACACATCTCTCAGCTTTCTAAGTCTCCTAGTGTTTATGAGAAATCATGAGCTTTACTAGCCTTATGTCTTTTCTTTGGTGAGCTCTATATTCCTTTATAATGCTACCTTCGATGCTCTGCCAGGTTTCTGCAGATATTGCTGTACATGCTTCAATTCACTTGGTATTTCTAAAGTTATTTCTTAAGCAATTCAATTTCTATTTGGTCTTTGGACCACATCCCTTCTTCCTACCAGTGTTTACTTTGGAATATCCCTGTTACAAACTGTCCAGGTGACACAGTCACAACACCCCATCTAAAAACCTTCTGTAACAAGATCTTGTGGTTGTATTTCAGTTTTTTCATATCATGACCCAACGTCATGTTAGTCATGTAGAGTTTTTCGTATCATTTTCAAATTCTTGGTCAGTTGTGTGAGCTGCCCTCTTCCTTTTAAGAGAGGTAGGCATCCTGTGTCTATGCTGGAATGGTTTTGAATGTGAACATGTTACCAAAGGCACAAATATTTGCTGTGAAGATAAATTGTTTTCATTCACCCAAGGTGTGAAATTTGAAATAAAAGACATTCAGTTTATGGTGGGTGAAGCCTATGTTTATTGGGAAGGCTACTGAACATTTATTCCCAAACCTGAATAAAAAACAATCAAAGTTTTCACACTTTTTGCAGCAGATTTGAATTCTATTGGAATACGGTCCGAGTTTCAGAATGCAGCATCTCGAGTTCTAACTTCAGAAAGCAATGAGCATTTTAACCTCTGAAAAATATGTGCTGATCTTCTCTCTGGCCCGTTGCTTTGCTACACTGCATTCGGTTAACGTTCATTGATTTTTGTGAATTCTACTTTCTTCAGATCTCTGCTAACTACGAGTCTGTTGCTAGGGTAAAGGGAAATGAGTGACCTCTGTCTCTTTCCTAGACTATTTAATTACAAAATTCTGTTTACTTCACTGCATGTACGACATATTTTCTAATTTTGTTTTTGATGTCTGCATATGTTACATTCTTGTACAGTAAGCATACATATCACACAGTGTAGGGAGCAAACTTGTAACAACAGAACTGCATAAAATATGCCACTCCATTACAGGAAAACACTATAGCACATGTATGCTTAAGCCACATGAAGCATTGCTTTGTAACACAGACACCTTTTTCAGAAAAAGGCACATAAGCAATATTATGGAGGTTTCATTGCTGTTTATTCAGACGTGGGACTAAATTGGTGGCATTCTTGGGTATTCATCTTCTAAAAGCCACGATTTTACCTTTAGACATTATATATGTATCTGGCTTATTTTCTCTTATCTTTAGTAAAGGCACCTCAGGGGGCCCATTAGCTTCCCTGCCAATGTCTGATCAGTGAAACTTTATAATGGACAAGCTGGACAACATGGCTTCATCTGGAAGTGTGACAAAATGTACCTTACTTGTGTAAAATTAATAAAAAGCAGATCTGACGCTTACAACCTCCTCATTGCAGCAGAAAGACATGTATGTTTTTAGTATTATTTAGCCTCTACAGCTTCTGAGCTTATTGAAGATTTGTGAAATTTTGTAGTAAAATTAAGAATAAGACTTAGGGAAACAGAAGTAATTTTGCAGCAAAGATCAATTCATAGATCAGTAATAATAATTATTTCAATAGTTTAGTAATAATATCGCATGTAGGAAGCACCAGGCGTTGCATACAACCCGATCACTTAGACACAAATGACAGTTGAGCAGCACGCACACCCTCCTCCTCCTCTTCCTCCTCCTCCTCCCTGAGCAGCACTTCTGGCTGATCCCCACTCACTGCTGATGTCTCAAAACACTTTTGATGCTACAGCTCAAACAAGGATCTCATCACAAATGGGTCATTTGCTCTCTTATTAATGGACCTTAACAAAAATAAAATATGACCTTTTTTGTTCAACATAAAATGAGCATTCAGGAAAAAGGGAACAGATTTTTAACATATTTAACCATAAAAGAGAAATTGCAAGGCAGACGTAAAAATTTTATGCTTTTTCAACATACATATGCAATCATTTCTGATTCTTAAGAAGTAAAAATCATGTCAATATCTTGTTGTGTTCTGAAGACATTGAGGTTAAAAGGTACAAAGATTCAACAAAAATGTCAACTTTCAGTGAGATTGCCTCAGTTTTTATTTTTTTTCTAGATTTTTATGCATAGAACAGGTCTCATCATCTTACTGCCATCGGCAATTCTGTTATTGTCAACAGCAGCTCTTCATTAGAAGTAATCGGAGTCTACTCTGTTGTATCATGGTGTAGCTGCTTAGGGTAATGTGCATGTTTTTTTTTTTTCTTTTTTCTTTTTTTAATTCCATCTGGATTTTGTTTATTTCCTAAAGCAGTTAACGCTGGTTGTTCATTCATACTGACAGGTTAATGGCAATGTGCAGGTTGTGCATTTCAGAGTTATTGTCAAGTGTGTTGTACGCAGTAAAAGGAAGTGCACACTTGACAAAGCGCATAACAGCGGGGTGAATGTCACTGTGTAGCTGGTGATGTCAAATATAAGATCATAAGAAGCAGTGATTGGCAACACTGCATAAACCTGTTTCAGACTCATACATTTGTAGATGAAGATGAAGGGGTCAAAGTGTCATTTGTGAATGAAGTTTGGCTGAACACAACCGATAATGAGAGAAAAAGAGAAAGACGTACTGTAAGATAAAAGGGGTAATCCAGCGAGACAATGAAATTGTTACTGTAAAGTGGATGAGTAAGAAAGAAATGTAGGGTCTACTATCTATGATGACATCACACTTTTGCAGGTGCTCATATTGAAACTGTGTGAGTGTTGATGAAATCGTTCACGACAGAGCATGATGGGAATTGTAGTCTTTGTGTTGGGACTGCCACATGGTTGGAGACAAGATGAATATATCAGGGTGAGGGAAGGGATGAAATAAAGATGAAATATGTGTGTTGCTGGATCAACTGCATAAATATGGCTGAAAAAATGTGTACTTTACGGATTGTTTTTATGAATTGAAATTGAAAGTTTCACTGGAATCGGTGGCACATCAGTATAGGCTAAACACAGGCCATGGCTCCGTGCAGGTGGTCTCCCCAATTGTATGGTGAATGGTTGGGCATAAGGGTTGTGTGAGCACTAATAGAATCCTGTACTTTCGTTAGGAAATAAAGAGAGATTTCTGTATTTCTAGGTCATGAAAGTTATTGAAACTTGTGGTGTTTGCTTTTCTTGCCCTGAACTATAAAAAAGATAAGGAGCTGTTGATCCTGGGTATGTGTTCCAAATTGTATATTCTTGCAGTTCCATTTGGTATTTGAGACAGTGTTTTCATTTCTCGTTCATTGTCAGTGAAGTGAATGGTGCTTTTATGCTGACACCAAAGAAAAGTCGTGGATGCTGTTGCTTTTCCTGACCAAACTGTAGAGTGGAGTGCAAGGATGCAGAAGAAACTGGAAATGTTTGTGCTGTCTGCATTCTGTGTCCCTCAGTTGATGTATGTGGAATGTGCGTCACTGTGTTTGTTTTTTGCTGGGAGTTGTCTGTGAAAGTGCCACTGTGACAGTGGGGTTTGATCCATATCAGTAATTCTGTGTATATTGTGAAGGCTGGGGTGGGGGACAGTGAGCCACAAACCCCAACACAGTTCAGGTTCAAATAAAGGGTATTTATTACAGACCTTGTAAACACAAGTACTAAAACAAGTTGTGTCTTCTCCTCTTTTTGCCTCCTCTCTTCTGCACTGCTCTCCTCCAGTCGAGTGTTACCTTCCTGCCTTGCAGCACCAACTCACCTGGACAAGGCAGCGCAGTCCCTTTCATTGAGGACCCAAGGAGTACTTCCGGTGCCAGGGCTTTGCCTGTTGAATGCACTTCCAGGTTAACCGAAAGTCCCAAATAGTAGGGAGTGTAACTCCCTACAGCACTCTCTTATGGCACCCGCGGACCCCAGCAGGGCTGTGCTACTGAACTACAATACCTGTTATTCCCTGCTGGTGTTGGAATGGGCATCAATATTCATGTCTGCTGCCATCTAGCCTCATGGGGAATCAACAGCCCTTCGAGACAGTCCTACCCTATCCTTCCCTTTTACCCCAGCCAGGGAAGGGATTGTAAGTATATTCGGTTGGGATACCTGTCCATCTGTCTAGGGCTTCCCTTCTGGGCAAGGAACATTCCCCTCTCCTGTTCGGGATGGCCGTTCATCCCATATGGCATTTACAGTATGCTGCGTGCCCGCACCTCAGTTCTGTCTGTGCACAAGCATGCATTTCTTGTTATTGATGTGCACTCCCATATCTTTCGGGGCCATGATAAAGACTTGGATGAAAAGTTCAGGACTTCTGAGAGCTGGACACCAAAATGACTGGTCACATTGTGATGATTGAGACCAAGGTCATGCTTCAAAGACCAAGGATGCACAAGTTTTGCATTACAGACAGAAACTCCTTGTAATTTATATATATATATATATATATATATATATATATATATATATATATATCAGAATATGATATATAACAGATTCCTAACGAGCAATTTCAATAAGGCAAACTGTTGACCTGTTGCTGCCATCTAGTGGATATTTAGTGCTATTAATTTATGTGTTGAAAATTTCAATTTTATTAGCCTGTATACTAAGTTGTACTGATAGATAGATACTTTATTAATCCCAAGGGGAAATTCACATACTCCAGCAGCAGCATACTGATACAAAAACAATATTAAATTAAAGAGTAATAAAAATGCAGGTATAACAGACAATAACTTTGAATAATGTTAACGTTTACTCCCCCGGGTGGAATTGAAGAGTCGAATAGTTTGGGGGAGGAACGATCTCCTCAGTCTGTCAGTGGAGCAGGACAGTGACAGCAGTCTGTCACTGAAGCTGCTCCTCTGTCTGGAGATGACACTGTTTAGTGGATGCAGTGGATTCTCCATAATTGATAGGAGCCTGCTCAGTGCCCGTCGCACTGCCACGGATGTCAAACTGTCCAGCTCCATGCCTACAATAGAGCCTGCCTTCCTCACCAGTTTGTCCAGGCGTTAGGCATCCTTCTTCTTAATGCTGCCTCCCCAGCACACCACCGCGTAGAAGAGGACGCTTGCCACAACCGTCTGATAGAACATCTGCAGCATCTTATTGCAGATGTTGAAGGACACCAGTCTTCTAAGGAAGTATAGTTGGCTCTGTCATCTCTTGCACAGAGCATCAGTATTGGCAGTCCAGTCCAATTTATCATCCAGCTGCACTCCCAGGTATTTATAGGTCTGTACCCTCTGCACACAGTCACCTCTGATGATCACGGGGTCCAGGAGGGGCCAGGGCCTCCTAAAATCCACCACCAGCTCCTTGGTTTTGCTGGTGTTCAGGTGTAGGTGGTTTGAGTCGCACCATTTAACAAAGTCCTTGATGAGGTTCCTATACTTCTCCTCCTGCCCATTCCTGATGCAGCACACGATAGCAGTGTCGTCAGCAAACTTTTGCACGTGGCAGGGCTCCGAGTTGTATTGGAAGTCCGATGTATATAGGCTGAACAGGACAGGAGAAAGTACAGTCCCCTGCAGCGCTCCTGTGCTGCTGACCACAATGTCAGACCTGCAGCTCACTAGGACATGATACCTTTGGGGGGGGGGGGGTATGGGGGGGTTGGGGTGATGCAAGATGTTTTCCAAAGCCTCGGGACTCTCCCCTGCTCCAGGCTCAGGTTGAAGATACGCTGTAGAGGACTCCCCAGCTCCAGCGCACAGACTTTCAGCAGTCATGGCGATACTCCATCTGGACCCACTGCTTTGCTGGCACGAAGTCTCCTCAGCTCTCTGCTCACCTGCGCTGCTGTAATTGTGGGTGGGGATGTCTCTCCTATGCTGGTATCAGCAGAAGGATGGGTGGAGGGTGCAGTACTCCGAGGTGAGAGTGAGAGTGGGTTAGGGTGGTCAAACCTGTTAAAGAAGTTGTTCGTTTGGTTTGCTCTCTTCACGTCTCTCTCGATGGTGGCACCATCACCAGCTGCAGCCAGTGATGATCTTCATCCCATCCCACATTTCCTGCATGCTGTTATTCTGCAACTTCTGCTCCAGCTTTCTCCTGTACTGCTCCTTCGCCGCCCTGAGCTGGACTCTTGAGTTTCTTCTGCACGCACTTGAGCTCATGCTCATCACCGTCTTTAAAAGCACTTTTCTTCTGGTTCAAAAGGCCCTTGATGTCACTTGTAATCCATGGCTTGTTGTTAGCATAGCAGCGTACTGTTCTTACTGGAACTACAATGTCCATACAGAAGCTGATGTAGTCAGTAGTGCAGTCAACAACCTCCTCAATGTTCTCACTATGTGATCCCTGCAGATTACTGTATTACTGTACCAGAAATAACTGCAAATATTTGTAAAAATAGGTGTGATGACTTGTTTTATATACAGTATATAGTTTTGTTCTTGACCTGCCATTATTAACAAGCTTTATTTGTTGAGTAATTATGAAAAGACAACATATGAAATCTAAAGATAAACATGAGTATTGATTCCAGTAGCACTGTTTAGAATAGAGTATTAAACTGTGGAAAGCTTCAATTTAAAAAAGTAGCTAGGATACCCCATAGTGGACACACAATCGATAGGTTGCATGGCTCAGTTAGGCATGGAGGGGAAGTGAATGCAATATCGAAGTAAGTAGCCATACAAAGTCATGCTAAGGCAAAGCAATGGAAAAATGAAATGTGAGAGATAATGATGCATGTATTTTTTGTTTTATTCTTCTGCAGCATTCATGTATATCAGTCATCAGACAACATTCGCAACAGAAAGAACAGCATGAAAATGCAACACTCAGCCTCTGTTCTGTGCATACTGTAAGTACAAAAGTAGTTAGTCATCTTGGAAATAAGTAGGGTGATCATAACAATGTTGTCTGTGATGTTCTAAAACAACCTGGAACTGAGTGCATCTTCAGCACCCACTGCATTGGCAGTGATTTCCAGACATGCGCAGACTTTTGCTACTGACACAACAAGGATATGCCAGTGTTGTTTCTATACACATTTCTAACAGGTGGCAGGGTCATAGTGTTGTAGAGTTATTGTGCTCTGCTTCCATATCCCATTTTTAGATTTCTTTTATTTAGCATTTGGTTAATCTTGTGTTGTCTTAGAAACCTATGAAATTTGAACTGCTGCACCTTGAACTTTGAACTCACTCAGTCTTCATTTGGGCTTTTCTTTCTTAAATGTGCAGTACGTGGCCTCTTTTGTGAGTAAATGGCCATAGTCCAGCCACTGTTTTAAAGCTATGAATGTTAGTATTTAACATTTTTATATACATAGCAAAACATTTATTTTTACAATTAATCTAAAGTTTAAAATACAGCTGTGGTCATTACTGACATTTTTTTTTCATTCTGTTTGACAAGGTACCTTGATAATAAAGTTTTTGTGTCTCTTGCAAATGGTGACATTATCGTCTATCAAAGGGAAGCAGGTAAGCTTTTGTTAATAGGATGTAAGGAAGGCCATTAGTATTTATTCTGTATAATAAGTCATATAATTACACAGCTAAGCCAATGTCAACATTAATAAATAAAAAGTCTCAAAATATTGCTAGAGTGCTCACCCAAACCAGATAGAATTTCAGCATTACCAGAATGTTGGCGCAACTACACCTGTCTCACCATCCAGTACAGTGTCGCCATCAGAACTCTCTTTGTAATGTAATGTTGTCACTGATGAACTCTTTTTAACCTACAAAACCCTGGGACCTTCTGACACAGTCTTAGCTTGCTCAGTCAGTATTTATTTATCTCTGTGGCTAGGATCTGTGTTGGTATCTGGAAGGTTGCCGGTTCAAATCGTGTTACTGCCAGAAGGGATCCTACTGTTACTCAAAAGGTCACACAAAAAGACAATTTCCCTTTGAGGATTAGTGAAGTATATCAAATCAAAATCACAAATTCACATTTCATTTGTCATGCATTCTGTCCACAGTGTCATGTTAGCTCTATTTCTGTCCCATCTTTCTGAACTGTTACTATTGTCAAATCATGTGCATATTGAATTCTTTATTCTATTTTGTGACCTGATACTGGAACATTTCTGCTTAGAGTGACCATACTTTGCTTATTTATTTATCCTGTATTGGGCACCATTTACTTTTCCTAATACTAACCATACAATCATTTGAGCGTTAGGAAGTTTCTGTTCTGTTTTTTTTGACACAATGCCAGGACATTTCAGGCTCCTTATCTATTTACAGGTAAAATTCTGTTACAGTGAACTTTCGTTGTAATGAGAATCTGTATTTGTAGCTATAGTGCTTTCTTTAACTTGTGTCCAGGCAGTTGCAATCATTTCAATAGCTTCTTTTGCATTCATTTTAATCTTCTCCTGTCAACGAGTTATGTTGACGAGAATTTTTCTCAGCTTTTCCTTGCAATAATACACTTTCAGGGTGCAAATGATGAGGCCCAAATCCAATGGCTGAAGCACTGCTGTGCAATTGGGTGGGAGGAATTCAACGTGAACATTATCTAAATGTGGAAGCCTGTTGTGGGCAACAGTTATCAATCAGAAGCCGAATCATCCTTTTCTTCTTCTTCATATTTTGAGATTTCTGAACTCTTTTGGGATCCCCCCACCCAATGGGAACGTCACGCTGAAGTGCGTCCCGAAGCGTGATTGCTGCGTCTGTGGAAGATTGTTTGTTCATTGCCGGGGCAGGACAACTGCAGGCACACAACGCTGCAGTGAAGCGCCACAGAAGTGAATCCTAAAAGATTGCGGTTGCTCTATAAGTCCCTGTCTTACACCCCAAAACACAAGGCTGAGTCTCAGTACTTTAGCAAAACCAGCTTTATTCAGCCTGAAACAGGAACAGCACGGTTATTTATTGTAGCGGGATCTGCCACTCTCCTATACACAGACACACCAGTCAGGCAGGGTTGTGGCCAAGTCATCCTGTTCCCTGCATTTACAATGTTTCTTGCATCACCCATTGAGTTTGCTTTGGCGGAGAGACGCAGCAGAGCTGAGCCTGCTGTTGCCCTGGCAATGGCTAAACAGTCTTCCACAGACGCAGTGATCGCACTTCAGGACGCTCTTCGGTGTGTTGTCCAGTTGGAGGAGGTCCCAAGAGAGTTTAGAAACCTCACATTTTCTTGAATGAATGCCGCATTAATAGGAATGTTTCTTGAACGAGCATCACTGAACCACATAAAAAAATGCTTTTTCGACGTCTTCAAATGCAGCATTTCACATACGTTTGCAACTCGAGATTTTTCTTCTTTTTTTGTTGAGTGTCGATGGCGAAATTCCGAATTCACTGGCAACGTCTTTTTTCTTTTTGCCGCAATCGAGAGCTGCGAAAATTTAAAGTTTTTTTTTCTAATATGAACTGTTATAGTTTTTTCATGCCTGTCATTTCTATAGGAGGGTGACAATGAGTTAACTTCCAATGGATGTTTTTCAAATGTTGACGATAAAAACACTTCTTTTTTTCTACTTTTTGCAATAAGCAAAAGGTATCACTGAAAACCACCGAAAACAAGAACAGCAAAAAAAACAGTATGAGCAAAGTTCAAAGAAAGAATTTTTTTTATAATGTTTCTGTTTGGGGATCGTTGTGCACAACTGAGCTGCGACCACAGAACTAACTACTCTGTGGATGATTCATTCAGGCATATTAAAGTCTTTTGGGCACTTCGTTGTAATGAAAGTATCTGCTGAATGTACTTCGTAGTAATGAGATTTCTATAGACTCGTGTCATATGGGGAAACTGTAGGGACCATAAAAATACTTCGTTGTAATGTAAATTTTGTTGTAAAGCTATTCGTTGTAATGGAATTTTACCTGTATATAAAATTCAATGTGTGTATGTACAGTGGAACCTCGGTTCACGAACGTCTCGGTACACGTACAAATCGGTTTATGACCAAAAAGTTCACCAAACTTTTGCCTTGGTTCATGACCACACACTCGGTATACGAACAAGCCAGTTTCCCGTTCGTTTTGTACATGTTCAGTCTCTCCCTGTGCATTTCCTGTCCAGCGAGCAAGAGAGAGAGAGCGCGACATACACACATGAGAGAGAGAGACACCGACACACACACAGGCACGCGAGAGAGAGAGAGAGAGAGAGAGACGCACACACACAGGCAGCGTGAGAGAGAGAGCTGGACGCATAAGGTAGGAAGGCAGTTAAAGAATGCACTGGGCTTGATTTTGTTTTCACTTCTGTTTACAGCGATCGGATCGTAGCGTGCATTGTTGCAATGTTACTTTTCTTGGTGGTTTATGGATTTTTTTCAAATGTTCATTTTTTTCCCTTTGCTTAAAACTCATTAAAAAAAAAAAGTGTTTTTAGCCAGCGGTTGGTAGCGCTATAGCGCGAACTATTGCAGTGTTAGCTTTCTCTGTTGTTCAAGGTTTTCTCAGTGTTACTCAATGTTTTTACATTTAGTTTACTATTACGCTGTGCATTCTATGGTTTGATTAACTATATTTGTGCTTAAAAACTATATTTAAAAAATATATATTTACATACAGTTCATATGGTCTGGAACGGATTAATTGTATTTACATACAATTCTATGGGGGGAAATTGCTTCGGTTCACGACCAAATCGGTTTATGACCAGAGGTATGGAACGAATTATGATCATGAACCGAGGTTCCACTGTATGTATGTTCCAGCATCACTTCCGAATGGCTGGAGCGATTTACATGAAACGTGGTAAACATGATTCTCATTGGTCGACTAAAAATACTGAAGGGTGAAATCAACCCTAAACCACGGGGGTTGGTGGGTGTATCTTGCGGTCTTGTATGCATGTTATCATTCAGTTGACACTCGGAACGACCACCAGAGGGCGAACTGGAGGTGACTGCCAGCATTCTTTATGTTTGAGCACCACCGCACCACTGTTGCTTTTGAAGTTAAATAAAGTTGGCCAACATTAGCAGTGTGAGAATAAATTTCATCTAGTAGAGTATTATTTGTTGTGAAATATCATCTTCACACCAGATTTTTTTTTTTTGTACCATAATGGTATAGAAATCTATGCCACAGTGCTGTTTGTGGTGCACCATCTGTGGGAATGTAGAAGCAAGGCATCAATGTATTTTAAGGTGCTTCCTTAACAAGATCCATTCCAACAAATCACTTAATACAAGTGTTGCCACAGCGGTGGAGATTCTCATAGCAAGTCGAGTATTAGGATTCATTTTGATTTTTAGGAAGTTACAGCAGAAAATAGCTTTACAGTAGTAGTATTTGTTGCAGAATTACCATGTATATTTTGTATATATACAAATTAGGACTCAACTGACAGGAGTACTGAATTTATATAATCGAAAAGGCAGAGGAATTACTAGAAATCTCAGCTAAAATGGATCATCACGTTTCATCTGTGGGGTTCTCAAGCTCTTGTTTACTCCTGTCCCGACTAGCCAAATGTGTATGAGTTTAAACAAAAGCGCAAGAAAAGAGAATGTCGAGTATGTTTAATTAACAAGGAACTTTTTATCAGCATTTGTAACCTCGATAGTGTTCAACATGTTTGGTTAAGACTTTATAAATTTATTGTGAACATAGGACGTTGATGGCCTACATATACCTTGTGGCAACATCATACATTTACATGGCCCACAGCATTTTAAATGGAGATTTCTATAAATTCAAACACTATTTTTAATGTGAAATACTCTAATTTCAAACACAAGCACTCTGGCACCTCTACTGTTGCTATATACTATATGAAGGATTATCATTTTTCTCAACAGTATTTTTCCTTCCATTGTTAATTAACGTATTTTCCAATATTTTAGCTTATTTTGCACTCTTTTCAATGTTTTTATAATTTTATTTTCCATATACTGTATGTTTCCAAAATGAATTCCTGAAGTCTTTTTTGATTTTACATATACAGTATTTCCTTTTTAGGTCTATCGTATTTCCCTATAAAACATACTTTTGAATCCATAATACTACAAACTTCAATTCCGCAACTCTCATGATCATCCATATAAAGTAATGTTTTTGTCGGTTGCCCCACTTCCTGGCCTTATTACCTGTGCTGCCCCTGCCATCCTTATTCTGCACAAACGCACACGCTCAGTCCTGCCAACGCTGTACCACGTATGTCTTGCCCACCTGTTTATCCTTATTGTTTCCATGTCCGTCTGTTCGGTCTTACCCTACTTGCTGTCTCTGTCCATCTTAGCATTCCCCTTGGCATTTGCATCACTAACTTGCAGTACACCTCAGGCCTACTTGTGCAGGAGCTTATTGGAAGATTTTTCCATCTTCAAGTGTAGTACTGCTACATTTCACTTCCATTTTTAGATCTCATAAAAAATTCTTCATCCCTCATCATTCATTGTCCTTCTACTCGAATAATATTTGAAGTTGTCAAAGACTAGGATTTCCTTCTGGTTAGGGTTTACACAAATTTCAATTTATTTAGTGAAATGAATTCCTCTTTGAATGCTCTTGTTACAGGAAGTTTTTGGGACCCCCAGAATTCACAGACAATCTGCTTGGGGACTCCAGGGAGTCCGATTACAAAGATGGTGCCTGTAGCAGGAAAGTTGTGGTGTGGCTGTCAGAACCGAGTTCTGGTCATCAATACAGTAACTTTGTCGCAGGAGGTACGCACCTTTCATTCTCTTTTAAACTAACATTTTCTTTTCACAGCAAGGAGATAAAACATTTCAGCAAATATTTAAAAAGAAAGTCCAGAGAAATTTATTTTTAAACCCATTTCTGCAAAAAATGATGCCTGCCAATCTAAGTAGATTGTCATTCTGCATCCTTCTTAGATTTTACAATCACTGCACCTCCTGGGTTTATCCAAATCACGTCAGTGATGTCATCAGCAGGGCGCCTCTTCAAGCCTGATTCTGTGGTCAGGAGAGGGTTGATGGGGAATGAAAGAAACCAGTGTGTTCCTGCGTAAATTTCCCCCTGACTGAAAGTTGGAAGTGGCAAAACAAATGAAAAATGAGAACACTGGCCATTAAGACTTTAAAATAGCAGCTCGGCACCTTGGGAGATGTAAACTGTACAAAGCAGATGTTTGAAATCACCTGCCAATTTAACTGTCTATGCACATCACCCTTTCACTCCTTAAGTCACTAAATGCTTGCTTGTTTATGTGCTTATTGTCGATTGTTTGTCCTTTTCCTGCAGCACATGTTTCACGTGGGACAAGATAGTAACCGCTGTGTAACCAGCATGGTTGGCTATGGCCAGGGGGTTTGGATAGCCCTTCAGAGCAGCGCTCAGGTGAGGCTGTACCACGCCACTACTTACGAGAGCCTGACAGAAGTGGATGTGGCACCAGCTGTCCACAAAATGTTAGCCGGTAAGTTGCAGGATAAAAATTTTTCAGCTTCTGAAACATAGTCTGTGCAGGGGCACTGTGAGAACGTTCATAAATTAGCCTCATATTTTTAACACCAAAATCCCCATGATCAGTATATCCTTATGCTTTCACACACTTCACTCTGACTAGCCTGCTTTCTAAAGAAATTAAAAAAGGCCATATTTCTGAAAGTAGAAGTGTTTTTGGGTCATGTTTTAAATATGATATAGTGAAAACACCTAGACCTCAGATTTCAATGTGTCACCTGTGATGCTACTTTACACCATAATAAAGAAAAAACAAAAAGTGTTTTTATTTTAAACACATGACCATCTATCCATTTTCAAAGTTGCCTAACTCAGTTTGAGGTCAATGGGCTGAAGACCCAACCAGTAAATAGCATGCAGCAAAGGAACCAATCCTGGACAACAATAGCAGGGCACACACACTCATTCATACCGGGCCAACTTAAGGCAGCTGCAGACCCGCCCTACCACCCTAACAACATCCTATATATTATGTGCAACAACCAAAATGAGAATGATCCTTTGTCAAGATTTGAAAGCTGCCTTGAAGACCTGGTCTCGGGTAATAATAGAGGGTTGTACAGCTGACATGCTGTGTTCCTTTACAAGGTTTGTTTGCTTATAAAGTGAATACAGTATGTCGTCTGTAAACTCGTTCAGCACAAGCCGGGTGTCTACCTGGTGATTTATTCTTTCTCAGTCAGGATAAGCTGTGCCTCAGTTCTCCGTCACTTTGTAATGTAAAAAGGAGATTCCTAAAATGGATGAATGTGAAAAGCAGTATAGTGGGCCTCTATAGTGGTGAGAGGGCTGGCTGTCAAATGCATGGATGAAGTTGGAAAGTCTCCTGTGATGTTGGACTTTTCAAATGAGACGTGTCTACAAGAGACTAACTGAGACAAACTTTTAAGTATGGAGATGTTCAAGGTGTGGCAGCAGAATTTCAATTTTAAGTTAAAGTTTACTATTGTGTACATTTCAGTGTTGTGAAATTCTAAATTGCATGTGTCCTGCAGATTAGTGGCAGTAACAGCATACCAACAACAAACCAAAAAAGACAATGAATATATGGAATAGACATGTATACAGTGTTTAGTAGATACAAAAAACAATGATGCAGTTATCTATGCGGGAGGGTGTTGAATAATGTTATGGCGTGTGATAAAAACCACCCCTGAATCTAGTACTTGTGAGTGCTAGTGGTCTAGAATAGAGGCTGGGAGAAAAGTGACTGTGCAGGAAGGCTGTGATCTTTAATAAAGCTATCTACTGTCCTATGGCAGTATGTGCCATATGTGCAGTCAAAGTATATTATATTCTATATGGCAAGTCATACAGAAATTTATAAACATTATGAAATGTAAGAGAAATCTGCAGTGAATTAGTAAGGATGAAAGAAAGAAATTGCAAAAGAAAAAGCAGCTGTATACCATGTACAGACACTTTGCCCTAACGTTAGCCTTGGTCCTTACAAGAACGTGAGGGCACAGGTTGAAAAGAATATTTGGAATGCTAGCAGATGAATACCGGAGAACAGACAGTAAATAACCTGAGAAGATTCTTTCAAAATTTTAGTGCTAAAAGTACAAAGAAAGAGGATGTGAAGTGAATTATGAATAGTAAGGGTGACATTAAACTTAAAGAAGCTGAAACACAAATGCTTTTAATTCATATTTTTCTGAAGTAACAAAAAAGATAACTGAAGGAGGTATGCACTGATTTAGAGACAGCAAAGAGAGAGAAGAACTACCAGGATTAAAAAGGCTGGCCTCACGTAAATTGATAGAAACAAATAGCATTTATTATACAAGGGCAGGGGTGGCCAACCAGTCCAGCATTAAGAGTAAAAAAAACAACAACCCTCACAATTGCAAAGAACTGCTCAATAAATGGATGGAGCAGCACATGCTTATTGGCACTGCATAGCCTAACAGGTTTCATAGGTCTTTTCTTATCTCCATTTACTCAGTGGGACACCTGGTAGTCTTTGTTTTCCACAATCCTTCTCTGGTCTGGCTTGTACTCAGCCATTCTTTCACATGTGTGTCAGTCAGAACAGAAAGATGTTTTGACTTGACTTGTTTTAGTTTAATAAAGAAAAATAGATTCACAGACGTATGTTGATCCAAACATTGACCTTAGTTTCAGTGTAGCTTGCTTAGCATTGGAATATCTGTCTGTGGGCACAATTTTCCAAAACTCTGTGGTTCTTTTTCTCATTTAAGTCTGTCAGTTTCACAAAGTTCAGTCATCTCCAACTGGGACTGCTTCATCTGCACCTAAAGGGGCTTTGAAACAATCTGTTTTAGCAGTGAAAGGGTCAATGAGGAATGTGATCTGTGGCCATTTTTGCATCAGGTTGCAGAATCTGTCCTCAAAACTCTGCTGCAGATTTTCAACCAGTGGTGCATAACATGCAGTTCTCCATTTTAAGGCCTCAACTGCTCCTCCACTTGCCTTTGACAAGGTGAGAAAATGTGTGAGCTCTGCCTTTGGAAGATTTGGTCTTGAAAGAGTTTGAGTTTGTTGATAAACGTGAAAGTACGTTACACTAGGTCAGGCAGCACTTTTAAATTCTCTTGCAGATCTACATTCAGTTTATTCAGTTGATGCAAAATGTCAACCAGAAAACCCAAATCTGAAATCCACTTGGGATCAGCTAGCTCAGGATAGTCCTTACTTTTATCTTCCAGAAACAGCTTTACTGGATTCAAAAGTTCAAAAAAAACAGGAAAGCGTGTTACCTCTTGAAAGCCTTCTCATAGTGCAGTGGAAAAGCAGATCACTGGAAAAGTCTTCGTCAAGTTCAGCTATCAGGTTTTTGAATTTTCTGTGATTGAGTGCACGAGTCTGAGTAAAACTCATAAAGCACGGGTTTCATGACGTGGTTCAAGTTCAGCTTTTTAGACACCAAGTGCTTCTGATGGATGATGCAGTGCAGTGTCCAAAATTCTTGGAAACAGTCATCAGTTTTACACAGTCCCACAAGTCCATTTGCAGATCCCAACATAGCGGTTGTACAGTCTGTAGCTATTGCTGTTAGTTTTGATTACTACAAATTTGCCTCCTTGACTACAGTCATGAGTGTCTCTTTCAGGTCGATGCCGCGGGTCGTATCTTTTAATGGCACAATGTCCTTAATTGTGCAGTCTTCTGACATAAAACGTACAAATACTGCCAACTGTGGGTCATCTTAAATGCCATGGTACTCGTCCAAAGCAATGCTAAAATATGTGCATTCCTCAAGATCAATATGTAACTGTTTCAGTTAAGTTGTTGATATCCGATATTCTCATTTCAACGGTGTGCTGTGATATCTGTAGGTCTGACACAGAATGCTTCAAGTGGTCACTGTCAGGAGAGAGGATAGCAACAATATCTTTGAGGCATGTCTTCACAAATTCCCCTTCACTGTATGGGTTGTCAGCACAAGCAATGTTACATGCCACTTGATATGATGCCAATGTAGAATGCAATTAAATGCATTTATAGATTACTTTACAAACATGCTTTCTAACAGCACTTTACAATGTCATGTAGTTAAAAAAAAAAAAAAAAATGTATCCCAAGTAGGCTTGTGGTGGCACAACAGCTTTCTTAGATGGCATATTGAAATCTGAAGATATGAGACCGATGAAATTTAATGTAAACCGATGTGAACAGAAGTCTTACACATTGCATTGCATATACAATAGGGGGAGGGGCTTCACTTTATGCGAAGGACTGAGGAGTTGCAGTGGACAAGTTCCAGTTCATACCAGGATGGAAGGATGATAGTACATGTTGTTATAGAAGGTTATTCTTAAAATGTACAGCGCCTCACCTGGAATATTGTGTGCCGTTAAGAAACATAGAACAGAAGAATGACCTGAGAAGAGTATCTAGAAAGATAGAAGCAAATAGAAGGTTAAGGGAAGATGCAAGTGCTCTGTATTATGGAGGGAAGCCACACAGTAGATCTCAGCTCTTGTTTCAAAATGAGTTCATCAACAAGAACTCGTGGGCACAGATTGATTCTGGGTCAGGGTAGATTTGGCACAAAAGTTGCAATGTTTTTCCTTCACACAGAATACCATAGGTACAGTATGTTCTAAAATTCTGTAGTGGTGCTTCACTGCTTGAACCTTTCTTACCTTTCGGTGTTTGTCGTTGCTAACTCCAGGATGGTCCAAACTGTGCTTTCCTCCTCTCCAGGTTCAGATGCTATAATCCGTCAGCATAAGGCAGCCTGTTTGCGTATTACTGCCCTTCTCGCCTGCAAGGACTTGCTGTGGATTGGCACCAGTGCAGGCGTTGTGCTTACCCTGACCATTCCAGCCATCTCCACCAGCACCAGCTCCCTCCGCGTCCCTCTAGTGCCAATGGGATCAGCACATGGGCACACAGGTCATGTGCGTTTCCTCACTTCCATCGAGCTCCCTGAAGACTTCGAACTTGCTTTCCCTGTGACCCGGGACCAAGGTAAGGAATTTTTGCTGCTAGAAACAAACCAAGTGCAGCTGGCATCAGAGGCCACTTTCACAAGCTTGCTATGCAGCACTGAAGTGAGTCCAGAGGTTTCTTTGTTTACGGCCCTGTTCCAGACTCTGACTGATCCTGGGCCTTTGCAGTAGCTTGAACTGATGGCCATTACTGGGGGTGTACATCTCTAGGATTACATGCAGTGCATATAAAAAGTACAGTAATCACCCCTTGGCAATACTCACATTTTACTGATATACAACATTGAGTCACAGTGGATTTAATTTGGCTTTTTTGACACTGATCAACAGAAACAGAATCCTTAATGTGAAAGTGAAAACAGATCTCTGCAAAGTGGTCAAAATTCATAACAAATATAAAACATAAATAATCAAATGCATAAGTAACATGGTACACCTAAATCACCACTGGTGCAGACAAATGGATTTAAAAGTCAGTTTGTTCAGTGGAGGTCACCTGGCTGGAGTTTCAGTTGATTGTAGTATAAAAGCATCTCATCTGGAAGGGCCAGCTTGAGGAGAGTCAACATGGTTTCCTAACCTACATAAGATAAAAGAACAACCCCAGCAACTCAGTAAAAATGCGACTGAAAAGCCCAAATCAAGGGATACTGACAAGAAAAATCCAAGTCACTGAATATCACTTGGAGTTCGGTTTAAATCTGCCATTAAATAATAGAAAGTGCTTGACACAGCTGGAAATCTGCATGACGTATGTGATTGTGCAAGAAGACAACGACAAGTGACTGAGGCCACCAAGAGACCACTGAGAACTCTGAAGGAGTTTCAAGCTACAGCTGATGAGACTGTGCAGACAACAACAGTGTGGCCCGGGGGCATCACCAGCTTTATGGAGCAATGGCAAAGAGAATGCCACTGTTAAAAAAACACACACACCTTCTTGGCTAGAGTTTACCAGGCACTCTGAAGTCAGTTGGAACAAGGTGCTGTGCTCTGATGTGACCAAAGTTGAGCTTTGTGGCCATTGGACTAAACACTGTGCTCGACCCCCTGCACATTATCAAAAACACACCATCCTGACATGAAGCATGGTGGTTGGCAGCATTGTGCTGTGGGGATGCTCCTCTGCAGCAGGCCCTGAAGGTTTGTGAGGGTAAAATGAACGCAGGAAAATCTGATGTGGGCAAGAAACTTGTGTTTTTGAAGGAGATTTGTTTTTCAACAAGACAACAACCCCAACTATAAAGCCAAAGTTAACACAGGAATAGCTTTACAACAACAAATGTTATTGTGCAGAGGTGACCAGGTCAGAATGCAAACCTCAGTCCAATTGAGAAATCCCCATGACACCTGACAGAGCCTGAGCAGTTTTGCAAAGAAGAATGGGGGAAAATATCAGAGTCCAGACGGACAGACCTGATAGAGAGAAAGAGACCTGTGCACACAGACTGAAGACTGTCATGGCTATAAAAGGTGTGTCTACTAAATACTGGCTTAAAGGGGTAAACATTTATGCTTTCTCTTTGTAATTCATATTGGTCATGTTTCAGAGATCTGTTTTCACTTTGACATTAAAGTCAAACATGCCAAATTAAGTCCACTGCCATCCCACGTTGTATAACAATAAACTGTGAAGCACTGCTCTTAGGCTCTGTACTCCCAGGTTAGCTGCTTATTCAGTCGGCCCACAGACTGGACAACTTGTTTCCTTCGGAGGACAGTGACATGTTCATCCGCAGGGGTAACAACGTATCTGGCCTGTCCACTGACACAAAGAAACTATATACTTAGAACTAGTCTGGATCATCTTGCTCCACTTAAAACTCGCATTTTGACATTTACGTGCTCTGCTCCATAGTTTTTTTCCTGAGAAGCGTCACATAAGAGCTTGTGTGCAAAGGCTTGAATGCCTTAGTAGGAAACCAAACTTGGTTACCCATGCAGACTCCTACAAGGAACATGTTGCCCTTTATTAGCAAACACTACAACAATCTAAGGCCACCTATTATACTAATAGCATTCTGTGTGGTCAGCATTATACCTGAACGCTTTTATCAACTGTGAATAAGCAACTTAAACCTGCAGATAACTTTCCTTTGATTGCCTCCTCTGACCTTTGTCAGAAATTTCTGTCCTTTTTTAATAATAATTAATGTGATCTTTGCGGAGTCAATGGAGGCTCCGATCGAGGCGCTCGAGAGACTGAGCGAGGAGACTGAGTATCTCGGCTTGTGAATGTCCTGGATAAAAACTGAGATCCAGGCCTTGAATGACCTCTTGGGCACAGCCATCAGCAGTGTGTCTTGTCTGCCGAGAGAGTGTCGACCTTGTCGCGAGGTTTACTTACCTGGGCAGTGACATTCATGTCTCTGGTGACTCTTCCTATGAAGTCAGTAGGCTGATTGGGAGAGCATGGGGGGTCATGAGGTTGCTGGAAAAGGGTGTGTGGTGCTCCCGCCATCTATGCAAAAGGACGAAGGTCCAAGTCTTTAGAGTCCTGGTGCTTCCTGTCTTTCTATATGGTTGAGAAGACATGGACGCTATCCAGTAACCTGAGATGAAGACTGGACTCCTTTGGTACTGTGTCTCTCCGGAAAATCCTAGGGTACCGTTGGGTTGACTTTGTGTTGATTGAGCGGTTGCTCATGGAGTCCCGAATGAGGCACATAACCTGCATTGTGAGGGAGCGTCAGTTATGGCACTACAGCCATGTGGCGCGTTTCTCTGAGGGTGATCCGGCTCGTAAGATCCTCATTGTTGGGGACCCGAGTGGCTGGACCAGACCAAGGGGTCGCCCACGTAACACTTGGCTGCGGCAGATAGAGGGTCATTTCTGGAAGGTGGGACTGACCATGTGTCTGCCTGGGGGGTTGCCAACCAGGATCCTGAGTTGTTTCGTTGTGTAGAGGATGCGGCAACGTGCATGCTCCCCAACGTGACTTGGCTTGACTTGACTTTAATAATAAGATTGATCTGATTTATTCTGAATTTCAGAAAGGTCCAGTTGTTCAGTTAAAGCTGTGTCCATGTCCTATCTTAACTGGAAGCTGTTTATGTAGTTTGCCATTGTTGGACAATCCTGCAGTCCAGTCCATAAGCTTGTCATGACAGCCAGACCAACTATCTGTATTCTTGATCCCATGCCTTCTTCTTTGGTTAAGGCTGTTTTGCCTTTTCTTCTTACTTTTATCACCAGTATTGTCAATACATCTCTCTATATTGGCTTGGTCCGTTCCAACCAAAAGACAGCTGTTGTTGTACCTGCCCTCAAAAAACTTGGACTGGACCCTGAGGATTTTATAAACTATCGGCCTAGTTCCAATCTTCCTTTTCTTAGTAAAATCTTGGAATGTTCTGTTGTGGGCCATTTGAAAGACCACCTTGCCTCTAATGACCTGTTTGGGGAACATCAGTCTGATTTTAGGACCAATCACAATACAGAGACAGCACTCATCAGTGTGACTAATGATCTCCAAATCGCAGCAGCTCATGGTCTTTTAACACTAATGATCTTTTTAAACCTCACTGCTGATTTTGATATGGTATATCATGCCATGTTTTTGTTTAGACTTGAGAATGTGTTCAATATTGCTGGAAAAGCTCTTGCACGGCTTAATTCATACCTTAAGGACTGCCAGCAATTTATTGCTGTTGGTAGGTTTAGGACTGAGCCATCTTATTATTCCAGGGTGTCCCTCAGGGATCAGTTCTTGGCCCTCTGCTCTTTATCGCTTATATGCTTCCTCTCGGTGGCATTATTAGCAGGCATGGTCTACGATTTCATTGTTCTGTTGACGATACACAGATTTATTTACACACAGGGCTTACGCAAATATTAAATCCTCCTGTATTGGTTGCCTATCTGGCTGACATCAAATGCTGGTTGTCTGAAAACTTTCTCAGACAAAGTAGTGATAAAACTGAGGCTTTAAGTGTTGCATCTCCTGGCACTTTAAAGAAAATAGACAATTTCTCAGTAAAAATCCCAGGCTTTATTACATCTTTGTCTCCACAGGTTAAAAGTCTTGTCCTTATTTCTAATCCATATTAATATTAATAATATTACCAAGGTTGCCTTTTTCCACCTTATGCAAATTTCAATGCTGCATCCATTGCTCTCAGTTACTGCACCTGAGATGCTTATTCATGCTTTTGTCACCTTGTGACTTGACTGTTGTAACGCAGTGTTGTTTGGTATCCCTGCTCAGAGCCTAAACAAGCTACAGTATCTACAGAACTCGGCGGCAAAGGTGGTTACACATTTAAAACCCTGGGAGCTCATTACTCCTATACTTCTAACATTGCATTGGCTACCTGTCCCATTCTGCTTTCAATATAAACTTCTCCTTGTAGTTTTTAAGGCTCTTCATGGTCTGGCCCCACCTATACTTGTCTTCTTTATTATGTCACGTTCACTTTGTTCTTCTGACTCCTTGCTGTTAACCATTGGGCACTATTGGTGATCGGGCTTTTAGTGTATCAGAGCCACAGTTATGGAATGCCCTACCTTGAAAGGCGCTTTTCAATTAAATGTATTATCAATATTAACAACAACAACATTTATTTCTATAGCACATTTTCATACAAACAATGTAGCTCAAAGTGCTTTACATGATGAAGAAAGAGAGAAAGGACAAAATAAATAATTAAAATTAGGGAACACTAATTAACATAAAATAAAAGTAAGGTCCGATGACCAGAGAGGACAGAAAAAACAAAAAAAAAAAAAACTCCAGGCAGCTGGAGAAAAAATCAAATCTGCTGGGGTTCCGACGCCACGAGACCACCCAGCCCCTTCTAGGCACTCTCCCTAACATGAATGACCTCAATCAGTCCTCATTGTATTCAAGAATTTGATTAAGCAACAGATATTCCTAATCCCCTATGCACACATGATGTTGGTGAGTTGCTGTCCTGAAGTAATCAATGAGACCGGAGCAGTGGGGGGTTTTATGGTAAAGTGACATCAAAGTGGCCCCAATGTGGTGTCCTCGTCGGCTCAGTGCTCTCTTTTGTTTGCTTTTACAGGGAACTCTCCACAAGATCATGAGACGGCCCCCGCCTTGCAACGTTCCGAGACGACGAAGCGCAGAGCGTCCACCATCTTACAGGCCAAGTCAAGCATGCTCGTGATCAGTGGTGGTGATGGCTACGAGGACTTCCGGCTCACCAACAGCAGCGAGACAGTGGGGCGAGATGACAGCACCAACCACCTGCTGCTCTGGAGGGTGTGACCTTACAGCAGCGCCTTGCCCACCATCAGCCCTGCGCCAAGCACTGGCCCGCCAGACGCACACTCTGCCTGTGGTCACCCCGGCCCCCCCAATGCATTCCATCTCATGTCACGTCACACTGTCGTCATCTGCTGGATTTCAGTTTTTTGTTTTAAGCCGCCTTCTTTTGCTCAGACCCTTTTCTGTGCATACATGGCTGTGTATCACAAAGCGCAAGTGAAATATTTCATTTTGTACACGTTGATTGGTGCAGGAATTCCCGCAGAAAACTGGGAAGAAGAAAAGCAAGAGAGGGAATCTGGGGAATTGCACATCAACAAGTGGATCGGAGACAACGACAAGCATCCAGTGCTGGCTTGAGCTGCCCAGAGCTTGCATGGTGACCCTTCAGACCCCCCAGCGGAATAATGGAGGACTGCATGCACTTCGTGTCGGCCCAGATGAATGTGACATGGGCCTCGAGGTCCGGTGGGCTTGGCTTACCATCAAAGAAGTCCAAGCGCAAAGAGAGGATGCCGAATGACTGTGTGACGGCACTTTTGATGGTCGTTCTGCACGTGCCAACCAAGCGTGGAGTTTTGTTTTTGTTTTTTAACATTCTATTAACTGCCATGTAATCTTCTCCTGGATGGAAGCGACGTGATGAAGGCTTTCCCTTGTGTCTTATCTACTGTTTTTGTGCTTGGTTGCGTCAGACTGACACATTCACAATGAAGACATTTTATGGTTTTATTTTATTAATTTTTTTTTTATTGTTCTATTTTTGAAGAACTGAAGAGAGTTTGCGTGATGAACAATTACATGTGCAATATTTGGCTAAGATGTCGAACAGCAGCACCATTCCTTTGTGTGAACTGCAGTGGACCCTTTGGTGTTTTAAAGTCGAAGTGGACTTCTCTTCAGATTCAGAATTCATCCTGGCCGCATCCTCACTTGATTTTATGTGTGTGTGTGTTTTTGTTATTTTTTATGTTTTAAAAGTCTGTAGTTTAAACCTGTACTGTTTAGTCTGAGCTTCTCACCAGCCGCTGTTGTACAGTATTTATGTTTTTTTTAATTGTGTTCTCTTTTACAGCACTTAATTTATATACATGTATCTTTTCCTTAGACCTTAAGATGATGGGAAGGGGGGCCAAGTTGTAAATAGACTCCCAGAAAACCTCACGTCCATCCCTCCTGTCCTCCTTGACTGTAGCCACCAGCATTTCTGGGCATTGCTTGTTCATAGAAGGCACCTTTCATCCCAAACGTGGCACTTTTGACCACCTAGACATGGGCAACCAAAGTGATGCCCACCTTGTCACACCAGGAGCTGGGGGCTGCGCCACACATTCTTATGGCTTCAAGGGCCACTGCATGGTCACGGGCAGAGAAGTGTGCTGCTAACACAGCGGCCGAGAGACAAGTCAGTCAGCAGCAGCTGTCCTTGAGGACTTGGCAGACACTCCACTGGAAACTGAAATCCCTCAGCTTACAGGTATGCCCACCACAGATTAGCAAGCAAGCACAAAGGGGGCCCACATTTCGGATTTCCAAAAGCAGCGTCTCAAGGACAGCCAGGAGCTACCCACTGGTCTCTCTTTGGCCTACACTGCACCATCGTCCCATGAGTCTGTTAAATGGGCAAGTGGCGGACTTTCTTAACCACATGTTCCAAGCCCCCAGCTGTTCACTTTTCATTTAGGTTGACCATTTCCTGAGGCTAAGATCAGAGTAGCAAAGTCGGCTTCATTGCTCACTAATCCATAGTGAAAAGTCTCATTCTGTCATAAAATTGTCACCAGTAGGCTGGACTTCATTTTGTACCTAATGTTGTTCAAGATGAACAATCCTTGTGCACCAACACCCAGTCCAACACTGACCAGAGTAGAGTCGAGTCACCCTTGATGAGTATGACAGGACTGCCACCTCGGGAATGACCATTGTCGAGGCTTCTAGAAAGATGAAGGCTTGGGAAGAATTTCTCTGCTTGAATGACAACCTGAAGGATGTTCAGATGATTTGAGAATGAAACTGCTGGGTTCTTGTTTCAGTGTGGGAAAGTGGAGGCCATGTATAGGTCAGAACATCGTGAGGCACTGTGTCGTCATAGTGTGAGGACAGAGATAAGATGAGGATGTCACTTGACATAGTGTCCCACAAAGCGAGCGGCACGTCATTCCAGAGGCCAAAGGTCTCATCTTGGCATCTCATCAAAAGTATTCCCAGCAGTGCGCGGGCAACATCGTCCACTGCTGAAGGATAGCAATGGTTGTCGCTCATGTTCCAGCTGAGTTTTTAATGATAGCTGAATGACTGAAATGTTTTCTTGTTCAGACTGCTCATCTCTGCGCTGGAATTAGCAGCACGCCCGTCAAATCCAGGTCCTCTGGAGTTTCCACACTCTTTAATAGGAGTGTTTGTCGCTCATCAACTGCAAAGTTTGCTCAGTTTGGCTTCCCATTTCCCTAGTTGTGCATTAGCAGGTCCAGAGTTACCCATCAGCACTGTCTTTCTATTCAAAGATGAGTTGTGATTTGTTGGGCGTGCCCCCATGAGCGTTTTGGTTATAGATGAGGGCATTAATTATACATAACGAGTCCTCACAAAGCCACCTTATCAAATACAGCAGACACACGGCGTGTGGCTTCACGTTCGATATTGAAGTATTAGGAATTTGATGAATCATAAGGTTTAGGGGCATTTAAAGTGGAATCATGGAGTACCTTTGAAGATCTTGGCCAGCGTGAAAGGCCAACATGTAGTGAAGATGTCTAATTATGTAAAGAATTCAAACTAAAAAGTCCTGAGCACAGTGCACTGTGGGAAAGTTAGACCTCTTTCAGTAAAAGAAGGTGTCAAGCAGTGGCCATGAGACCCGGGCGGGCACCCAGCAGCTCTAGGCGAGGTCTTTCCCTCAAACTATGACCAAATCCTGGCCCTGAGGCCATGGCTTATGCCCACTGGTTAGTTTCACACACGTCATTCGGAGAGCCCCTTCAATCCAGCACACAGAAGTCTCACGTGTCCAGCAGGTTTCAGGGGTCGAGCCCTCTGCTGCCACCTTGTCCTTTAAAATGTCACATACACATGTCATTGTGGAATGACCTCCGTCAGTTTTTGCCTGCACCTTTTCTTGTAAACTGCTTCTCTGTAAACATACAAATATAAAAAGGTGCCAGCGAGTTCTCACAAATCACGGGTGAGGAGCAACACGCTGGCACCAGTTCATCTAAGAGGCATGGCGCGTTACGGTGGGCTGCACCAAATGTACCCGTCTATGAAGTTGAATGTATGCTGCCCCCCTTGCTTTCGTTGTTCTAGCAGATAATAAAGTTGATCAGCAGAAATGGTGCCTCCTCTCGGCGGGCGCGGGGCGCTGTAGTGTTGGTCGTCTTAACTCTGGTCTCTCCGTCAGTAAGGCCCAACCCCCCCGCCTGCCGCTCGGATGTCCTGTAAATTGGGGGCTTTGTCGCCTTGTGCTGTACATACTGATCCCAGTGCTCACTGTTGATATGAATCTAACTGCATATTTTTATAAACTTGTTTCTTTTTTTGTCTCCTTTAGGTACATCTATTGTGCTGTTGCGTTTAAATTATAACTACCACAGTATTTTAAAGAAAAACTTTTACTCTAAAACTATTACAGATCACAATAGCAGCTCATGGTTATATCACATATTCATTCCTGTTACGTTTTTGTCACTGTGGGATCTTTGTAATTAAAATTTCACTGGTGCCAGATTGTCAAGTGTGCGTCCCTGAGCTCATTATTGGGGTACACGGTCCTGCTTTGGTGGTGTGACCCATCGGGGGGCTCCTCTATTACGACAGCTTCTTCCATGCTTCATTGTCTTCAGTGTGTAGCTTCGACACAGCATGGCTGTAGGCCTCACTTTAGAGGGAGTTTGGACACGAACGAGAAGAGGAAAAGCACACACTGGCTTATCGAATCACGTTATTCGTAGCAGGGGTGATGCTACACGTGACACCACCACGCATGTCCACACCCAAGGGAGAAGATCAAATGGGAGTTCTTGTCTGCATGATGGTGCGCTCCATCCTTACTTGGCTTCACCTGCTCACTTTGAATTTGTCGGTGAATCGGAGTCCAATGATAGGCCTGAAATGAAAGCCTCAGAGCTCTGAGGCCTCTGGAACCACCATCTGAAATGAAATCCATCCTCCGTGAAGTTTAAACCCTATGTGGATCGCCTTGTAATACTCGACTGCACCACATGATCTGCCAGTGTGAGACAGCAGTGCATTGTGGCCGGGCCGTCATGCCTTTCGTTGTGATCACAGGACTGCCTCATGGCTATTCACGTTTGAATATGTGAGGCTTTCCTTGGACTTGGCTCCAAGTTGTTTGGAGATCCTCCTGTGCCCTAAGTAAGTGTCACCAGTGGGTGGCAGGGATGGCACCCAGTTATCTGTCACGGCTCCCTGCATTCTTGTGTCCCAGTGAGAGGTGCAGCACATTGTAACTGGTGACCCTTGTCCTGTTCTGATGACTCCCTTCCTTCACCCAATGGCTCAAATGTAGTGACACACTGAGGACGGACTAACTGGGTACCCTTACTTACTGAAAATGACAAACACAAGTGAGCTGCTTGCACATCCCATGGGAGTCCAATGGCTGCGAGCCCCCGTGCACATGAGGTAAATGAGAAGAGGATCAGCCAGGCCTACCTGGAACACGAGGAGGTGGCAGCCATCCAGCTTCATCCCGCCAGTGAGCAGATTGCCTTACAGGTGTTCTCGGCATTACGGGCAGACGGCTTTTGTTTCACCCCAAGTGCAAATCTATTATTGATGACAGACGCAGTGAGGGTGAGAGCACAAAAGACGCAACGTTCTGTGCCTTCATCTGCTGGGCACAAAGTTGGTAAAGAAGAAAAGGGCAAGAAGGTCAGCAAGGAGAGAAATGAAATGCACAAGCACAACTTCTGCCAAAGACCGTGTGGGACAAACTTCTACAACCACTGCACAAAGATGTGCACATTTGATTAAAATGGCAGCTTCAGATTGTGCCCTCTGAAATGCTGGCATGGTACCATGACCATCGATGGCTCCTTCCTCCCTCTAGCCATTACTGCTGGGTAGGCCAGATATTTGTTACGACTTCTGAAAGGTGCCACTTATTTTGTCCAGACAGTTTTTGGAATCCTGTGTGGAATAAGAGAAGATTTTGTGTTGAAAGTACAAAACAGATGAACACCAGAATGGTTTAAACGGGTGGATTATTTGAGAAAAGACGGCTCAATGGACACCGGCAATGTCTTTCGACATTAGAGGAACAATGTTGGGACTCTGGCAAATGTCAATTCGTGTCACCAAATTGGACGCTAATGAAAGGGCAGAGACGCCCCTGGAAGGCTGAACCTTGGCCAGTGAGGAGAGGCGCATGGCGCTTTATAAATGAGGACCCCCATAAAGTAGTGGGCCGGTGAATCATTTCTGATTTCAATCAATTCTCTTGTCTCTTTTTGGTTAACTGCTGCCATATTTAAATTGTTAACATTATCTCATAAACATGAAAATAACAAGTTAAAAATTAGTAAAGTCATTATAAACGACACAAACCTTCAAGTTATGAACTTTCAAAGATGTGAAAATGCATGTCCAATATATTAAAAAATATGTAAATAAGTGAAAACGTATTTACTTTAGATTCCGTGGCAGTGCGTAAGTTAGCTAGCGTGTCCCGCGTGATTATCGCTTCCATTCTCAGTCACGTGTCGGTATTCCTCTACAAGTAGTTGTTCTTTTGGCCGTCTCTCTGTTTACGTTGAGTTAACGTGCTTTTATTTCAAGCTCAAGATGTCCAGAATTAAACGTCTTCAATAAGAACACAGGGACACATAATGGAAACTCATTGAGGGTGAGTGTGGTGTAGCCTTCGTTTGGCTCTCGTGAACAGCTTGGTCTCGTCAACTTGTCCTAATCAACTCTAATGTGTGGTCTTCAGATATGAGCATCCCATCTGGGGTACCGCAGGCTTAGCGAGGGCTTTTATTTTGATACACTGTTTTTTTGGTCCTCATTTCAAAACCTTCCATGAATCTTCACTGCAAACACTGCCTGGGCATCAATATTAAGGGATGGGCAGTAGGTGTCGAGTGATGATGCCATCCGATTGCTCACTTTGTGTGTGGCGGCCGGACGTGGACTTAAAGATGATCATGTAGGCTTCATTCGCTAGCGGTAAGCAAATCTACTGTACCGAGATCAGCTGATGGAAAGCAATGGGAATAAAAAGTTAACTTTCTGTTGTTTATTGTTCAAATACACAAGAAATCTGTGTCAAAATACAAATAACGGTGGCCTACGTCACCTGGCAGTCAGTCTTCTCCCGGAGAAACAAGGCTTCAGATGCCAATACTACAGGGCCGAGGCTACAGGATAGCAAAAAGATACAGAGATTAGCGGCGACCCGCCTGCAATGAAACAACCACCACCTTGGAGTGTGACAGACCATGAAACTGAGGCGTCACACACTCACTGCTTCGAGTATTTTTAACCATAAAAGTAGTACTGTAACCGCACCTTGACTTCTTCTGTCTCTGCATAATTTTATTAAAACTGAAGTCACGGGCCAAACATCGCAAAAGTGCTCTCTGCCATGTTAGGGGCAGAAAGGGGCAACCTTAGCAATATAAAGTTCTGAAACCAAATGGAGAGGACATCATGCATACATCAAGTGAGCAGTCACTAGTGACGGCAGACAGAAGGATGACTTGGCAGTAGAGGGACAATCTGCTATCGCTGGGTTTCTGTTGTCCCTGGAGTGACCTCAGCGTTGTTCTTTGGGGACAGTCATCCACTTTCAACCAATTAGCTTTAAAGAGATTTATAAAAAGTGTGATGTAATGCAAGAAATTGTGACCAATGCTGCAAACCGAAAACAATTAGAAAAATGGATAAAATAAAAAAGAATCCTCACGTAACTTGTGTCGCATCCTCTACATGGACGTTATCCAGTCGTATGGCGAAAACATACAAAATACATGAATTGTAATGTTAAAAGAGATCTTTCCGGAAAGAGTCGGTGCACATCATAAACAGGAAAGCCACATGGGAGTCACTTTTTGAAATGAAGACAGGATTCTTGACCAATGATTAAGCAGTAGAGGCGGATCTTCAGTTCAAGAAGCCAATCACGTGTGGCTTTAGTTTCCTGAAAGTAGGTCTTTAAAAATATTTTAGCACAAAAGCATGTCTTTTGCACATTTTGTGCTTACAAGTGGATAACGGACATGTGGATTATGCAACATGAGTAACATAAAAAAAAATGTTTTTAATTTTCCATGAATGTTATGAACATTGTTTCCTGTTGAACAGCATTGGTTACCATTGGCTTCTGTGTGTGTGTGTGTATATATATATATATATATATATATATATATATATATATATATATATATAATTTTTATCTCTGTTCTGCATGGTAACATGAGATTAAATTTTTTTTTGTTCATTGCTATAAACGACATGGAGTAAGCAACATAAAACAAATATTTTTGGGTGAAGTAAGACTTTAGAAATCTTTGAAGCTTTCACATAAAAAATCTGCCGTTGTTGTCTTTTTACGTTTTTTCACTTCTTTATCAGCTTGTACACGTTACTTCTGTTCTCAGTTACCTGCTCTTTCCGTTTGAGGCACCCACCTGGTGAATGAAGGCTATACGGCCAAAACATGGCGTTTCTTCTTTCCATTTCACGGTGGAAGTATCCTTGAATGTTTCTCCTTTGCCCGCTGACGCTGGCCTTCACCGGCTCCTTGATGATGTCACAGGCTGCACACAGTGCTGATTGGTTGAAGGTGAAGGAGTGTTCTGACCTATCACTTGGGGTGGTCCAGTAAGCACAGCGCCCCCTTGGAGTCTTCACACTTTATTGTTGCACAACATTGAATCACGGTGCATTTAATTTGGAGTTTTTCTCACCAATCAACAGAAAAAGTGAAAACAGATCTCTGCAAAGTGCTTTTTAGGTCAAACGTTAAATTTGGGATGAGCCTTTACCGTCATTACACAGATGCTTGCTAGTGTTAAAAGGGAAATTCTTTAAGTTGCTCAAGTTGCACACATTTTTGCTAATATTTCATTTATTTCCATTTGACATGTGGCCTATCAGCCATGATGCCATGCAGCACATGAGTCAAACGGCAGTGCAGTTGTGACATTCAAATATGCAAAAAAAATAAAAAGAACACAAGTTAAAAAATTAATTTGTGACTCCTCACTTAAGGAGCCTGTATGTGTGAAGCGACCTTCAATTAAAAAATCTACCAGCCGGGTAGCGTTCCACATGAGAGGCTGGCATGAAACCAGTGGGCCGCTGCAGAGGAATTCATGAAGGCAATGACAGTTGTTAACGTGAGTCGGCCATTTCAAAGGCCTTGGTTGGCTTGTGCTCTTCCCATAAGGAACAAAGACGTGTCCTCAATATTCTGTGTGGACTGTAAGAGTGGATACAGAATGTTCAGGAGTGAATGAGACACCAGTCTGGACACTGAACAGTGGAGCAGACATGGCCACGAGCAACAGAGGTTTGCATTAACGGAGTATTGTGTCGATTTTATTTTCTCACGTTTACAGAACAAAGCCAACCTTGAATTCACGCTGAACTGCTCTTCGCTGTCAGTAAGCCTTTTTTATAAAGCAGTGTCTCTTAAACTGTCAGCACAAGACTGTCCTGTAAAATTAACCGAGTGTGTTCAAGTGACGTCTGTGGTGGGTCCTATATCGCCCTCTTTTTAGTGGACCGTTCATCGTGGTAGTATATAATCAGAGACGTGGCCGTCGACACATCAGACCGCTTTGGTTTCTATGGTACAAAGGTATAGAAGGTATTGCCTATGACACCCCCGCCACCCCTGTATCAGGCCGAGGTCACTGGCAAGCAAAGACACATATATGAAGGAGGAGAAAGGACGGAAGGACAGAAACGCGCTTGTAAGGTCAGGGGACAGCGGTGCAAGTTTGAAATGTCAAAGTAAACATAAGGGGTGCGTCACAAGGACGTCATGATTTTTAGGGTGTTGGGGTGAGTGAACAGGGTGGGAATAAACAGTGTAATAGTGTCATGGCAGTCTTGTATGCTAAAGGTGGGTTCAGTGGATGTAGACAACTGGTCAGCACGTTCCTGAAAAGACTGCTTGACCTCAGTAGTGACAATTGGACGGCAGGGCTCACCCAGAGGAACATTCTCAAACTGAATTCTCAAGAAGGTAGGGACTGTAACAGTTGTCACAATGCCATATGGACTGTAAAATATCCCAGCAACATTTTAGAAGTGCTTAGAGAAGGTCCTGTCCAGTGGTCCCCCTGTGCCTGTTCCCAATTCTGAGTATCAAAACTTTTTGGGAGTGTCGGAACGCCTCCAACGTGTACGTCCTGAGCTGCACCCTTAGTAACGTAAGCTACCCCAGGGAGATGTGCTCTGACTTCACAGTGTTCCTGCTGACTCGGATGAAGGAATAACTTTAACCTGAGAAATTCAGCATTACTGGGGCTAACCTTTGAGGACTTGCACCTTGTCACTTATTTCAATACCATTTGCAGTTCTCTGCACTGCTTCAGTCACCAGGGTCAGCATCTTCAGTGGCTCTGGAAGTCATTTAAGAAGATGTCACACCAGCTCCTACCCCATTTATAGTGCCTATACAAGCTAACATTTAAAGTTGTTCCCAGGAACATCTAGATGGTAAGCAAGTGGCCGCATAGTGCAGCCAAGTCCTCAAGCAGGAGCAGTGTACTGTGTGACGTGCAAGGAACAGCTGCCTGTGGTGTATGCAGCAACAACCGCTGTTAGCGCACAGCCTGGACCTACCTGACATGCCTTTGACGAAACAAACATAAGTGAGCACGCTGACCCAAAGTCCCATGGGTGGGAATGTCATTTTAAGGCCTGGAGTGGAGAGTCCTGCTTTCTTTAAGGACAGGGATGCAGACTTCCAGAAACACTGGCTCTGGATGAACTGGGCAGAGATTCATTGTTTTTGTAGCATCACCATCAGTAACAATATCGGCAACCATTGCAGCAACAACTGCATGGGGCTACAGAAACCGGGAATGCATAATGACTTGAACCGAGTCTGCCATTATTCAAATCAGCTCCCTGCTTTTAGTGCCTCATGGCTCATGAAACTCTGGCAAAGGCCTTACCTTCAAAACTAGGCCTCAAAACCTCTGAGGAGGCCTGTAAAGATAAAGCAGGCCTGGCCCTAAACTCAGGGTGCAGGTTTGTAGTAGGGAATCCATTCCCGGGCTCCCAATTACCGGGATTCCTGGACATTTTTCATTCCCGGAAATGAAACTGCTGTAATTCCCGGGAAAACGGGAACGGCCAAGCTCACATATATAGCGTGTAAAAATCGATCAAGAAATAACAGTTATAGTTGAAAATAATTAAGGTGGCGCCATTGCTGCAGCTTGCACTTCATCAGACAACAGCTTTGAACAGCAGCTTGAAATTGCAATGCGTCAGTCTGTTGCATCCCCATTATCTGTGCCAAGAAACTTGCCATCACAGAATGATGACAAGAAACTGGATGCATCAGTAAAAGCTGAAATGGCGGTGTTTCAGAGCAACGGCATGCGCGGGTGTTGTTTAGAACAAGTGTATCAGTATCTGATGACTGTGCCACCACCATCTACCCAAAGCACCATGATGTTCCAACAATGATGGATGGATTAAAAGCCAGAAGTCTGTATGACCATCAGCATCAAGTGACTCCGTGAGAACCCTAACTACAAAGAGGACTATTTCATTTATGTTAGGTAGAATGCCCAGAGGGGACTGGGCGGTCTCGTGGCCTGGAACCCCTGCAGATTTTATTTTTTTCTCCAGCCTTCTGGAGTTTTTTTTTGTTTTTTCTGTCCACCCTGGCCATCGGACCTTACTCCTTTTCTATGTTAACTAATGTTGTCTTATTTTAATTTCTTATTTTGTCTTTTATTTTTCTTCTCTTCATTATGTAAAGCACTTTGAGATACTTTTTGTATGATAATGTGCTATATAAATAAATGTTGTTGTTGTTGTTGTTACTTCAGTGGAGGCAGAGCGTGCTTTCTCAGCGGCTGGCGTACTCTGCATGAAGGTGCGCTCTCACCTGGAAGACCGCACGCTCGATACATTGTGCTTTCTACGCTCTTATTACCGCAACTAAAGATACATGTACTGTACTTATATGACAGTATGAACTGCTTGTAGATCAGGTTAGTCTTTTATTTGTGTCAACATATTGCAGTAGTTTTATTAAAAACAAGTGTTGGTCGTTCTAAAACCGTTCACATGTGAGATGCCCGTGCACTGTGTCATCCCCCTGGGATCCCAACAGCCTGGGATTCCTGGGAATGAAATGTGGGATTCCCGGAAATGGATAAACCCGTCCGGGAATGGATTCCCTAGTTTGTAGCTTACATACACATAAAATCGAGTCCCAAAGAATAAACAGGCCTTTTTATAACAATAATAAAGTTTCCTAAAAAAAGGAAACTATGAGTTTAAAAAAAAACAGTGAAAAGTATAGCAAAATGGTTATCTAGGAGAAGCAACATCAAACTAAATTGTAAACCAAGAGCAGAGCAGAAAGGTGACAATCCAGAAAATCAAAGACCTAAACTGTGCGGCACTTACGAGTTAGTCCTGATGTGAGAAATCCAAAAAGACGCGAACAGCACAAGCAAAGGGAGCTCCTGCGTCAGCCCAGGTCTGGGACCTCTGAAGTCTTTATAAAGGCAGAGGGTGGTCTCCACAGTCCTGTGTCAATGGGGGTGGCACCCCCTTAGGCTCAATATACAACAAACACAGACAGAAAAAAAAAGATTAATAAACAAGGCAATGTCAATTCAAGAAGTTTATAACACAAGGAGAAATAAAAATTAACTACATTCATTAACATAGAACACAAAGGATTCTACTAAATATCATAACATTACCAAAGAAAAAGAAGAGAAACTAAATTCAATGCGGAAACCCTGGCCACACCAGGAGGAAGTCTTGGCTTTCCAAGGGAGCTGCAGGGATTGGACTTGAGGCTGGGTGGGCCCTCCGAATGCAGTGCCCCAGGAGGGGGCGCCTTGACTCTACTAACCGATTGTGTTTCATGGACTCCTCAATAAGGACACCGTGGCTCTCATGGAAGCTGGTTGAGGGGACATTTCTCAAAACATTTTTCTTCATTCAGAAAGCCACAGACCTCCAGATGAGCTCCACCTCAAACTGGCACACAGTTTATTACATGGAGTCCACAGGAGCCTGCACTTCTTGAAATAAAAGATTTTCTCGTTATCCATTCTTTATTTGGCACTTGAAAGTAGCAGCTTGTTCCAGTTCAGGCAGGAGCAGCGGAAGTGACCAAGTACTGTCTCAGGTGCCCCCTGTGCTCAAACTCCATTCTATGTGTTTCCTTCTCCCACTTAGTCCAGTTGAACATCATGCGGGGCACCAGGTGGCATGGGGTGAGGTCGATGACTTGAGCATGGGAAAGGCGCTATATAAATAAAATGTATTATTATTACACTGAAGTACCACTCAAGACATTCACTTTGGAGATTTCAGAGTCGCCTGCCTGGCTTTGAGATGTGGGAGGAAAGCCTGTCGCTTCTGTGCCACAATATCAGCGTGTATTACAGCGAATTCAGGGAGTGTGGCACTCGAGGACCCCGCTGTGAAGGACAGGTGGCACGCATTGCTGCCTCTTGACATCAGGAGATCGCTCTGCGCTTTCTGCTTTACGTTTTCTGAGTGTTTGGTATCCAGCAGAGGGACGTAGAGAGCTGAACTGCTATGTGGAGTTTTGGAGGGGGGCGGGGGGTGTCGCATCTGTGTGAAGTAAGGCTATAGAAAGAGGAAGAAGGAGGAGGAGGAGCGGGGGGGGGGGCATGGCGTTCCACGGTGACGTCAAATTAAACACGAGCCGGCGCTATTCAAATTTCAGATGATGCAGACTGCAGAGCGCTCCAAGATTTCCCAGTGGTGTATTTTCACTTCTGTTCCTAATTATTATGTTCCTTTGATTATAGACCGTCACTTTTAATTTGTATTTCAAACAAGCAGGTAAGTCACCAGTTCTTTTTCACTTTTGTGATTATTATAATTAGTTTACAGGTTTTTGGCGGTTTTAATTAGAACGATTGCGATCACGTTACGGTTTTTCGAGCATTGAGGACAGAGACCGGCATGCGGTCCCTGAAGCGAAGTGTCCGAGCGCGGTGCGGGGGGCTGCCGGCAGGGCAGAGAAGCGCGGAGGGTCCGCCTGTTGGTGATCTCTTTGTGTGTGGGGGGACAGGGGTCTGCCAGGAAAGAACAAGACTTGCGTGTGGGACTGGCTCTCGTAGGCGAGTTGAGTTACGCTGTACACGAGGGAGGAAGAAACCGAAAGAAAAGTTCGTTCGGTCCTGCCGATTTTCTCTCCGGTCCCCCTCGAGTCTTCTCACCCGATTTTCGGACCCTCCGTCCCCCCCCCAGTCAGACCTCGTGTGCCTCGCTGGCATTTCACAGGAAAATGGGGGAGGGTATCGGGGGTTCCACTGTAATTTCAGCCTTTACTTCTCACCTCCTGTGACGACTCCTCAAATGTAATGTCTCTGAAGTGGCTAAACGGGTTAACATAAACTGGTGCTCTTTGTGTCTCGTTTGTCAGACTGCGCGGAGCTCCAACTTCAGCAGGACGGCTGCTGTGCGACGTGTTCGCTTGTGAACATTTTGGAAAACGAAATCGCCGCATCGGATTTTTAACAGCGCCTGAACGGGCGCAGTGATGTCACCTTTGACGGTGCGGCGAGATCCACTGCGGTCCATTCGACATCTCGTTAGTTTTCATTTAAACTTCGATCATGGAGCCGTGCATTGACTGTGCTTACTGTACGATAAATTCTCAAAACCCGCATTCTTTTTACTTTGTCGCATCGAGCACAACGTATGAGGAGGTTTGGAGCTCGAGACTGTTTTTCGGGGGGGGAGGTGTCATTTGCGGTCGCAGTACAGAAATCATTAGAATATAAAGTGGGCAGCGGAGATAAAAAGAATCAATCAGACAACAGGGAGAACGTGCAAACGGCACACAGCCAATCAGAGGGGTGGTGCGCCTCCATTTCTTCTTCATATTGTGCTAATTTGCATATCGCCTGCCTGACTGATGTCTCCTAATTTCAGTAGTTAAGCACCACCCGCTCTAGGAATGTGCAGCATAGTGCAGTACTTCGTAATGGTGCACCACTAGAACAGCAGCAACAGCAAAGGGTCACTTGGCCTAAACACTTTCTTCTTCTTTCGGCTGCTCCTGTTAGGGGTTGCCACAGCGGATCATCTTCTTCCATATCTTTCTGTCCTCCTCATCTTGCTCTGTCACACCCGTTACCTGCATGTCCTCTCTCATCACATCCATAAACCTTCTCTTAGGTCTTCCACGAATCACCGAGAGTTCATTTTCACTCTTTTCCACTAGCAGGGCTTTTGTGGTCCCTTCAGGTTGAAGATTTCCTTAGACTTTGGATTTTCTGCTTACTTAGTGGTGTGCACTGAAATAAGAAGTGGAAGTGGCCCCCATTGAATCATTCCTGACATTTAGCACGGTAGCTCTGGACGCGTGGCGTGTTCTCTCTATTCTCACTGTGTAGCATTGGCTTGTTCTTCTTGTGTTTAGGTGGGTTTGGGGCAAACAAAAATGAACAATGTGTGTCTCACTGGGATGGGCCCTTTGGAAGTTTGTCATTTCTGCGCAGTCTGCGACATGTGCATTTGGGAGGGTGGTGTGAATAAAGTGAGAGAGTTTTAGTTGGGGGGGACTGTGGGAATGAAAAGATGTGGAAATGATGAACATCCTCCAGTCCACATCACACAGATGAGGTCTTTAGAGGAAATGTCTAACTGTGCTCTTAACATTCTCTTTACAATTTAGGGTTTCCTTCCGTTTCTGTAACTGTCAACGGTTGAAATCCTTGTGCTGCCATCATGACGTGAAGGTCACCGGTAATTTGAATTGTGCCACGTGTTCTGATATCTCGCTTATACACAGCAGAGCCTCTCTGGTTGACTCTCGGTATTTAAAGTTCGATTTCAGAATTGAACACATAACCCCAGGGTTCTCAGTCAGCCACCTTGTGGTTTTTTGTCTCTGGAGACTCTGGTTTCCTTGTCATTCTCTGACGTGTGGCCTTTGTGTAAAATTTTTTTATATGTGCGGCTGTGACGAGAAAATGAGCGCAATGAGTGAATGCGACACTAATGGGGAGACTGCAGTGTCTGCCGCATACGCTGAGTGCTGTTCAGGCCGTCTGGGAGCTCAGATGGCCCCTTCACAGCTCATGTAGCACCGACAACTGGCCAGCAGTGGGTTGCATGTGACTACGGAGAGTGTGAATCAGACCCAAGCGCGCGCGCCCTCGCTCTGAGCAGCATTTTATTTTATTTCATGAACAATTGGGAAGAGGCAGAGAAAAGAACACCACGTTTGTTCCCATGGTGACTTCATGAGAGGAGTCTCGTTTGAAGGCTGTCCAAATTACAAATAAATCTATTAGCGTTCTGTGTCATCCGGATTACATGACTGAAGAACGGTTGGCCACTGGCACTGTAATGCCATTCACGCTGCAGCTGGCACCGATTCAGAACTGGGCAGAGCTTGTCATACCCATCTGGCACCTACGCAGTCTGTTGTGTGCATGGCACTGGTGTGGACTTGGCCTGACATTTCTAATGTTGGTCCAAAAAGACTTTCACCCTGTACGTCTGTCCGATGCCCATGCTGTGCTTGTCTATTGTGGCTCTTCAGTGCTGAATTTCCCAGGTTGGTTCAGCCTCTTCGCCAGCATATCTAATGTCAGTCTCCATTTCTGACCCCACATGTATCTTCTTGCCCAGCTAGTCCAGTGTGCCATTCATGTGCCTCAGTGACACTCTCCTGTACGTGGTGGCTGCATTTATGTAGAAAATTGAGAGAATGATCTATATTGTTACTGTCTGTCCCAAGAATCGGGCACCTTCTACGCAAACAAGCTGCTGTTTATAGTGCCTTTACTGGTGATGACAGTTTAACACACAAACCACCATCGTGTGTCACATTTGCTCCTCTCTTTCAGGGGGTCGTAGATTCGGCTCCTGTTGCCCGTTATATTAAGGGGTCCTGCCTTGTCCCCCGTGTTCCATTTCTCGTTCATTTAATTGTTATGTAACAGCTGGCCATGTGAGGTACTTGAGGGTCTCATTCCTTCCCCTGTGACGCCCAAGTGCTGTCCCACTTGAAGTTGCTTAGTGTTTGTGTGACCCTTAACTTGCCACTGTTTGTGTTCTAAAAAAATACAAGGAATGTGCCAGTTAAAGGGTGGGATTCACTTTGGACAGTCACCATGTACGGTGCAAGTTGTTTCCTTTGTCTCTTGGAGGGTGCAGACTCCACAGATGAGACGGAAGGAAAAACCTTGGGGTGCCTGGTGAGTGGGGTGGCTTAGTTTGCAATGGACAGCTGCTTTAAGACCCCAAGATCAGCCAAAAGAGCCCACTATTATACACACGGGTGCCTTTTTTTCATTCAGTACAAACAAAAGTTTTTGTGCGCACTGCTTGTTTATCTCGAGTCTCAATGCACAACAACTAACGAGTCGCGTGATTGCCATTGCAGACAAAGGTCCTTTGTGATTTTGTGCTGCTGATCTCAATACAGAATGAGCAAAGACGAAAAGGCAACTGACTGTGGGGGCTTTATCAGGCTGTGGTCATTAAAGGTCACTTGCTTGGAGGTTTTCTGGACCTTGGCTGCCTCCTTCATGGCCTTCCTGCAGTGCTCTGTGAGTTAACATGGAAGGAGGACTTCATTCACTTGCCCCAGTTAGCTTGGACTGTCCAGTCCAGACTGAGGCTTCTCAAAATGACAGTCAAATGCACCCTGAAAAGTGACAAGAAATTGGATTAAAGATGGATTTGCAATTAAACGAGGACGGTGTGAACGTATCCCTTAGGAAGAACGAAGCGAACTGCCGAAAGCTTCTTTTAATGGCTCCGGATGTGTTTTAGAAGAAGGCCTTTAAACGTGTGATAAGCTGGAGGGCTTCAAGATGTCCTCGCTTGTCAGCTGATGTGCTGAGAGGAATGTGCATCTGCTACTGTATTTGTTGTAAATTATGATGCAGCCCCATGGCACACTGGGTAGTAGTGCTGCGGCCTGTCCACTCCATCAGGCTGGTCTCTGTCAATGTGGAGTCTACACGTTCCATCCACATCCATGTTCCTTTTCCTCACAGTGTGTAGGACTGAAGGGCGTCTAACTGCAACACGCAGAAGGTATGACGTGGGTCATGCAGCGCCAACAACGTCACAGAATAGACACCACGTCGGTCACAAAATGCCCTCTTAGTCAGATACCCCACCCCATGTGATCTTAAACCATAGTGTAAGTGGGCAATTACTGTTATGTGAATGACCTCGATAGGTAAGCAGGCCGCACTCTTGTGGCTGGATTGACTGCTGAATGAAAACTGTTGGTAGGTGTTCGCATTGATGTTCTGTGATGTCCATCTCAGTTCTGCCTTGTTTCCAGTGTGGGAAGCACCAAGATGAAGAATCGGTGACTGAAGCAGGTCTCTTGTATTACTGTGGGAATTTCCGGAGGACCCATTTGGGACGTCAGACCTTTCCAGTTCCTAATGTTCACATGAATTTCTAGGGAGGGATGTTAAGGTTATTGTTGATGTGACATTCGCTCTGTGGAAAGGCAGTTTAGTAAGTAAAAAGCAAACTAAACGTATTAGGCATGAAGCACATTTCTCCAAACCACAGAAAAGCCATGACATTTCTGGATCCGGTGTTTTTTATTTTTTTTTTAAACCGTGTATTTACTGGATAAGGTGACAAGACGATGTTATGTCACATTGAGCAGCTTTGTTTCAGCTGAACTGTTCCACCGGGAGAGACCACTTCAAAGGGGCCACTGAGAAACTCCATCTGTCAAACAGCGCAGTGACCGTCAGTTCATATTACCGAGCACTCGGCCCACGTCACTGGGTAAGAGTCAAGCTAGAGAGTTAGAACTTTATTTGTGTTTCAAGGGGGAGTTTTAGTTTTTTACAGGAGCTTGAAAAACATAGAAATATAACAAACAACAACAACAACCCCCCCAGATACACACAATCTGCAAGAAACTTAAACATGGCTAAAGGTAAAGTAGCCACAGTGGTGGAATATAAAGGTAGGTGTGAAGGAGTCGATGTGTCACGGAGAGGATGTGCAGCATTGTTTATGATGGTCATCAGTCAAATCTCAATTTCCCATAATGTGAGGACATGGATTCTGTGTGTCTTAAAGGTTTCACCTTGAAATCTTGCTAGTCGCAGACCGGGATCACAGCTTTTACTGTAGCCATAAAAAAGAGCTTTCACAAAGCTGACAAGACAACAAAAAATCCTTCATGCAGACGGTACAATTATGATACAATTATAGCAGAATTCATTTGTGTACCGGCTCACCGTCGTGAAGCCTTGTTTCTCACCTGAAAGTCAGGTACAGCAGCTCCATCGTCTCACCATCTACTCCGAACTCTTTGAAGGCTGGTCAGCCTGGTAAGTTCCCAGTGAGTTTGGAGTGTTTCCACACCAACTGTGGCTTTAGTGTTGTTAATGGAGGACTTTACTCGCTGCACTGCCCTGGATTTACAATGGTCCTACTTATTCTAAGAAACTTCACGTATGTAGGCCAAGGTTTATAACAACGTAGGCAAGAGTAGTAGACCCTCTCTGGGGGTAGCTTGCATCACTGCAGCTATGGCTAACGTGCTTTTCTGTTGGGTATCCCACCTGCAACTAGCTGGTAGTAACAGAAGTGAAGACTGGCTCTGCGTGGCACGTCAGTTACATGATGATTTCTCTCAAGCCATATGCTATTTTGTAGAACTTATCAGAACAGTTATTGTGCCGAGGGACTGCAGCACTCGATCACATCTGTGTTTGATCCCTGTGATCACTTGTGGTGGGCTTAATAATTCATTCCTGTATTTAGACCCAATGGATCAGTGATTAATTCAGCACAAGTTTCTAGAAGTATCAATAGGCAGAAAATTGATCAAACGGGTATATGACTTTAAAAATGTACTGCATGTTTGTCAGATTTGTGTCCCATTTGTGGTTGTGGTAGGACCGCTGCAGCATTGCCCTGAGCAGAAAGGGAGTACATTTCAGAGGGCATTTTTTTGTAGCTTACTTTTCAGTTTTGTTCAGAGCAGAAGCCATCAGTTGGTCACTGAACTAATGACAGTTCCTACAAATCTGCACAATTAACCCGTTTTATAAACTAATATACGAGTTGGGGAGCAGAGCAGAAGAGGGAGTGCGGCTGTGTCACGCCTGGTTGCTGTCTGTGTGATACTTGCATGTTCTCCATACGTCCTCAGTTTACCCTACATCCTCAAGGGTGTGCATATTAAGTTAATGGGCAGTTTCAAACTGACCATGGGTGCACATGTAAACCCTGTGATAGACTGGTGCCCTCGCACCCAGTGTTGCCAGGAGAAACTCCAGCTAAATTCATTTAATAAACTCAAGAGCTGGTGCACAAGGTCAGCCTCTCATTGGAACAACATAGTGTGGCATTTTGGGGCCAAATACCAAGTGGATACGAAGGGTTGTCCTATCTGGTCATTGTGCTAGTGGTGCCAGTTGTGGAAGGAGGCAAAAGTGTTTTTTGTAATCTAATCTTAAAATCTGGAGGCAGGCTGGCATTCCCTGACGGGCACGAGCAGCTGTGGCTTCACAGAAGCCTCATACTTGGCAAAATGTTCTGTAACCTCTCTTTTAAAATGCAGCTTTGTCCTTGTAATGATACACAATTGCTGTCAGTGGCAGAAAGTGGGTGGCATCATGAGCGTGCATGTGAGTTGTGGATGATGGGTCAAACCAGGTCTATTTTTATGCTGCTCTCCTGCAGGAAATCCTACGAAGAATGAGGAACGTGTCCAGTCCTTGGTCCTCTCAAGGTCAGGGGTGGGTAGTCAGTAGCTCTTGTGCTGTCCTAGAAGGACTTTGTTATAAGATGTGTGTGTGTGTGTGTGTGTAATGCGTTTTGTGGTACTCGGTACCAGAAGTCCTAGCATCACATTTACCAACACTTAAGATGGTCTGAGACTTGGTAGGTAGACGAATCTGGTGCAGCACTAAAGAAAAAGAAGGGGGTGTTCAGTTCAAGATATTATTATTATTATTAAGCAATCAATATAGTCATTACAGGGAAAGGCACATTATTGGAGTTTAACTTTGAAGAAACTGACTGACCATTACAAATGCAGGTGCAAAGCTCAGTTCTATTAGGTTTATTTGACAATTGGCAGTATGTGTCGGCTGTGTAAGAGGGCAGGCAGTTAGCACTTTGATATGGGAATTTTCAATCAACTAACAGAGTTGGTGTCTGAATTACAGGAGCACCAGTCACAAAACTGTTTCATATGTGAAGGGGAACAGTCTCAAAACACTGAAATCCTATACCAAACCACTTATACCCAAGGCACACAGTTTTTGTCAAACCGTGCATAAATACAGTAGGAGTACAAGAAATGCAGCAAAAACATACAAAAGATAATGTGAAAAACTTGTAAAAGTCTCCCCTTGAACACTTGAAATGCATTTGCTGTGAGGAGGTGACCCATCTACAGGAGTGGTGGACATTTTTTGCCATTAGAAGACTGCAGTGTCTGGAACTGATTGATTTTTAGCCTTCACACAAAGGATTGTTAGGAATGGCCCATATTCTGGAGTTAAAGGACTGACCCCAACTTTAAAGAACGGGTGGATGGCATACTGAGACAATTTCACTGTCGTCTAACCAAATGGGCTGAGTGATTTCCTCTTGTGTGTAGAACTTAATGTGTCCCTGTAACTTTCAGATGAGCAGAGGAATCTGTGAATGATAGTTATAGTGCTGCCACTCTCTGCTATGTGCACATAGGAATGCCACACAGTAAGCAGAATTAAGCACAATTAGTTTAAAACCTCTTTTTTTTTCAAATCAAGTATATATTTTTTTATTTTGTTAATGCAGACAAGCAACTCCATAACCATGAATCGCACCTCTGAGTAAAGTGTCACTCATTTCCTTCTTGCTGGCCCTGTGCCACATGGCCTTGCGGATGCGGTTTTATGAATGCGGCTTGTCAAGAATAACATGTTTTTATGTACATGGAGCACTCTTTGTTATTAGCAGGTGGATCCTGCAGTCCTTACGGACAGCTCACATCCCTCCACCCTCATTTTCACTTAATGCGCCCAACCTTGTGGCACTATTGCTGTCGCGTCGTGTGATTTATGGTGTTCTTCTGACGATACCAGGATTAGAAAAAGAGCAAACTATAACAACAAAAGCTTTTGCTTTCCCCATGTGACGAATTTTATGGCAATTAAAGTCAATCCGTCCATTTTAATAACCAGCTTATTGAGTAGGTGACAGGGAGCCATAGTCTGGAGTGGTAATTAAAATGAAAATGTTGACACGAGTCTGTCTTTGCAGAAACCAGCGCAGTGTTCTGCTGTGTACTTGGTATTCTTATAATGCACACTCCATTTTGGTTTCTCTGTGAAGATTCTTCAGTTGTAGATCTGTTATTCCAAGTGGGTATTGTTTTTACCTTTCTTTAAAGCTGTGTTGCTAGAGGTACTGTATTGCTGGATCCTTTGTCATGATGGAGTGAATGCTAGGAACACTCGGATCTGGAAAGCTGGATGGAGGCTGAAGAAGTGCAGGAGCACAAAAGCAAACCGCACTTAACACACAAGCAAAGAAAAGACAAAACAACAAAACAAAATCTGCCAGGCAAGGTTGTGTGTTTTCAAGATCTTCATGCACTTCAGAAGAGGTCATACACCATGTTCGGGCCTGGCCAGTACTTAGATGGGAGACCATCTAGGAAAAGACTTGGGTTTCTGCTGAAAGAGGTGTTTGTGAGGCCAGCAGGGGGCGCTTACCCTGTGGTCTAAATGTGGATCCCAATGCTCCAGTGCAGTGGTGGGGGACACTGTGCTGTAAAAATGGTGCTGTCCTTCAGATGAGATGTAAAATCCAGTTTCGGACTCACTGTCAAGATCCCTGAGTATCCTTCACAAAGAGTAGGATGTATCTTGATGTCCAGGCTAAATTGACCACCATGGCCTGGTCATTCTGGCCCCCTAATTATCCCCCATCTCTAATTGTCTCTGTCTCTCTCAGCACTTCACCACCCAATAGCTAAATGTGTAGTGAGCGTTCTGGTGTAATAATGGCTGCCGTCACATCATCCTGGTGGATGCTACACATTAGTGGTGGTTAAAGTGGCTTCACACTTACTACGAAAAGTGCTTTGAGTAGTGAGAAAAGAACAGTACAAATGTAAAGAATTTTTATTCGTATTATTATATTTAAGTTCTCAGCTTGTATTGTATATGTAGCCGTATACTGGTAGCCCACTGAACGGGTGAAGTTACAGATATGGTCAAAATGCCAGACCAGAAGCCTGGAGGCTTGTGTGTAGAGTGTCCATCCATTTACAGTATATCATCCAGTGAGACATGTTAGGAACAACTAAGAAGGAAGTTTTTGATTGAGCATAATCCATTCAGTTTTTAGATGAATTCTGGTTTGCCACCTACCGCCACGAATAGCTCTAGCTGCATATAATGTGCTTTGTCACTCTAGAAGACTTCGAAGAAGAGTGGGGTGTGAAATGAGTGCATGTCATTATCATCTGTGTTTGCAGAGGACAGTCCTCACTAACCTCTCAGCAGCTTACTTTCTGATCCTCAAGTTAACATGTCTGTCCTTTCTCATAGCCACACTAGCAAGTGCTCAAAAGACAGATATCTGCAGGCTTTCATTCATCCTTCAGACTTTAGCAGCGAAAGTTATAAGCAAATAATATAATAAAACCAGAGTAATAAAAATGTTAATTTTCTCTTAAAAATATATTTTGAAGACGGTTATTTTTACTGCCCCAGCTGTCATATTACCACGCCACCCTTGTGTGACTGCACTTTACCAACAATGGATGACGTGCCCTCAGCAGGCTCCATTGGAGACCCATAAAGTTATCATGACCTGATGACAGTTCATGGGCTTGGCTTTGAATAGCAGTCATTCCTGTTACTAGTGATTGATGCTGGTGTTCTGGCCACTCATCAGGACACACAGGTCTTTGGTTGCCAGAGGTACATTAAAGTGTCTTATGACACCATATTTGCACAGATGTGCAGCAGCAAAGAGAAGATCACTGATGGAGCAGCCAATATTAAAAATCATAGGGCTCTTCTCCTTGAGTTTAATGTAAAGGAAAAAAAAATGCAAATGCTGTAATCACGTAATAAAAAGTTGAAAAAGCTGCTCCTGCCGGGGTAAAGACCAGAAGTAAAGATGATCTCACTCTTTCACATTTAGCACTCTATTTGATGCCTAAGATGGCTCTAGGCCCTGTGTTTGATGTTACAGTATAAATTGATGATTAATGCTTACTATTGAAACATTTTTGTTAATCCTACTGCAAAGACCTCAACTAGCACAATCAAAAGGTTAGAGCAATTGATAACCATTGATGTTGTTTCAGCATTTATATTTTTCAATGTGTATTTTTGGGCACACTGACCAAACCGCAGGAGACTGGGGTGAAGATAACCATCTAAAGGTACAGGGAGTTGAGGTGTCAATGGCCACTTCTTACTATGCCTTTCTACAGTTGTTCTTATCCTAAGTTTATAATCCCTGTGAAATCAGCAAAGTGTGTCATGAATACTTAGTTATAATTTTAGAACTTCTCATTTAGTTTTTGCACAGGCTTGGGCACAGCTGGCTCTCAGCCTGGCAAACAACTGTGTAAAAATTGACTGCGAACCACAGCCAAAAATAGAAACTAGCAACAACTGAAATTCTCTGAGTCATAATTATAGTTTTTCTCAGGATCCTGAATCCTGATGACTGTATGCTATTGCTCAGCAAAGTCCAGTAGCGACTCTGCACTGAAAAGGCCACTGACACATACATATCCTGGGAAATACTGGCTCTTGACAATTAATAATGCTTCATTAGCCAGCCAGGGCCATCATACATAGCATGAGTGATTACAGGTCTGTGCTTATGTGAGAGGTGTGCCGCCCTGCTGACTCACCTAAAGAGTACTGCTTCCATGTCACAGCTTTGCTTCCTATAAAGCATTTTCTATCCTGCACTTGGGCCTTAATTTGATTTTGGGGGGGAATTGTGGGTCATTTACACTGAACAATTGATTCATGTCTGTCTGGTGTGTGTATGTATATGTGTGTGTATGTATGTGTATATATATATGTGTGTGTGTGTGTGTATATATATAAGTGCCATTCAGTTTTTACTGCATCAAAACAAAAAACTGCTGAATTTACATGGAAAGGAAGAGCAGGTGTAATCAGAGCTGACATTAATTATAAATTAATGCCAAAGCATGAATATTTTTATTAGTCACATCTGGGTGGCACAGTGCCATAGTGCATAACACTGATACACAGTGCCAGGATGGGTGTGCATAAAAGCTTGTTTAATGGCTATAAAGTGTAAAAATGAAAGGATGACCATGTAAACACGCTCAAAGTGGATTTCACTCTGCAAAGATTTAATTTATGTAAGGTTCTCCACCTCAGCATTTTCACAGGGACTGGTTCAGTGCACTTTGCATTGGCCAAACACATGGGCAATGCTGACCTAGGGAAGGTTTATCATACAAACACTTTGGACACCCCTTGAGATGATTGCTGCTTATGTAGTGGGTAGTTCCTTGAACTGGGTCATGCCTATAAATGAAAGGGGTTGAGGTACTATGGGAGTAGTCTGTCCCGTTTTGGACCTACTGTAGACTTAGGAGAACTCCTAGAACTGCCCAAAGTGTCTTCCGTTCAGCTAGAGGTCACTAAGACATGCACTGCTTACACATGGACGATTCCTCTTGCAGACTGTGGCATACAGTAAGAGTGGCCATTCCTGAACAACAATAGTCTGCTGTATAGTGCCACCTCATTAACGAGAAAACTGATGAGTTTGTTTTCTGCTTTACTAATTTACATATTAAGGGGAAGATCTTTGTGACATATGGGAAGTAGTGGTGTTTCGCAAAAAAAGGTTTTTCAACAGAGTAAGATAATGGGCCGGCTGCTGGCCAAAATGTAAAGGTTGGTGTAAGATAAGCTAACCAATTCTTGACAAACACCTGCTTAAAAATAAACTGGATGAACACATTGGAAGGGTGATGAAGGAGGCGAGTTGGATTTGCATCTGTGCATTTTATGGCGTGTCAGGGACGTGTTGCCCACACACCAACAAATGCATGTTTACCAAAATGTTTTTTTACTTGACTGTTCGATTATAATTTAGACATAAAGATTGTGTGAGAGAGTCTATTTTAGGAATTACACGTCTGGTTCGGATGTAGCTATAAATGGCCATGGCGGATGTAACAGGTATGCAGCAAGCCAGTGATTTAGTTTGGCAGTGTACCTGCAGCAAAGGTTACCTTCACTGCCGCAGACAGCTGTTTCTCTCTGCCAGGGCGGCATCCTGTGAACTTCAAATAAACCTCATCCGACATCCTCCATCGTTCCAAATAAAGAACACATCGAAGCTGCTGACACTGCTCCGCTGTGTGCTTTTCCTGTCGTTTGCCTTTGTTCTCTGGGAGTTGTAATCATGGTGTAACTTTATTTCCCCAGACATTACGGACTTGCATCCGGCCAAGTAATGTAAGATGCTTGTCTAAGTTTGGGTCTTGTATGATATGTGTGGTCTCTCGCAGTTAAAGAAGAAGATAGGGAAACCAGGAATGCATATGTCTGACTGCAGTGAGGGAAGTGTAAGGACTTCAGGTGAAAACAATTAAGTTGGCACTGTCTACTTCTGATCTTTACACTCAGTGTGTAAGTCTAGAGAAATGGTGCCTTCCAAAAGTGTTAAGACAGTAGAATTAAGATTGCCTTTTTTGAGGTATACTCAGGATATTTAACAAGAAAACAGGAAAAAACACAATGTCACTTTTTTATTTTATGGATGTCTTAACATTTTAAAATGTTACCACATTTTGCTTTTTATTCAGTCTGTTTCATGTATGCATAGCTACCGAGAAAAATTACCTTAAAGTAAATTAAAGTAGCGCAAAATGTAGGAGGACAGCATGGTGGAGCAGCAGTTAGTGCTGCTGCCTCAGACCACTTCAGATCTCTGGTTTGGTTACTTTCTGGAAGACTTTTCACGTTCTCCCTGTGTCTGTCTGTGTTGGTTAGCTGGTATCTAAACTGGCTCAGTGGGAGTGAACCCTGTGATCCTCCCTTGTGTTCAGTGCTCCTGGGATGCACTTTGGTCTCCTATAAACCTACAATTGGATTGAAAGAGTTCAAAATGGATAAAAGGATAAAGCACAGAATTAGTACATGGTAACAGCATCAAGCCAATGACCCACTGACGTCTCCACATTCTTGATTTGTTCTTATGTAATGCTTTACCATACCTTTGTCATATGGAGCTCCTGACTTTTTCTTTTTTTTTAGTATGGATTTAATTGACATTCATTTTTTAAATATCTATAACAGGATGAGAATAGGAATTATCATAAGTTAAATTACTGAACCTGTATATAGGACTTTCTGTCCATTAACTTTATTCTTCCAACATACACAGTAAATCTCACAGCTTATCTTCTGTATTTAGTGTGAAAGTATTATTTCAACCAGTAGAAGACCGAATTCTTAACAGGGGCCGCAGGTCAACAAGTACAGTAGGAGGACAACCTGCCAGGAGCATCTCTCATGTGATATCATCCAGACCAGAGGAAGGATATTCCTACTATCTGGACAGCATTTTTGTTTTGATGTAGGGGTGAAGTTAGTCTTTTCTTAAACTTTAAAAATAAGTGTATTTGTGCAGAAAATAACATCCTCTCAGCTCCAGGAGTTAAAATTTCACCTTGACATTGTTTTTGTAGAATTAACATGTCTGTTTGCTGACTGGATAATTTAAATTTGCCCAAAGTAAATGAAAATTTGGGTCTGTATAAACCTTGTGCCAATGATTCTGAGATTAGGCACTAGCTCCCTGTGCCACTATAGTTGTAATTAATGGCCAGCTCAAAGTAACCCATTAAACTGACATGCCCACCTTTGAAATGTGGAAGGACAGAAATTCATACAGGCATTGCTCAGGTGGGATTCTAGCCTGTTGTGGCATGTTTCCACAGATACAGTTTACACCTACTCAAAATCTGCAATATTGTATAAAAGAAAACAGGCTCCAAATTTTTCAACCATTTGTAAGTTAGAATTATGACATTAAAATAATAATAACCACACACATTTATCATAATGGTTGTACACAGTCAAAAAGAGTGCTTATAGACACTACAGCCACAGCCAGTGTAAATATGTTGTTCAGTGGAAAATGAAAGATGGAAGGGCACAGATACCTCACACAATGCAGTTTGCTTTAGTTTGATGTTTGACAGTGCTAAAGCCATCACAGCTCTGATTTTAAATCGCGTGACTTGGGGAGATGATATAGCGTTGGGAACATGCAGTGACGGCAGCCCTTGTTTTTGGAGCCAGAGTTCAGGAAGTGAATGGATGGCATAAAGGGAACGGGTAACACAGCTGGACCTGTGCTTATACGGGTAGTGTGGTCTGGTAGTACGTTTACAGGCTAGATGTCACCAGGTTCCAGTTCACTTCCCACCACTGATTCCATGTTGTTACTTACACTTCTGATTCTGTGTAGTTTCAAGCTTCTTTGGCGTTCTAAGGTTCTGTGTAAAGTAAGACATATTGGTTAGTTGAGGAGCAGAAGTGATTGAGAGTATAACATGATGTCCGGTTACTCACTAAACCTTTTCGCAGTCTGGAGGATGCAGGGTCTCTTAAAATGTACAGTAGGAATTCAGAGTGGGCCTGTGAAAGTTAAATAGAGAAGGATCGTGTGTGTGTGTGTGTGTGTGTGTGTGTGTGTGTGTAGCATTTCGGGTAAACACAATCAGATATTCATGACAGAACATACACGTGTGTTTGGCTGGAGAACAGATGGGAACATAAAAAAAAAAGAGGTAAAAGCATAACTGTAAAATGAGTGCTACTAGCAAGGAGGTAACACCACTAAGGTGCCTGCACTACTGCCATGTTGGGTAGCAGAAGCTAAGAGAAGAACCCCTCCTAAGTGTGCACATATGTGTGTGACAATTTAAAGAACAAAGACTTTCTCTGTAATGGCAATGTTTACACACACCTCCTTTCCTTCAGTGTCTATTTTACATTTGACACCTTAGTCTGTAATTTTTTACTTCACATTATGGTCCCCAAAGTGGCTTTTGAAAATAGAAGAAAAAAAAAAAACCTAAAGTGGTTTCCAAATAAGACAACAGCAATGTGCTGCAAGCTTGCAGGAGCAACTTTTGGGGTTCTTCCAGCTATTTTGCCTAATGTGAATATTTTTCCTGGATCACTTTCCACTGAATCATATTTAAATGACAGAGGAAGCTGTTTACTGAGCTATACAGCTGCTTATTACCTGACTTGTTATTGTTTTCTGCAATCATTCATTCGTCTACTGTTTTGTGCACACTTGCTACAAATAAGCTGTGGTTGTTTTAAACATAAGTATGTACGTCGGTGGCTTTGAAAAACAGCCTTCATTAAACCGAACTGAAGCAAAGGCACAGTGCTGTGTAACGATATATGGCTAGCTTCAGGATTTAGGGCTGTGCCTTTCTCAATTAGATGGGTCCATCTTCTTAGTTGTCACCTTTACATATGTGCACCTTTCTGTGTAACAACTCGGTGATTAATAATTAGCTAATATATCCTAAGAGACATGGGATTGGAATGAGAAACCTACAATGACAGATTTAAGCCCTAACTTTCCAGACTATTTCTTTATAATGAGGGGTACATTAAAAAAAAAAAAACTAAACAGTGGTAAAACTGGCAGCCCTTTCATATTTGCTTAATTGAGATATCTAGGAAGTTGTACTTATATTAAAATTCTGTACTTTAAGGACCGGTATGTCTGCAGTAATGTGACCACTAATTTCTGAATATTTGGCTCTAAGTCCTAGCGTGTCTAAAACTAGGTTATTAAATGGTTACTATACTAAATTCTACTAGACTGACCCTCGCATTGTGCATCCAGCCTCTTGCAAAAGTCGGAGTCTTTTTTTAGCTAGTGCAATTCTGTAAAAATAGCTGCTGACCTGGCTGTTAATATGCTTTGTCATGCCCTTCTGGAACCTGGATGAGGTTAATTGGAGTTTCTTTGTGACACAGTGATAATAAATTGTCCCACTGTATTGCCATGGCAGAACAGCTTAAAAATAGGCCTGCTCTCATTTGTGGTCAGCAAACACTAACAGATGAGCGTCAGTCACCATTACCTTGGGCTCTGTGTTCAAGAACTTGAGAGCAGCTTTGGTCTCTTGTGACAGGGGTCTTGTGCTGTCACAAATGGATAGCGTGTGTGTTTGGTAACATGTTTTAGACTGATGTTATAAATCATGGTGTTACCACCTCCGGATTAAACTGTAAATCTTGTCTGATCAGTTAATCCAAAAGAAGTGGCTTACTGGAAGCAAACCTGCATCACAGCCTGAGATGTATGATCCTGTAGAAGACTTTTTCTTGAGTGTATGTGTAGTTTACATATTCTCTCCATGTCCTTTTAGGTACATCCCGAATTTCAAAAGATGTGTAAACTAGGTTGATTAGTGTCTAAATTAGCATGGAATCAGGAGCTGGTTCTTCATCATCATCATCCCTGCCTTGTGCCTTACATTACAGGGATAGACCTCATCTATCAACCCTGAATTGGAACCACCTACTTCATAAAATGGATGCATTTTCTTAAATAGCAAATATACACTTTTGTCTGTCAGCCAACTACAGGGTACATTTTATTGTTAGATACCAGCTAGGATGAGGAAGGGCTAATTGTTATTTTTTATTTGCGAGATAGCAGTGTAATAATGAAAATGGTGCTTTTTAAATATAATATCATTCTGAAACCTATGTCATCCAGTTCAGACTCATGAGTGGTTAGCACCTATCCTTGCAGCACTGAGGGCAAGGCAGGAAACAGTTCTGGACAAGGCACCATTACATCGTAGGATCCATTCAGGCACACACACTCATATAAGGGTCAGTTCAGAGCTGCCACTTATTCTAACCTGCACATTAAGGGGGATGTAGGGCCACACAGAATTGGCAGGGGAGCGTGTGCAGGCTTTCCAAATATGTTTACAAATACTTCCCATGTCTCATAAATGATGCAAACAGTACCGTGAAATGGGGCGCATGAAATGCAATACCTGTGACTGCTATAATCGTCAAATCTTCTCTATACCAAGCTTCCCTGGCTCAGGGGCTAATAAGCAGAAAGACACACAGTCTGGATATGCCAAAATGCAGAATGGGCACACATTCTGTCAGGCAGCTGAGCCTTTTTGAAATTCAGTCTAGTGCTAGGGCTAACTGTAGGACAAGCTGCTTGTACACCATTTTAAAATGTCAGAATTTCAATGCTTGCCAAGTTCTGTCCTGGGAGACTCCTATGGCTGCAGGTTATTATTCCATGTTCACTATCTGTGAGTCATTTTACCTTGTTTAATTAGCTGCTTTTGTTCTTCCCATATGCTGCATTTGGAAAAGACCAGTGTGAGCTGTACATTCTACAAGGAATTTAGAAGTTTTTGTACGAATGTTATAATTTAAAAGTTTTTTCTGTTAATTCACCTTTTTTCTGTAAACTTTGCTGTAATCCTAATATTGACAGTAAACATCAAAACAAAGGAGACTCTCAACAAAATGACGCATCATACATTTAAAAACTGTTTGCTGAATTTTATTGGAATTTAGCCTATCATTTATGTATATTACATGTATGTTAAATGGAGAGGATTTTTTTTTTATCTTGGTTTTTAAGATTTTCATCATTACCACCATCATCATGATTTTCAATCTGCTTTTGCAAGTGTTCTGGTTATTTAAGCCATTTTTTACTTCTGGAATCACTAGTTGGTATGACCCTGCCAGCCATCCCTTAAGATTAACTACCATATTTATATGTGGACACAACCCAGAGCCACACACTAAAGTATGGCTAACATTCTACTATAGCAGTGGGTATACTGTAATGCCTTCGCACTCTTGAGAATTGTACCATATGCCTTATTTTGCATCAGTGACCATCTGGCTACATCTTTTGACACCTTTTGTAATAATCCTGCAAATATTTACATTATCCCTTTATGAATTTCATAGAACAACCAAAGTCAAATAACTGACAGGTAGAACACAAGGAAAAAAGACACAGTGAATGCCTCTACCATCAAACAGCTTGGGTCCTCAGCTAACCAAATATGGCTGACATGGACAGGTATGCAGCTTCTTTCTGCACAGCACCTTTGTAGACCATCTTTTGTAGGCTTTAGCCTTAAATGGGTAACCTGAGCATTTATTAAACTACTGAGTCAACACAGAAAATTATCTTTTTTTCCTTGTGTTTTACCACAGCAATAGATCTTACATATTCAATATATCTCACTGTGCTGTTTGAAGTGGCTTGCTGTGCTCTTTTTGGCTGCTCTCGAAAGCAAAAGAAAACTGAAGGTCCATGCTCCTCTAATTTTTGTCTCATACATTTTTCTATGGTTCAGCACCTACGTGAACAGAGAAAAAGAAGAAAGAAGTCTCGCTTGATATCACGGAGACACATGCTTATGTGCATTTAGGTTTCTGAGGATCACAAAGTGAACCAGAAGTTGGGTTTCGAATAATGACCATGTAGTTTTCAAGTCTGCCTCATGAATTCCATTGCCTAACAGCATCCCTTCACTATGAGTGGACCCTGTAAAACAAAAATACAACTGGAATGGGAAACACATTTCCTAATTTGCCTACACCCCAACACCTTATTCATATGAGGCTGTGGAACAATGGTGCCTAGCATGATAATTGTTGTCCCCACCAAGTTGTATGTTCTGTTCAAAGAACCTCATTACTTGCGACATTGCATGTCCTCGTATTACCTCTACCAATATATGTTTACTTGTACATCATCCCTAACATGCTTGATTTCACCCCTCCTTTCTATTTTGATGTGACATTAAAAGAAATCAACATAATAAAAGAGTTGGAAGTGTAACATAACAGAAAACAACTACCCCTAATTACAGGCTAGTGGCATGGCAAATAATTCCATTGTGCCCACTGTTGCTTGCTGGTCACTACACCTAGGCTTAGACCTCACCAATGGAAAGCTGAGCCACATTTGTGTTTTGTACACTTTCCTAGCCAAACAGGGCTTTCCCTGCTTGTTGTTGCGAGCAGTCATTTATGGAAAACAGTGATTAGGGAGGGCTGGCAGGCTGCCCACACTTCGAGCTGCTTAAGGTTGATAGTCGAGGCCCACACTGCACCGCCTGTCATTACTCTTCCAGTGCATCCAATTGCCCTTTTGTGTGGATAATAAACGATAAACGGCAATGATTGCCTGGGAGGAGCTTGTTGTGTAGCTCAGAACTATATAAGAGGGGCCTATTTGGGCATTGCTAGTGTTTCAAGTATCACTGACTGATCAGAAGCAGGTACAGCCAGTGCAGCTAATCAGAAACTCTCCGAAGGCACCCTGGGGTAGGTGTCATTAACTGTTTCAATAATTTGGATTACTATAGATTGTTGATGCTCAGCTCTTTGAAAATGTACAAATTTAAACTTAATGGTATGGCACCTTTCTCCTGATACATGAAGTAACAAGTATGAGGCACTAAGTGCCAAGTGGGGGAATTATTGTAGATGAACAGTTAGGTGGAATAAAGGAGAAAAAGTAGCTGGAAAAGACATAAATGTGAATGGGTAAATACAAATGACCAAGCTGAGAAGGCAATGGTATTTGTGTCTTTGATTTTGTTCAACACAAGTGGATAAAAAGATCTGTGTATAATGCAACTGGTAGTGAATGTTTCTGAATTGCAAGAAGGCAGTTGGAGCTAACAAAAATTAGCAATGAAATGCCTTCAAATGGGTTGAGATTTTAAACAAGTAAGTTTGTGGGAATGAAAGAATCATAAAACTGACATAAGGTGACAATAAACTCACAATTTTAAAAACCCAGGAGAGGGTCAGCTTGCAGTTAATGAGAATTTTAAAAATGAAATTTGAAAAACGTTTCCTGCCATTGAGAATATTGCTGCTTGTTTCTGTCACTCTATCTGGAGATGTCTGGAGTTCTTAATTAGAAATCAGTTTGTAAAAATATGCGCGCTGTGCTTTCATCTTAAACTGACTGCCGTACAAACGTGTGCTGACAGAGCACTCATACAGTGGTGCAAGAAAGAAACGTGCTAAATGCCAAGTGACCACTGCTGTTGGTAACTTTTTGTCATTTTAGATTTACTGTTTGTCTGGACACACAGTTAGAACAGAAGGAGTTTGGTACCAAATATTTTCTCTACCTAGAACACTACAGTGCATTTGATCCTATTTACTTCAGTAAAATTTTGTATAAACACTCAAGTAAATCAGGCTCACAGAACACTGTAAGTAGTCACACAACGTTAAGATAATTAAATTAACAGTTTAACGCAGACTTAATGACAAGTGTACATTCATATGTACCAACATGTAGTAAATAACATGCTAATTTCAAAACAGTCATTTCTTCTTCAACATGCACTCAAAAAAAATGAACAGTGACATTTTTGTGTCTGTGGATTTCCACCAGTAGTTAGCAGGGTCTCCAATGTTTCTCACAGTTTAACACTCCCACTACACTGAGTAGTAATCTGGAGTGAACAAAATATTCTTGGCACCCAATTTATGAAATATTTATATATATCATATTATAGTATATATATGATATTATAGTCTTAATATGATATGGTGTACTTGGGGAGTTTAAATGAGGCAATGTGCCTGTTGCTTCATGTAGCTGGATTTGGCCACTGGTATCTTAAACTTTTTGGCATCTGACACTTGCGTCTCAATGTGGTTATCAAATAGTAACTTGTTTCTGGGCCGAGTTCACATTATGCACAGCTTTTTGTGTTTGGTTACTATTATACCCGGGTTTCTGCCCAGGTCAGTTGAGACACCTCTTAGTTAATATGAGGCACCAGCTAAGTTTAGTTTAAGAGAGATGAGGAATATTTGAAACAGATTCAGACTGAAACTCCTAGAGAAAACCAGTTCATCTGATTTTAAACTGTTCTCATCTGAGTATGCTCCATTATTCAGATGACCATATTATATAATATATAAAGCTTGAAAGCCTCTGGACTTTACTTATGAGAGTCAATACTGAATTGTTCAAATACAGGCTCCTAAATGCATGACCAAACGGCTCTCCTCCTACAATGTCTTACTGACCTGTGCTTTGTATTATGAATTAACTATTCGTCTGCCTTATTGCTTACATACCAAACTGTAATTTTTGAGTATACTTGCAAAAATATATTTGGTTCACTGTTAAGAGGATACTAGATACCTGCCCTTGTAGCATACATTGTAGAAAAGAAAAGTATACTTTGACACTGTATAATGGGCAATGTTCTCTGAAACTCACTAATCAACAAAAATCTTTTTTTTTTTTTTTCTTCTGAGCTGCACAAAATGAAAACGTCTTGCTTTCTAAAACCCAACTTTTACTATTCAGCTTATTCATTCATTAATTTTCTCAACTTTCATAATCATTGTGAGCAGGATTCTGTCTTTGCATCATGGAGTTCAACAAAAGAAGACACTCTGAGCAGGATGTCGGTCCAATACAAGATATGTTTGCACATACACAGTACTTGTATGTGAACTAAGCTAATTTTAGCGTGGCCAGTCAACCTAACCTGTACGTCTTTTAGGATGTGTGGGGTGGGTGCATTTGGGGCTAGGGAAAACTCACCCACTGAGAGAACATGCATGATATTACCAGGCTAGACTTTCAGCCCAGAATTCTGGAGATATGAGGGCAGAAGTGATAGTCAGATATACACAAGAAACACGGCTGCCAAGAAGGAACCCTGGGTGAGTCTGAAGTCACACAGCTTTTGTATACCTGGCAGTGTAAACCCTTGCAGCTGCCATTGTAAGCTGTAATGCTTTTGTTTTTGCAATGCCTGAAACAGGCAGACAGATCTGTGAGTGGCCAAATGTTTTGTTTCTTTTATTATGACTTCAGCATTTAGTTCTGAAACACTTGTGCAATTAAAGATTTTCACCATTCCTTTTTCTGGGACTTTGTTTTCTAAAATAGATATTTTGTCTTTTTCATACTGCTTTATATTCCCAATTTTCCACATTTTTAGTAGTGCTCCATTGGCTTTGAAGGGATATAAGTTGGGTGTGTCAGTTTAAATATGGAATTTGGTTAGGGTTGTCCCTGTGCCTTTTAGTTTTTGTTTTATTCTGAATTCAACTGTGGTAATGTCAGGGAAAGCAAGAATATTTCATTTTACCACTGGCACACGTGGCAATACCTGACCTAGTGCCACAGTGATATGCCTACTCCTGGTGTTAAGGAGAAAGCAATAGATCAGACAGTAAGAATTGAAAGGAGATGAAAACAGAAGTAGAAAGTTCAAAACCAGAGGTGGAAGAAGTGTTGATGCTGATGAGCAGATAAGTGAGGAGGAGACAAACTGAGATTTAAGGGAGATGCTAAGTGTCTGTGAAAAAGATAAAAATTAAAAAAAAAAAAACTTTTTGCATGCCTGTTACAGCAAGACGGTGTTGGAAGAACACTAGGGTTCATAATGGGTTTATTCATGCTTTCTTGTAGAAGACACAATGTGAAATAGTCAATTTGAAACTTATTGTCAGTACATTGAGATTCTTAATTTCTCCCACAGGTCAGTGACAGTAGTATAGTGCAGACAATAAATACAACATCACATTAAATGCATCTAGGAAATGAAGATATGGTATACTTACACGGTTGATAGTACAAGTGGCTGCTGAACAGCATGAAGACTTTAAAGTAAAAACTGTCCCTGAATCTAGTGTTGCGAGAGTTAATGGAGAGCGAAAAGTGAATGTGTAGCGAATGACTTAATGTTTAATACTGTACAATAATATTATGTCTTTCTAAGGCAGCATGTTTTACATATGCCCTGGACAAAGGGCAGCAATGCTCCTGTATTATTCTATGCTGGATTCACCACCCTGTGCAGTGCTTTGAGGTCCTAAGCTGGGCAGATGCCATACCAGGAAATAATGCTAACAGGCAGATTCCAGGATGTTAAACTAAATCGATGAATGAAAAGAGTTCGAAAGATCCCTACCTTTAATCCAGAACATGGCTATTACTTAAACCTGGCATGTAGAAATCGCTAGCGTCGTTGTAACAGAGTAAAAAGTGGTCGGGCTGGCAAAAGGAGAGAAATGATGACGCAACTTGGGACCGGCGAAAGGCGTTTGCGCCAATGATGCCCTATCTTTAAAGTCCCTTTGATATAATGGGTTAGTTAAATACTAATACATCGGAATTTGCCAGTAATATCTCTAACCCCTCAGCTGATATTCAAATAAAACATGCTCTCCGGTACATTAAATATGTTTGGTATTTGATATTACATATATCACTGTGTATAAACGTCCTGAACACCAGCCACTCTTCCTCGCCGGTCTCCAGCAGTTGCTCGAGTTTTCTCGTGTGCGCGCGCGCCGCTGGTGACGTCATCGTGCGCTCTTTTTGGCTCCATGTTGTGCGCACGCGCTCGTTTGCGGGGTTAGCAGAAATCGAATGACAAAGCACATAACTGCAAACAAAGTACGGCATAGGTAAATAGAAGTATCATACATGTAAGTAGGGAATTTGAATCCAGTTTTACCTAACTTTTTGATACGATATTTTACAACACTTTCTTAAATACCCCGGTCTGTAAAACAATTGATACCTTTCAGTTGTGTTCTTGTGGTGACCTGTGGGATTTATTATCTCTGTGTTCATTTCTTCCCGATTTGAATTGCAATAAATTTTTGTAAAAAATAATTTTAATTAATATACAGTTGAGCAGTGTTTTAATTAATGTAATGGTACTGTTAGTCAGTGCCGGTGCTAGGTTATTTTGCGCCTTATGCCAAGCTTATTAGTGCGCCAACCGACTGTTCGGTAGCTAACTAGCGCGGTCCACCTCCCGCCGTAACCCCTCCAACCAAACAACCTCCCCACCATGATCTGTGCTTTAGGCGTATGCTAAATGCTGGCACCGAACCTGCTTCTAGTACAGCCAATCATAGACTGGATGACACTGCCCTTGTAGGGCACACACATTCACTCCCTCACATTGGGCCTACAGAGCCGGCAATTAATGTGCATGTGTGAGAATGCGGGTAGCATGGACAGAGTATGCAAACCGCACACTGTCGGCTGCCCGGGTCGCAGATGAAATCAAATTTAGTGAAGTTTAGGATTACATCTTTAATAGAATTACAGTGACTGCTAACAATTTATTACAATTGTTAGGGGGTACTTTGCACATTATAATACAAAATAAACCCAGATGCACAATAGTTCATAATAACAGTCCCCCTATAATATGATGTATTCCCAAATAACAGATACTTTAATTGCTAACTATTCCATAATTAGACCTAATATATAATGTGCTAAAGAATACATCTTTGAACTTATGTTAATGTGACTTTTTGGGTTAAAATCACTTCCATATATCAGTTTCTTAATAAAGGCATCTGGAGCTAATTTCCAGTCAGAATACCTGTCTTTTTGTATTGAAGTTTCACATTGAGGATTTTTTTTTTTTGCTTCACAGAGGGTTTGTGTGACTGACCAATGTGCCCGAGAAGATGAACTTGGTGTCATCACTCTCGTTCTCTGGCATCCTGTGGAATCAGACATGATGGTGTATATTACATATCCACTTGCATATACAGTATACAGATTGCTTTTGGCCCACGGCCACTATCTGTCAGAATTCTGACGGACACTGTTACTATCTGTTCTATATTTTTAAACTGTTTTACTGTATGTTTGCCCTCTTCCCGGAAGATCTGAAATTATTGGGATTGCGTTCTTTAGCATGTGCAAGTCCCTCAACATCTTGCATTGGGGAAGCACAGCAAGAATTGCAGTTCATCCTTTATCTCCAGTTAGAATTCAGTGGCAGCTGGTCAGCAGTTTTGTTTATACCCTGAGAGAGCTCACCATGGGTACTTGAACATTTGAATCACTAGGCACCAGCTAAACTGGTATTGGTGTGATTTAATGCAGCCACTGGTTTAGTTTATGTGTGCACTTGAGAGCCTGGTTAAGCAAGTCTTTATCATGACTAACCAGCAGATGTCAATTAATCATTTTTATGTAGTGCTATTAACAGCATGCACCATTATAGAGACTTCTACAAGGCAAACATGATTACAGTATCAAACATGAAACTCAGAAATAGAATACACATTTAAAATAACTCAAGTACAAGCTGAACCAGAAAGCGATATTCAAGGCACAATATTAGGAAGTTCAGCAGTATGAAATTAAGAACAGATTCATTGTGGAAATGGAGAAATTATTTGAAACAAAAATTGATGTAACACAATAAAGTACAACAGAGAAGCAATACAGGAAGAACTCATGTAGAATATGAGAAAGTAAAAAAGGGGTCTCTCCGTAGTATACCTCAGGTACATTTGAGTGTCTTGATCATCTCTGTTTTGTCAGTAAAAGCAATTGTTATTTTTTCTCTGAATAACTCTTGGATGCTGTGTATTGTCTCCTGTCTCGAGCCCAGTGCTGTCAGGACAGGCGCTGGTCCTGCGACCCTGAACTAGATTAAGAGTGTCAGAAAATGTTAATCATTGGAGTGAGGCCTGTGTACAAGGTTATAATTCATAAAACAGGCCAGCATCCCACTTTCTTTCACATGCTGCCTAATGGAAAATTTGCCAAGTGACTGCTACAGAGGGGCAGGAATAATGTAAACGGGGCAATACATGCAAATGTGACATTTTGAAACTTTTCTTTCCCCAGATCTTATGCTCCTAGAAGACTATTTTGATGAAGATGAAGAGCCACCTTTGCTGTTCTGTGGTCTCTCTTTTCACGGTAAGAGTGATCAACATGGGTATCAAGTATCCCCTGCCTTGTAATTTTCTTCAGGCACACACCACATTAAAATGAAAAAGGGCTCCCATTTCACTCAGAGAATCAAATCGTTTTTTCTCCAGGGGTTAAAGCTGCAAGCAGTACTCAACTGAAGGAGTATGGCGTGCTGGTAGCCAGGAGTCTATCAGTGATTTAAAATGGAAAGATAATTGGGGTAAAGATAGCGATAATATTATCATTAAACGCTGTTGCTTTACTCCTTGGTTCATAAACACACCTTTATGATTTTCTTGAAGGTTAACAGGCGACACAAGACTTGCCCAGTGTGAGCGAGTGTGGATCTGTGCATGAGTGTGCCCTGCCACTTCCTCCTGCTCTAACCAGGGCTGTACCATCCATTCTCTTTAACTTAATGTGTACGCTATATGCAGTGATGCCAGGATAGGCATTGGCCTCCTACAGACCCTGAACAATATAAGTGAGTTAGAAAAATGAATGAATGGATGGGGAAAAAACAACATAAGCACACTGATGGTATATTTCCTGTTTTTTACAGTTGCCATCCTTTTAGAATTAGAACACAAATACAACACAATGTGATAGAAGGCTTGCACATTAACATGTTCGTAAGAAAACAAAAAGATGATGTTAGAGATGCTTTAAATTATTGTAGTAGATTATGGAAGACCTGTGGAAACCCAAGGCTGAATCACTTGCCAAGATGCCACAGATGCATTTGGATACAAAAATAGGAAGAGGTGTTGTAACAGCTCAGCTCACTTTGCCCTCCTTTATCTCTTTTGATTTCATATTGATTAAACATGATGCAGCAAATGGTCTGTAGGGCAGGGGTACATCTGCACAATTAAGATCATGGCAACTACTTGGCTGGCCACTCATTTTCCTGTTGCAAAATAATGGGGAGCTTTTATTGGCAACCTGCTGACATTAATGGGGGCAACAGGGAGTCAGTGCCTATCCTAGAAGAATAGGTGCCAGGTAGAGCACACTCCTGCTCACACAGCTAACTTAGGGTAGCCAATCACACTCTCTACTACCTAAACATTGAGAATGTGCACTCTCCACACAGACAGTGCCAGCGCTAATTTTCAGACCCAAAACTATGGAGCTGTGAGGCAGCAGCAGTAACCACTACACCACGTCATTACTCTCAGCAGTGCTACAGGTTATTTGTGCAGTTCACTGAAGTCCAGATCCATTTGCTCGCAGTTAATGCCTACTCAAGTATCTTCGGGAGCTGTAATGCAGAGTGACATTAACAAGTTTAATAAGCTGATGAGCTGGCAAAACGAAAACTGGAAATGCTGAAAGCTGCACCCACTTGAAAGAACCTGAACTCTTATAGCTCTGCACCCTCTACACATCCTCTAGGCAGGGCATTTAAACATTTGAATAGGCTTTAAAGGTGAAGTTTTAGTTAACATTTTTTTGAACAGAGAGCTTACTTTTACAGTAAGGTATGTTCATGGTGGCTCCCATGTTTTTGTACTGTAATGATATGCTCTTCTTCAGTCTACTGCTGGAGCATGAGGCCCTACTCTGAAACTATTTTTTGACCAAGAAGGAAGGGACTGGGCAGACAGGTAGTGGTGTGTTTTTCAAGGTGACTAGAACACTGTCATGGGAAAGGTTCTTTGTAATATTTTTCCAGGTCACTAATTGGGCGGAAGGGAACACACCTTCAGAAATGCGTTTCACTATACTGCCTCAAGGTTTGGAAAGCACTTAGAGATACGTGGGTGTAAATTTTTCATAAAGAACTGCTGAGTCAGAACATCAAACCAACAGGATGGTATGCAGTAATGAATATAATAGATGTGGTTCAGTAATCATTAGTGCTGACTCAACTTTTATTTACCAGTTATCAGGTATCTTTATCCCAGGGTCCTGGACTGCTGAGGAAACATTATGTTCTCTCAATGTCTCTGTGGGATTTCTTCATGGGCTTTGGTTTTGAACAGAATTAGTAGGGAGCCTTGCAATGGACTGGCAGCCACAATAGCATCGGGTCTTGCTGTGTGTCTGATGCATAGCAGTATTTGATCTGGCTGTGACTCTAACTTACCATGGTGCAGTATTTCAAAAGCAGCTTAAAACAATCACATCTATTTAATACTGTCGGCCTTCTGATGATGTTCCTTATCCAGTTGCACAAACTAAATGCTCTACACCATCATTTTTGGAAAGGAGTTTTGCAGCACCTGAATTTCAGCTCAGATCCCTTAAAAAAAAAAAAAAAAGGGCGAGTTCCTCTCACATTTTGCACCACTTAACCTGCTGCTAGGCAATGGCTGTTCTAGGGTTACCATTAGCCTGAAGCCTGATCTCGTGAAAATTTAAGGCATAGAACACAATCTGTAAATGAATTACTTGTTTGATGCCTTAGATCAAAGGGAAGAAACAACTGATGAGAGTGTTGATCTTGTGCAATTTAGATGCACCTTTCTTGGCATAAACATTTAAAGCATCTCAGTTTCAAATGTAAACTAATTCTAGCTTGACTAGTTTCAACCGTTGCACCATTATTGACCAACATCTTATCATTGTGATAAACTTCTAAGGCAAAGTTTATCAAAACAGGAACTGCTTCCAGACAGAGTACTTCTGCTAACCATGCTTGTTCCATACTTGTTAACTTTTGAATGATCACCATGGACAGTAACTGATGGCCAAGAAGTAAAGTAGATGTTAGTTTTAGCTTTGATTAGCACTGCTGTCTCATAAGTCTAGATTCCTGAGTTTCAATCCCAACACACGCATTGCTTGTATAGAGTCTCCATGTTCTTCCCATGTGGACTTGGCACCCTGACCAGGACAGTTTCTGTCTTATGCTTGAGGTTTCTGGGATAGGTTCCTGAATTGGATTAACCAGATTTGATAATGGATGGATGTTCATTGTAGTCTTAAAATCCCCTTCGAATTTTATAAAATGCTTACTGCCCATGAACTCTGCACAGTTGTAGAGAGTGAAGGTCTCATCTCCTCAAACTGTATGGCACACCTTGATGAGCTGCTTCTGCTGGTAGGGCCCATTTTTCTGCTTAGTATAATGGGGAAACATACAACAGTAAACGTGGCTCCTGTCCCTTTTTTATTTTTATAGAGTTAATAAATCTACACAGAGAGCAACTTAATACACATTGTCTAATATTACAGACCACTGTAGGACAAGGTTAGACCTCCCACAGTGATTTAGTGATCTTTATTTATGGCCCAAAACCTCCTTCAGATCTGATCATCTTCATAAATCACATATGGAGTATTTCCCTTTATTGTTTGTCTCTGTCTGCAAGAAAAGTGCTGAATCTGTTTTCACACAACTTCAAGGCCTTGCAGAGCAGAGCACAGCAATACATCTGGAGAGTTGCATGTGACTCATGCCTAATACAATCATTCAAGTTATGGGTAACTACAGGAAAAGCCATTTCACCTGAGTTGTTAAACAAAAGTTAGGAGATCTTAAACGGGGCTGTTAACAGCCCTGAGCTCAGGCTTTGTATATACTATCAGGAAGGATGTGATGTTTGTCATTTTTTGAGTCATGAATTGTTGTTCGGTTTAGTCATCTCTCAGGGGGAATACTAGATTGATTAATAAATTATTAAATAGCACAGTGGATTTTTTTGTACATTTTTCTTTCTGTTTGTGTGTTTGACGACTGCCTTAGGTCTGCTTTCTGTTTCTTTTTTAATTTTGTAGACTTTCTGTCTGTGCTTTTAGTGCATCTGTCATTCGGTTTGAAATCTGTCTTTTCCTTGATTATATATTCAGCACATTTTAGTTCCATTTTGAAAATCCTTCCTGATGACACATTACTATGTCTTGTCTTGACCATTTTTATTTATTTTTTTTAATCCATCCTTCCTTAAAAGTATGTGGCCAGCTGATTTGTTTCCGTCCTTACTTGCTGTTTGGCATGACACTAGCCACTGTTTCATCTTGAACTGTCATGTGAACCATTTTGTAATGCACTAAAATGGACATTATAAAAGGTATATAAATGAATGTGTTTTACTCCTGTTATGATGCTTAATTGTGATAGACACCATATTCATATCCAGAGGGGAATTCACATGCTTCATTAGTCGCACAGAACATAAAGTACACCAAGGCATTGTGTAAAACTGAACCACACTATATACAGAATACAGCACTTTTTTAGTCTATTGTGTCTCTGTGCTATAATGTGTTAGCACTGTGTTATCACTGACTAAGTTAAAGATTACCACAAAAAAGTCCCCCAGTAATATCTTGTAGCACACGTTGCAGAATGAGCCAATAGCTGAAGTTTCTCCAACACAAGAAATTACAGAAGGTGATGGATAACCTTACTTGTGTCAATTTTTTTGTACTACTGTCTTCAATGAATCCAGGGTACATCCTGTAATACAGGACAAAGTAAAAATGATGTAGCAGACTGTAAATAGTTGGGCCCATTCACTATATGGGTCTAAACTCTCATCTTGTACCTTGCAGAAAGTGCATCCTTACAGCCTTCATCCTTCTTCAGTTTTTACCCCCTGACAGGCACAGATAAATCAGCCCTGAGCAGCTGACAGGGAATCCATCAATTACAAGGCTTTTCCTGACTCACTGTTTTCAAAGAATATAAATAATGCATGGAGTTTGTTTAAAGGTAACAACAGGTAGCAAGCAACAGAATAGAAAAGCCTTTTATTTGAAGAGATGTGCACATAAAGAAGAGAAAACTGCCAAAGCTAGAACACAGCAACAACATCCACCCACACTCCAGGCAAAACTTACCTGTTACAATTCCTCTTTGTCTGTGCAGGTGCTGTACTGCCACCGAGTTCTGAGCCTTCAGTGCGGGCCACAAGAGTTGCTCAATAGTGAAGGCCAGTGTGTGCCCTGTCTACAGTGCCCTGCCGGAGAGGAGCCTGACCAGGTAGGTGTTTCAGTGTACTGTGCACATGAATGCATGCGCATGTTAATGCCAAATACAGACTGATAATACTCTTCAGGCAAATAAATGTATTACAATAAGGATCACATACAGTAGCTAGAACCAAAACCCATGGATGTCTTCAAGTTTTATAAGTTTACAGATTATTTTAAAATTCCCAGTTTGGCATTTAACATTAATACATTCTGCTACAATAGCATAATGATTGGTCCCCTAAGAAAAAATTGCTAATAGTTAAATATATATGTGACATGGTGTTTAAATTCATTTATTTTTTATTTCAGTATTGCAGTTCCAGCAATGGCCAGGAAGCACAATGCCGGGCCTGTGCAGTGGGCACTTTCTCAGACAGCCTGAGCTCTTGGCCTTGTAGAGCACACTCCTGGTGTGAGAACTTGAATCGTGCTCAGCTCAGCCCTGGCACATCTACCACGGATGCAGTGTGTGGAGACTGCTTAGCTGGGTGAGTTCTTACAGAAGAATTTCTTGGGGTACAGTGAACAGTCCTGATGTAACTCAGAGGGCAACGGGTGTACTCTTGCACAACGTTCTCAGCATCATTGTGCATCGTGAGGAGTTCACATGTTCTGCAGGGCTGATTTGAGTAGCAATTCTAAATTGGCCCAAGTTGAAAGAGTGGGTGTCTTGTCCTCTTGATTACACAGTACAAAAAGATGTGATACTGTTAAATGCCCCAGATCAGGTGGCTGGCCCGATCTTCACAACAGTAACTGTGCCTGGGTGTATATTTTACGCAGACATGCTGCCCAGTGGAGTTTTTGTTTTTCTCTCCTCTGTTGTCACCTGGCCATATCTCAACAATAACATTAGTGGACATAAATTGTTTAGATTCCTTTATGTTCATTGGTATGAATGTTGTTTAGCTACATGTTTAAGCGAATATGTAGTTTATTGTTTGAAATGTGTATGTAACCTGAAAGCTTGCAACAATGCACAAGCCTATACTTAAAGACGAGTGCTATACAAAAAGGAAATTAATGAACTGGCCTGTCCATGCTAAAAGAGACTCTGGCTCACCTAAAATTTTATATTGGAAGAGGGGGTTTCCAAAATGGATAGATTACAAAATGCACCATCTCTGCTACATTATACAGGCGCACAAGCTTCTAACCTTTAAGCTGTTTTGTAGACTTCCTCCTGGGTTGTTCAGCCATGTTTTCTCCCTTTTGATGTGTAGCAACGAGATACCTTGTATGACAAAAAGGGTTATTAGTCTGCTTATACCTTAAAGGTGGAACTAAATTCGAGGCAATTTTAGTTGTGCAAAATCTACTGTAAATGCTTTTTTTGTGTCTGCTACCTATGAAGTGAGTGAATATTTTTGAGAAGACTGGAGTGTCCGATTTCAAATGGAAGTGGAGTTTCCTCCTTCAGCATTTTGTAACCTAAGTGGGGGTGCTGGCAGCAGTACTTTTATTAATGGATTTTGTGGCAAAGAATGGAAATTTGCAATGGAAGTTGAGGTTCTGCTGACGTTGACATTCATTTTATATATATATATATATATATATATATATATATATATATATATAATATATAGCTTTTTCACTTTTTTGGCAAGTTTCCTTCCTAATCACCCCTGTTTTTACAGGTTCTTTGACACCGAGGGCATGTCCATTCTCATTAATGAATGTCTTCCATGTGCGATGGCTCCAGTGGGGACAGCTGCCTGTGAAGGTCAGTTAAATATGATTCAGAATTTTGGACTGTTGTTACAAGATGGTAAACACTTGACATATTTTGCACTTTTGGATACAGAATTAAAATGTAATTATCAGGTAGTATTTTCCTACTATCATTTTGCGTCTGCCTATAGTTTGCATTCTCTTTGTATTTTACCTCCATTAACACAAACATTTTGTTATCCCTAAAGCAACCAGTTTGTAGAGATCTTTGTCTTTTGAAGCGTTAAGAAAAATTAATCCTGACTGCATGAGACAGAATTGTTGAAACTGTTAATAGCCATGCTGTGATCTGTACAGTATTGTACATGACATTTTGTCCCACAAAATCGCAGCACTTATGTATCGTGTGAATGCTGGCAGAATGTTAAGCAGGGAGGGTTGATCTCATAAGCCGACTCCTATTTCCAGTCTTGCCATTCTTTCCATAAAATAAGTACTCCTGTTTGACAGGGTGGGCCTTTCCAGTGCAAAGAACATAATAGAGGTTGAGCACATTCAGAGCTGTGCCACGTGACCTACAAGCCAGTATGGGGTATTCAGATGATGTTTGTAGAAGACAGCTATCGACTCGGACAACAAGGCACCTAAAAACAGAAACTTGAATCCATATTCTTTACTAAAACTAAGACAGATGTGCTAGCAATATTGTCCATCACAAGCACAGGAGCTTAGATTTAAATTACTATCTGGGCAATGAAACAAAGGCCAGTAGACAACTTGTGCCAAATCAGCCAGAGCAGTTAGGCCAGTCTGTAATTACATGCTGTTCCTTCGTGGAAAGATTTAGCTTTGTATGATGTTGCAGCTATTTATGCACCCTGTTTAGAAAACTGTATAATACAATAAGGAAGTGTAAGACATGACTGTTTTGTTCAGTTAATGCCAGCCCAGTGTTTTAAAATGTGTCATGACATTTGTTTTAAAACCTCTTTTCTCACATTGCAGTAGTATAGCCATAATTCTTAAATCTGCATGCCATGAGGAAAGCCGTGGCATCTGCCACACGTCACAGATAAGATCAGCCCTCTTGTATCCCATCTGAACACTAATATCAAACTTGAAATGTAGATCAGTGTCCCCAGTTCTGGCCTTAATTGTTTTTAATTTTTTTGATCTTTCTTTCAGATGTCCAGGACTTGGTTCCAAAAATCTTGCACAGCACTGGGAAAAATACCCCCAAACTGGTTGTCTCAGTTGCTGCTAATGGAACAATTGCCAGCCTACCAGAGGAAAAAAACACAGAGTATGCAGTATTTGCACTTGTACCTATTTTCTGCATCATGGGTCTTCTGGGAATCTTGATATGTAATGTTCTGAAAAAAAAGGCTACCACTGCATGACAGAGAAGGAGGCCGGTGATGAACAGTCCAATATGCAGGAGAAGGATGGTAAGCAAAAAAAGTAGGAAAGCAATGCGCTGACATCAGGAAATATTTTATTCAGCCATCTGTTATAAAACCTGCTACTTCGGTTCAGTGTCATGGGGATTGGAGCAAATCTCAGTAGAATGAGGTACAAGGCAAGAGCCAAGCTTACAAAGGCTGCCAATCCATCAGAAGACCTGCTCCTGCACACACCTACACTTCTACTCACACGGGCATGGAGACAGTATGCCAATAATGTGTGAAAACTCCACCTATAAAATAATGACCCTTCAGCCTTGTCTGAACTCATTCTTGTAAACCCAATATGTTCCTTCTTGTCCATCACAGTGAGCAGCACCACCAGCTATCTTTTGACAGTCAATACCACCCACTCCTGGGTACAAACGTCACATCCCAGCTTAGTGGGATTTATAACATTAGGCACATTTCTACCTGAGCCCAGCAGGTCAAGGCTGAATAATCTGTTAGCGTGCTGGTCATACCATCCATACCATGTCATTAGTGGTCTACTGGTTGTTGGGCAGTTATTGGTTAGCCATTCATATTGTAGTCTAGTAGCAAGCCAGACCCAATCTGATGAATGACTGGGAGTGCCAAGCTAAAAATGTGGAAAGATTCCATTATGTATAGTATGCGTGTATTGTGAACAGTTTGAGTAACCATTCCAGTTTTAACAAAACATCCAACTAAATCTTTAACAAGCAATTATCTGCAGGATTAGGTTTCTGTGAAATTTTAAATGCTGACAAAGCACATCCATTTCTCACGCAACTTGTAGTATTCCTTTCTAAAGTGAATACATTGTATTGCTGTGTAACTGTTCTGATTGTTTCAAAGCAATGAGCAACTGCTAAACTCATGCCACAATACTGGCTTTCGTACACAATATTCGGAAAGTCAGCTTTTCTTAGATTAGGTTTCATTGCATTTGAAATTGTAATACATCGAGTTTTAATCCACTATTGACACAGTGCTACTATTGTTGTTTTATTGTCATAATGAAAGGTATTGTAAAAATAAATGTGCACTCGGGGAACTCCCTAAAATACAACCAGTTACAAAAACTAGAGTAGCAAAATGATGCCTTTATCACTGCGACCCGGCTCCTTGCTTTGCCAAATGTGTATGCTTTTCCCACCAGCATGACGTCAAGCCGATTGACAGCGATAAACCTTTGTACCCAACAGTGACTGTGTCCCCAACTCTTAACTGCAAAAGAGAAGATGCAAAAACAGAAGGATGAACAGATGTGTGTACTTCAGTTACTAAGATGTCAGCTTTAGTAAGGAGATGCAGAGCTGTTCAGATGCGACTCCTATGAATAACAGTTTCTGCATAAAAAATTGATAAAAAAAGGCTTAGCTGGGGTGTTACATTTTTTATTAGTGTCCCAACATGAATTCTGAAGAGAATGCAAAGTGGATTCACTATGCCAATTTGTAAAATCATTTATATGGGGTTAGTGCTAGAGATATTTTCATCAAACTGTTACTTAGACAGTGGTTCTCAAACTGTGGGGCGGGCCCCCCTGGGGGGGGGGGGGGGCGAAGTAACAAAAAGGGAGGCGCAAAGATGTGGGGTAAAAAAAGAAAACAAGAATCGAAAATATGAAAAATACATCTATTGGACCAAAACAAATTAACTTAAACTACATTCTGATACTAGAAAAATTAAATACAGAGTTCGATAAATGTCGATAAAAGTTAAGTAGGTATAATAAAATATGCATCTATGATATATCATTAATTAAAAAAGAATAAATTGGTATTAGTGGGCTCCTTTCAAAAAAATGTTAGGGGGGCACGATTAAAACTGTTATGGGTCGCAAATACTTAAAGGTTGAGAAACGCTGACTTAGGAAATCGGCAAAGCAGCAATCAGTGGGCTTCTGGGTCCTTTTAAAGCAGCCTGGCATGTGCTCTTTAAGGATATTAAAACGAAACTGAGGTCAAAATAATAAACTATTAAAAGAGACATTTTATTGCAAGGGTTCAATAGATGGAGGGCTGTTGAATTTGTCAAGCTCATTGACCTTGGTGCTTAATGCAATTCTTGTTTCCCTCATTTTATTGTGTCAGAGAAAGCTCTGCATATATGCTGCTCACCATGGCACCATTAAGACATTACTTTGTGGTAGAGAAGGTGAAAGGGTTCGGACAAGTGTACACAAGCTGTCAGTCTTTCACTGTAGGAAGAACAGGCATCAGTGCTCTAAAAGGACGAATAATGAACCCTCCTTAAAATGGCTGAAATACCTTGATCTATTCTCTCTCAGGGAAAAGGGCGCTCCAATGCTATTAATCATCATCCCCTCTGTCATTTCTCCACTGTACGATCTCCTCCTCTCCAAAGACAAATAGCTATATGCATTGGGTCCCAAAGGTATGGCTGGGTCAGGGGAGGCTTCTGGAATTTTAGGCCAAGCGGACAGAGTATTAGGCTTGACAACTGATCTGAGAGTGCCTGCTCTCACTGATTACGCACTGTCTTGAAAATAAATATTCTGTAATAAATCTTTCGTGAAGGATAAGATTTAAAAAAGATGGCCATGAAGCAGCTTAATTGGAATCAAAAAGTAAAGTATTTTTAGAAGTCCTGCAGATTACAGTGTATTCATTTTTATAGGATGTGGACTGAGGCCGCATTCAGGTGCTAATGTAAGGCTGTGCCTTTGAGGGTTCAGGGGCTCTTCACTGACATGTTCAACAATTCCTTTATGATCCACAGGCAGTGGCTGCCCTTACATAATTGATGACGGCAATGAAGACACCATCAGTGTACTGGTGCGACTGATTACAGAGAAGAAAGGTGCGTCAGATACAGTATGAGGAAGCCTGATGATGAACTGCAGGAAAAGATGTCCTGCATGCCAAGTAAACTTTGAAATAACTTGATTTTGCTTTGTTATTTAGAAAATGCTGCTGCCTTGGAAGAGCTTCTGAAAGAATATGAAAGCAAACAGAATACTGTGAGCAAGAGATCCTCCATCAGGTATGCAATCACTTTACTTGTTTCTGGGACTTTCTGGTAGACTGTGGTGTTAGGTGAGCCAATTTCACATACACAATGTGGGACAAATTTGGTTGAACTATCCCACAAATCTATTGACTTCTCCCTCATTCACATTTGGTCTCCCATGTCGATAAATTTTCGAATGACACTCTAGGGTGAGTTGAAAAGGGGGTTCTAGTGGTCACAGTAAAGGTTTACAGTATTAGCCATGTTAAAGTTTTCAGTTTTAGCCCATGTCCCTCTTCTCACTATTGAAATTTTGTTGTTTGTATTATTGTTATATTGTTTGACACTTTTAGTGGTCGTAGTAGTATTGTCATAATAAATTAGAGTGTACTAAAAGACATTTCATTTTATTTAAACACAAACCAGCTTATGTGGTGTATTCCTTATCCCTGTCTCCATACTATTTTTTTCAGTGGTGCTCGCTTTATTAACAGGATGTAAAAGTTTAGTTAGAGTTGGTACCAATTTATTTTGGAAGTGGAGCATTGGTACAGTAAGGGTCAGATGATGAACCACAGGCACGATTTGAACCAGCAACCTTGTGGTTTTAAGTCCAGTCCCTTAGTCTCTAAATCTCACTGCCTGCTTGTGTAAAAAATGTACTTCTTGTGTCATATGAAGATTAGATCGACTTTTCTTGTTAAACAAAGCTGTGTGCTTGTTTAATGCTGTCAGGCTAGACCTGGAAATACACGCGTCACCAGTGCAGTCATTCATGTCTGATTTACTCGCATTAACACCTTCATGTATTGCATACAACTATAAAGACCTTTTGCCGGTTATACCCTATAATTTTGTGGCTTTGGTCACACTCTGGCACTTGTATAGGATCTTGACCTGGAAAACTGATGGATTTACGTTCTCATGAAATCAACATTGGCATTTAACCTGGCCATTGGCAAGTACATCTTTTAGAGAATCTACACCCATGAAAGGGGCTATATGACCTCATAGTTATTTCTGTATACAAAAGAACTTGAAATAAGGTTGGTGTCTCTGGATATTTAAAATTAAGGAAAATAATGTTTTCTACTTAATGACCCTATTTCTGCTCAAAGGAGAATTTGGTGCTCTAAATTGTTTATTTATAACCTAGCATAGTGACCAGGGGATTTGTGTGAATCCCCGATATCTGTCATGGACTTCAGTCTCCATCACTTCTTTATCAATGTTTGTGTCAGAGGCCAATGTGCATGGAATTGGGTGGCACACAATTTCATGATACCCATTTTCCCCGAAACACACAAGCATTAAGAGATGCATTGTTTAATTAGAAGCACTGAGGTAGTGAACAAGCTGGCATGCCTGTTCCTGTGCTTGGAAAAACTCTTTTATTTGCTCCTCGGTGACTAACAGCAAAAGGATAAATTAAGCCAAAAAGTATGAACCCTAAGACAAGCTGCCGTTGAGCATCAGTAAGGGGTTCAAAGGAGTCTGGCTATGCGCACAGGCCAAGGAAACAAAAGCAGGATGCACTTCCACTGAGAGCACAGTTGCCTTCATGCATTAATAGAGCGGCCATATTATTCATTAAATGCCTCGCAGGCTGTGAACTCCCAGCAAGGACAACAAGGAACCACAACAGTACAGTGGAAAACATGACAGTCTGTCTGGCAGGAGGCCAGCTGGTGCCTCTTACCTTACTCCGAGGCCGCGAGTTTCCACAAGTTAGCTTCACTCGGTGACTTTAGCCAGATTCTGATGCAGATGGCATTAGTTATCAACGCGCTGTGTTATTAAATAAGCCAGGGACTCTGGGCAGGGATCCATTCTGCATACATCACTTGGCAAATATCAGTCCTTTGTTAAAGTGTTACAAGCAGACATTTAAGAAAGGCCAAGAGCATCTGAACCTATTAAGAAAAGGTCAGACAAAAGTGAAGGCCATTAGGATTACAGTGGAACTTGCTGTTGTGTAAGGCCATATTGGCACTTCAGTAAATTTTTTTTTTTCCTCTCTTTCATGCAGATTTCCTCCTCTGCCCCAGCTGCACCAGTTCAAATCTCTACCCCACCTCTGCAAACACCAGCAGCACCTGCACACTGTGCATGGACTTGTGGCACCCAGTGGCCCCTGCTGCACCCGCTGTACACAGAAGAAGTGGCCAGAAATCCTGGTACCCACTGACACAACAAAGTCCTCAAAGGTGGGAAGCAAAAACACCCGTCCAGGAGAGATCACCATCCTGTCTGTGGGCAGGTAAGAAGACTACTAATAAGCAAATGTGCACTCAGCCCAAGGCTGCCATAAATCTAAATTTGCTCCAATCCTCCTCTGGTGTAAACCGAGTTTTCGTTGAAACTTGCTGCTGCTCTGTAACACAGTATATGTGATGACACGTGCTACTAATGGCACTAAATACTGATCAGTTTAAGATGGCCAGCTAAATCCAAGTTAGTGTAACAGAGGAAGACACGATCATGAATCGTGTTTCCCAAAATATGACAACAGTACAAGCGCTTAAGCCAGAGTGAGGAGTGCCGAGATGAACGGAGCCGCTCAAACATTTTTGCCTGACTTGTGTTTCTGCTCCTCAGGTTTCGAGTGGCCCACATCCCTGAACTGAAATCAATGCCACTGGAAGAGCTCAGCCCCCCAGAGTCAAGTGACACAGACTCCATCGACACTTCACACACAGAGCCAGCAGAAGAGAAATCCCTTTTGGGGGGCTCCTCTTCATCACGTGCCAAGTCCAAGTGGCTGAAACCTGGGGACAGCAAATTAGAGGTAAGCAGCTGAGAAGCACCAGTGATGCAAGCAACCTGCCCAGTGCTTTTTAAATCAAACACGTTCATGGGATTTTCAAAGTCTACATCTGTTAGTCGCAATTCTTCTGTCTGAGACTTAATTGGGATTCAGTTGGCTTTGGTTTCAGAAGTGGTTCAGATGCTCCCTGCTCCTTGAACACACTTTGGATTATGGGACTATTGCGTATAATGCCTTTAAAAAAAGCATGCCAGGCCCAAACACAGGTGCCATGACATGCTTTTCTCTGTGCTTTTTATGCACTAAAATCCTTCCACGACTAACTTTATTACAGCATGAAACTTCAAGACAAATCCCTGTGCTGATCACCTTGCAGTCTCCACGCAGCAGTATTACAACCGCTGAACCGCAGTCACGTTGGGTTATCAGCTGTTTGACAACATGTCCTAGAAATCTTTCTTAGAGGGAGGGGAGTCCTTCGCTTTAGTTCTTTAATTTAATTTAGACAATCTCTGCAGTGGGACCACTTTCAGCACCCATGACGGGATATGCGTCCGTGTGAAGGACAAACAACATAGGAATCCTTTCCTCAGATGCTTGTGTTCTTTAAAAATCTGGGGAGGCACGGTCAGTCGGCCCTCAGACAAGGGGTCTCTGTCAAGATCTGTAGCCCTTTCTCCTCTTTGGCTTACCTTGCTTGTTTCACAGCATGACAATTTAGACCCTTTTTTTCCCCCCTACTCATTACAGGACAGAAAACTCATCATAAAGCTGGGAGAAACTAATCTTATAATATAAAGGTAATAACAAATGCCTCCATGATGTGCTGGTTGGGGCTTCTAGCTGCAGTAGCCTGCCTTTTTGCTTGCTAAGCGTCTTTCTGCAATGCAGTAGCTGCTCCTTAAGGAATACGTGTTTGTTTTTTTGCATGTTATTTCTTTCAAACTCTCTCCTTTTTCACTTTAGTTCCCGTTTAGCTGGTTAGAATCTTGTCATTGTTGTTCTGCTGTCTTTTTATTTCATTGTTCTATTTACCAATGGTATATGTCCTAGCCTGAACTATCGCCAAGAGCAGAAAGCAGCTGTGCTGTCACTTAGTTATATTGTTCAAATGAGTCGGGACCTTTTGTGCTTCACACTTGTGTGCCAGGGAGTCACAGGCGACCCTGCAGCTTGTTGCGACAATTCTACTTTGCAGGGGAAATCAATCACTGGGAGCACCGCGCTCTGCAGGTTACTGTTTGAAAAGGCAGCTACTTCTTTCAGTAAAGCGCCCTCTTCTGCTTACTTTCCACATGGCGTCTCAGAAGCGCAGCAACAGAATCCAATTACATTCTGAAGTAAAGTGTTTCCTAAATATGTCAGGCATATGAACCAAAGACAAGACAAGAGCCCCACACCCGGTGAGCTCTCTGACAAAAGAAAGTGTGTCAAGCCCTTACTGTATGCCAAGGAGCCCGCCACTGAGGCCAGTGCAAATGAGAACTAGTGTAATGAGGGGTAAGGTGGCACCATCTGGCAGGATGTTCAGAATTGACTCATTTGATGCCAACCTTAAATGAAGGGACAAAGGCCAAATCTGCACACGAGCCACTTCAGTACTGGGTTAGGTAACCACACTCTTGGTAAACAGCCCCCATTTTTTTTTATTCAGTTTATACTTTAATATATTAAACCTTGAGTTTGTGTGTTTTCTCTCTCTGGTATATCCACACCACTGAGCCTTTTCCTGCCAAATTTTACACAGGGGCACAGAACGGGTCACATTTTGTTTTGACACATTTCCCCCGGGGGAACTTGATGCAGTGAGCACACCTGCACCCTGGGCACTGCCAGATACCCCTGCTCGTGATAAACACGCTGGCCTTTAACTTATTAGTTACTCACTGCGCACTAAAAGGTGTCAGCGGGCACTGGGCTCACATGGGACACACAGCTGCTCCTCCCAGAATGCACCGATACTGTCCCAAATAAAACGGCCTCATGCAATCCAAGAAAGGAGGACGGTCCAGAAATAATATGAAATCCATGGAAACTGTTGGAAAATTAGTCAAAACAAGAAGAACGGCCACTAAGTCCGCATCAAGAAGGAGAGGGAGGACGGCCGAGGTCACATGCCCGCTGTCCCCTGCCCGTACAGCACTCAGTGTTCATTCCCTTTTTCTTTTACAGGTAAACAACTGATGGAACAATCACAGTTTGGCCAAATTCTGGGAAGACCAACTGCTGACGTCAAACGAAGGCTGAAAACTTGGAAATGTGCAACACACGTCAACAAAGCCCAGAACAATCTATAAAACTGTCACTTTAATCTCAGATTTGCTTCTCATGTCTAGGAGGAGCGTTAAAAATGCTTTATTTTGGCAAAATTGCTGAAGAATCAAATTAGCCTTTCATAAAAGTTTATTTTTTCAACATGAAAACACTAAACGGCTTCTTTTCACAGCCACTGCCAACAGTCCTGGAGTGGCAGGAAAAAGCAGCAGCAAGTGTTGGATTCGAGATTCTTGCTCTTATTTAGGGAGCACAGAGACGGGCAGGCTGGGGTTCAGACAGGGGAGGTGGATGGAGCTGCGGCTTTGGGCCCCAGTGAGCCGAGACGGCGCAGGATTGGCGACACTCTCTGAATGTAGTGTACCCCTAGGATCGGCCTGACAGTAAAGGGCCTGTAACACGGTAATCGAAATCTGCTGTTACAAGGGCCTGCGACTACCCAGGTGACCTCGGAGCCGCAGCATACGAGTGGGAATTCTGGAAGTGAAAAAATTCAAACACAACCCCTCAGCCTGCCCTTTATACAGGAATCAACTACAGCGGGTACTCCGAGAAAGGGGGCAGCAACAAGCAAAGCATTTGTGGGCACTAAAATAACAAACATAACGCAAGTTGTGAACCCATGAGGGGTGCCCTCTGCTAGCAGACATTAGGACACCCTTCACTTCTGGCCCTGGTGAAACCGACACAGCCGACTTATTACCTCACGCTGGCCGTAGGCACCTGGAAAAGGATTGGCTGGGAGAAAATCGAATAAATATTCATGCGGGCAAAACCACTTTTTATAGTGAAGTAGACATATTGTTAAGAAGGTTTACAAAAACTAAAAAAAACGTAGCGTTTACATGTTGCTCTCACTTTTCGTTGTTTACAGAAAGTTATGTTTTCTTGTTATTATCTTGTAATTTATTGGTTGGGTGCTTTAAGGTTTTGTTTTTTTTCCTGTCAGGATTGTGTTTATTATTTACCAGAATGTCTCATTACTCTACAACCTTGTAGGTTTAATTTATTTGTTTCATTCTTCTTTGCTAGGAGATTTATGTTCTTTAAGTAAAGAATCAAATTTCAAACCTGCCTTTCTGTCTCTTTATTCTCACCAAACCCCGTAACAAAAGTGACAACTGGCTGTGACGACTGTTACTATGATGGCGTCATTCACAGAGAACGCTGATTAAAGTTAAGATGACCAGCCAGACTACATCTACCCAAACATGAGGAGCACTCCAAATTGAAGCACTTTGTGCCAGCGCTTGCTTTAAGGCCTTGGCAATACTTCCCACGTGCGCCAGCGGTGACTAAAACGCATTTGGACCTGTGGCGGTCTGTTCAGACAGTGACAGTGCTTGGTCAACGTCACACCCCTAACACTCTCACAGCAGAGGACGAGAGAGTCGTGTCGGTTATTACTGAGGAAAAATGGAAAAGGTAACCTAAAGTGAGGGCGAGAATGAGTGGGGGACCTGCATGAGGAAGAAATATTTGTCCATGTCCTCTTTGCACTTTGATGACCTGTTGCGTTACATTCAGTTCTTCATTCACCTGCGTAAGAGCGTCTCCTCAGAATTCACCAATATGGATGCCACACACTGACAGAGGATGTGCACCCTGCTCTGTTAACAATACACGTGTTCAGGCTGCAGAATCCCCCGGCTTTTCCCCAAATGTTTTTTCTTTGCCTTCGCGTATCGATTTTGCAGATATTTCCATTTCTGCCATACAAACTTTCATCTTTGCCCAGGGTGTAGGCGGGCGATTTCTCACCTCAAATTCGTGCATGTTTGGCTAATTCTGCTGGATTGTATAGGTGTGGGTGTGACGTATCACTTTACACAACTCTTCCTTGGATGAGCCCACGCTTTCCTACACACACACACACACACACACACAGGTTCACGTGGTCACAAAATACTGGATCCACACGGTCAGCAACAAAAGGGTCCTGCTGCCATGAGGGCTGAAGAAATTTATGTCACCCGTGCACCCTAAACGCAGACTTGCCAAGTACAAACAGGCCTTTAGTCATGGTCAGGCTCCAACTCCACCACAACACCCCACTAGTCTGAGGATGGATGGCACCATTTTTGCAATATTTAATTAAATGGACTTTATTTTGGTCTAATATAAGGAAAACAGCATGGGTCAAAAATGTCAGCCAAATCTCAAACTTGCATCTGAAAACATAAAGATGGAGGTAAACAGTGAGGCAGTGAGGTTTCTTGCACCCGACATGAAGACCATTCCGCATACTACACATTTTTCTAGAGGAGAAATTACATTAAAAAAGAAAACTGGAGAAAAGCTGATAAAGACGACACAGTTGAGGGTTTAAGGAACTGCACCCTGCCATCCCTTAATGCAGAAACACCCCAAGTGATGTAAAATCATATCGATGGCTTGGTTCAAACTGAAGCTTGTCCCAAATGTTGTTGGCTTTTGTCTTTCTCCGAGGTGACTTGAAATGTGTAAGTGACGTTTCTTTTATGTAATTGTAGCACAGACCGGTGAAGTGACCTGCTCAGGGTCACAGTGGCAGCAGCTGCATTTGAACCCACAACCTCCTGAAGTCCAAGGCCTTCACCACTACGCCACACTGCCTGCCTAATATTTTTTTTTCTTACCGCAATTCCAGTTGTGTTGACCCGAGTGCCGCGCACTACACCGACTTTCACTGCCATCCCATACTAGGCTACTCTGACAGTTGTGACATCTCAAGGTCACATTCCCAGAGCTTGTCCTCCGACTCGTAGCTGGCAATAAGCCACTTCAATCATCGTATGCGTTTTCTTTCCAGATTTATTTGACTTTTTTAGCATTTAGAAGGGCATCCGTGACGTCAGTAGAGCAGCAACAAGACCAAAGAGGGGGACTTTAAAAGAAATGTTTACTCGTATACTCAACAGTAAAGCAAACAAAAATAAATCTTAAGATTATAAATAGCTAAAAGTCAAATCATACTAGAAAGTCAGAGCGTTCTCTGACCAAGGATTTCATCCTGGGGAAGGAAGAAGAAAAACAGAACACATTACACACTCATGGAGCACACACACAGCATCCTCCTCAAGGCTCATTAGCCATTAAAATGAAACTAAATTACACCGATAAAAGGAGACACTGAAACAAAGAATCCACGGTACAGTATTCAACACTAATTATAACAGAACTTCAAACAAAATAAAATGCAAATTTAAAAGGGTAACATCTCCCATGATACTGCTTTAACTCAGAAGCCCCCACTTGGCCTAGTGGTTAGTTACGAGATGCTGGAAATGAAGAACTGAAAAGGGGGAAGCAAAAAAGGAACATCACATCTAACATATAGCAATAGTAGAACGGTCTCATGGTGTTTCTGACCTCTGCTTAGCGAGTGAACCACTTAACGGATTTAGATCGGGCTTTTTTCTAGAATTTGCTTGAACATTCTGGTTAATTTTGGAACTTCTCTTGCTGCGCTAAGAATCATAGTTCGCTTGCAGGAGCGATATATTCACGTTAATCCGAGACAGGGGCTGCAGGCCGAGGAGAGGGGGAAGCGTGACGTCAGGAGTGGGGAGCCGGGCAGGGCCCTCCTCACTGTACTATGAGGGCAAAGCCCCAGGGGACAGCTAGTCTAGCATATAATAATAATAATATACGTTGGAACGTAACTTAACTTCTAATATCAGCATACAGGGGCACAAACACTCAAACAAGTAAATTTAGACGACAGAAAGCCTTTTGGCTTTGCACTCAGAAATTAACAAAATGAACGGCCCTGCACCCACCCCAGTATCTATTGAGTTTTGAGGGGAGTTCTTTGTGAACCCCATATTACGTGTTTTTTGTATTTTTATCTGTGTTCTCTGGGTGTCTGGAACATTCTCAGATGGGCTGCCCTAGAGTATTTTATTAAGTAACTTCAAGCCCAAACAAATTTAATATGTACGAGGGGTGTTCAATAATTTATCTACCCGAGTATGAAAGAAAGTAGCAAGCATGTTGAAACAAGTCTAGGCACGACGCGACACGTCTCAGGGTTACTCATGCGCAGTTGTGGCTCAGTGCGAGTCTAACATTCCAAGAGACAGGATGTCAGGAGAGTCTTCTTGCTAATCAAGTAAGAAAATGCTAGATTTGGAGCAACGTTCAGTGATAAAATTTCTCACAAAAGAAGGGAAAGAGCCAAAGGAGATCCATGAACGCATGACTGCAGTTTATGTAAGGTCTGCCACATCATCTTACAAAGTAAAATTTTGGCACTAGTGGGGTAGAGAGTCCATTGAAGATGACCCTCACACTGGACAGCCTGTGGAAGTAACTTCCACAGAAATGTGCAAGAAAGTTGTCAGACAGACGAATTAAGCTGAAGCAAATGGGCATCTCAGCAGGTACAATTTGGAAAATAATGCATGACAAGTTGGGCATGTCAGAGGTCAGTGCAAGATGGGTTCCAAGAATGCTGATGCCATGTCAGAAGGCCATGAGGCTCCAGTGCTGTCAGGAGAACTTGGAGATGCATCATGAAGATCAAGTGAATGTTTTTCACTGTTTGGTGACTGGAGACGAGACTTGGGTCTATCACAGAGATCCTGAGTCCAAAATGGAGTCAATGCAGTGGAAGCACAAGTCACCCCCACACCCCAAAAAAGTTCAAGACAGAGAAATATGCAGGAAAAGTCATGGCAACTGTCTTCTGGGATGTTGAAGAACTTTTGCTTCTCGAGTTCATGCTGCACAAGACAACCATAACCGGGGAGAGTTATACCAACACAATGATCACTTCGTGGGAGTCAATCAAGAAGAAAAGATGAGGAAAATTCATAAGTAGGCATGCTGCTTCTTCACGACAAGGCGGCAGTTCATATGTCACGTCAATCACAGGCTGCCACCCGAGAATACGGGTTCTAGCAGCTGAACCATCCGCCCTACAATCCTCACTGTGCTCCCTCAGATTATTTCCTGTTCCAAGTTTTGAAGAAATCTCTCAGTGGACAGCGGTGTTCAAGTGATGAAGACGTCAAGGCTGCCCTGGTTTGAAGGTCAAACAGAAGATTTTGTTTCAAAGGGATTAAAATCATTGCAGGAAAAGTGAATGAAGTGTATGGAGCTATCAGGGGACCATATTGAAAAATAAAAAATATTTTGAAAACTCTTTTCTTTCCTACTGAGGTAGATAAATTATAGAAAGCCCCTCATAATAAAGAAAACACACTGATAATGATAAAAAATAAAATCAGTCTTACCGTTCAGTCGTCGCAGGAGACTGCCTTTCCCTGCGTGCCAGTTGACCACCTGCTCAGAGTCGGGAGGATGCAAAAACTGAAATGCTCTTGTGAACACCTCTCATATGAACTAGGCGAGAACATGCACTCCAGAAAGTCGAGCCAGCCAGCCACATACACGCTGCAGCTAAACGTGACCCAATTCCAAGGTTTTGTTCTTTTTTTTTTTTCAAGCATTCAGATTCATTTTGCACATGATCTAAATTTGGATCGTTGAATAAAATGGGCATTGAATAAAAACAAATCTGTGAGCCCTTACTGAGCACATGGACACCAACATCATGCTGGCTGCTGTGCTACTTAACCTCGTTTTCAGTGCAGGACGTCTGCGAATTTGTCAGCTTACGAAGGCAAGGAAGAGAGACTGCAAATGAAAACCTGTAGCTGTTGCTTTGAGCGCAATTATTACTGCTGTATCTGTACAGAGAGAGCCGTGGGCACGAGAGAGACGCTCAGGACTGGCAGAGGCAGTGCATTGCCAATTTAAGAAGGTCAAGGGGGACAGCCACGTGTAGAAGTTAGGCTGTATTGGCTGGAAAGAGTCGCCGCAAATGCTTAACATCCACCTCCTCACTTTCATTCATCAATACTGTGTGACAGATAGGGGGCGCTCTCGCTCCCTTGAACCCTCGGATCAAACGGCAGACACTAGGTAAAAAGTCCAAATATAATTTTATTAGGACAATAATGTGCACAAAGCACCCTCCTCTCCACAATACTCATAAAAATCAATAATCACTACAATAATAATCAATCCTCCACTCTCCCAGACGCATTGCCACCCTTCCACCCAGCTCAGCTCAACATCTGGGATCTCCCACAGTCCTTTTATAGTCCGTGACCCAGAAGTGCTTCTGAACCCGCAGTCCATGTGACTAACTAGCACTTCCGGGTCAGATCAAAAAGTCTTCTTTTCATCCCGGAAGTACGTCATCCCTCCTGTCGCTGTGACTAAGATGTACTTCTGGGTTGTAGGGCACGTAATAGTCCTTGGGCCTCCCTGCAGCGTACTCTAGGGGCCCCCGTGGTATCCAGCAGGTCTGTGGATGGTCCACAATGCAGGGAGAGCTCCACCTGGCGGCCTGGGGGTATTGGCCGGGATGAACGGCCAGCCATACTGTATATCACAACTGTCATTCATCTTGATTTTCAAGGCAGAGATGATAATGACATAAAATGAGCTGCAAGGTGTACACTACAAGACAATTCTATTCAAGCAGGTCCAGTTCAAGTCACATAGTTGTATAAGATTTGGTACTACACACGAGTTCAGTGTTGGTTTTGGTTGTTCACACTTATCAGATCTGTGTCGCCGTATTCACCTCGGCACTAGGACTTCATCCTTTCTCGACCATACTAACTCCATGCACATTCATTGTATGGCTCACACTTTTCCATCCGTTAATTCCAGGGCTGTGGAGTTGGCACACAAAACGTTTGACCCCGCCTCCTCCATTTATGGCACCACTGGCTCCGCCTCCTGAATTTGTAGCCAGTCTCTTATATTTATGGAGTTGACTGGAAGCACACAGGCTACTTCTGAGCAGCCTAACCGGTGAAAGTTTGGGTTTAAAGGCTGTAGCAGTGACATTGTAGCTTTATGACTTATTAAAGAAGTTACAAACACTGAGTACAAAAAAACTTTCAAATTAAAAAAGAGGCAATATTTTTATTAAAATACTTGAAGAAAAAAAAAAAAAGGATAATTGAATTGGTATATGTAAATTTAGAAACTTTTTTATAATAAAATTTACATTTAGTCAGAGTCAATACATTGTTTATCAACGTCAACTCCCGTAACCCAATAATTAACTAAACAACTCGGACTCCACAGCCCTGTTTAATTCTGTTGACAAATCCACAGCCATAACAAGAAAATCGTAAACACAGAACAAAGAGCACAAGCATTTCCTCCAATAAGAGAATCATTTTCTGTTCATCCATAAGTTCATCTTGTATAACTGCTCCTGAAGGTGTCTGGCATGGAGAGTGATGGGGGGGTAAAGGCCGAGTCGGTTATGAAGTGAAGTCGCTTTTCTTCTTTCATTACTTGCTCTGAATCCTTATGGTGACAGTCCACACTTAGCACGGGTACCTGCTGCGGCTGCCACCATCATACATTCTGCTCTCTCCCCATCCGTCTCAATAGTGCTAGCCGACGTATGAGCACAGGAAGAAGTTGGGGCGAAGAGATTGGTTAGTTTTGCACATTTTCTTGCATCCATGTACAAATTTTACAATCTCTTAATCTGTTGCTTTTCCGTGCCACACTTTCTTTTTTAATCCAACTCTCTCATTCAGTCATCTTAAATTGGAAGGAATGTGATGACACAGTAGTCCTATGAAACCGCATGCTTTTCATCTTTAAAAGTATGTTCATATTACAATAAATACTTATATTTCTATTTAATTAAAGATAAACAGGTCAAATCCCGTTATAGCGAATACCGAAGTAATGAAATTTTCAGAACAACAAATACTTTTTGTTGGCCCAGACGTTCATACAACATCATGTTTAAGGGATTTCATTTTAACAAAATGTAAATTTCCGTATAATTCATCTTTTTTCAACCAAAAATGGCCACCGAAGACAACAATCAAAAATGCAAAAAATACTAATGCCATGCCTACACTTTTCGCAGAGTGTCGGTAATCCTGCAACAAGCTGTCTCTTTCTTGTTTGTTGTGAATTTACTGATGTCGCACAGTCTCAGCAAGAGCTTGGGCGTGACATCAAACACAGCCAAATTCTGAGTGACTGCTCCACCGAGCATCTAAGTGGGTAGTCATGTCGTGTGCAGATACAAAACTGTTAAGAGTTTCACAAGTGAGAAATGGAAAATAGAGGTACTACAGGGCGAGCCAAAAAGTACCACCACATTTCAAACGTTTATTCTACAAAAACGAAACAAGATCAAATATATTTCATTACGACACAAGAAAAGGTATACAAAATATTTTGTTTTCACTGTGTTTTAAAAATAATGTCTTCAAGGTGATGGCCATCATTAGCAATACACTCTTCCAAGACGATTTCTGAATGCTCGCATGACTTGAGGGTTTCAAGGTTTTGAGATCAGTGTGAGTATACCTTCGACTTGAGATTGCCCCACAAGAAGAAATAGCACGGAGTGAGATCAGGCGAACGTGAAGGCCACCCGACATTGCTGCGCAGGGAGATCAGCTTCCCATGAAACATCTCCCTCAAAACTTGCATGGATCTCCGTGCTGTATGAGCTGTTGCTCCATCCTATTGAAACCAGGCATCCACCACATCCACTTCTTCCAGTTGGGGCCGCAAAAAGTTCTCTAGCATTTCAATGCAACGTTCTGAAGTGACGGGGACCATTGCTCCCCACTCCTCAAAAAAGTAAGAGCCTACAATGCCAAATTCTGCAACGGCACACCAAAGTGTAACATACTCGTTGTGCAGGGGTCTCTGATGAAGTTCATGAAGGTTGATTTCAGCCCAGTAGCGAAAGTTTTACTTATTTATGCAACCATTCAAATGGAAATGTGCCTCGTCGCTGTACATGATGATGTCATCTCGATAAGCGATTTGCAGAATGTTCACACACACCTCTCTACGGCTCTCCCAGTCTCTCTCAATGACTTCCTGCACTACCATCATTTTGTATTGATGGAAACTAAAGTCGTCATGCAAAATTCTCTTTAAAGATGTGTTGGAAATTGGAGTTATACTTCAACGCTGCAGCATGCGTCGCGTCTCGTGAAGTGTTTATACTTGCGTGCATACTTTATATAAATCTGGAAGAATCCACCAGGTGGCAGTGTGGGATATTATCACGGTGAGAACATGTTCGGCTTCTCTGTGTTGTGAATTGCCTGGAACACCCATTAAATTCCGATGACACCTTACCGCAGTATGTTTGAAAAGAATGTTTATTGATTAAATCCAGGGATGTGTCCATTCCAGCAAGCATTGGGCACGAGTGAGAAACAATCCCTGGACGATGCCTCGGCTCATCGCAAGGTGAATACAAGCGCACACATACACTAGCGTCATTTTAGCGGCACCAAATCCCCAAATCTGCTCATCTTTGGAAGGAAACTGTAGCACACTGAGGAAACCCAGCAGGAAAACGTGTAAACTTCAGGTAGGGAATATCAGCGACGTGACTCCCTGCAAGACAGCAGCGCTAACGCTCCGCCACTGTGTCACACCATGTGTGTAATTATTAATTATTTATTATTTAAATGAAATTACCGATTTATCTGTAAAATGTAATATACAGTTAGGTCCATAATTATTTGGACAGAGACAACTTTTTTCTAGTTTTGGTTCTGTACATTACAACAATGAATTTTAAATTAAACAACTCAGATGCAGTTGAAGTGCAGACTTTCTGCTTTAATTCAGTGGGTGAACAAAGCGATTGCATAAAAACGTGAGGCAACTAAAGCATTTTTTTTAACACAATCCCTTCATTTCAGGGGCTCAAAACTAATTGGACAAATTAAATAACTGGAAATAAAATGTTCATTTCTAATACTTGGTTGAAAACCCTTTGCTGGCAATGACAGCCTGAAGTCTTGAACTCATGGACATCACCAGATGTTGGGTTTCCTCCTTTTTAATGCTCTGCCAGGCCTTTACTGCAGCGGCTTTCAGTTGCTGTTTGTTTGTGGGCCTTTCTGTCTGAAGTTTAGTCTTCAACAAGTGAAATGCATGCTCAATTGGGTTAAGATCAGGTGACTGACTTCGCCATTCAAGAATTTTCCACTTCTTTGCTTTAATAAACCCCTGGGTTGCTTTGGCTGTATGTTTTGGGTCATTGTCCATCTGTATCATGAAACGCCGCCCAATCAATTTGACTGCATTTAGCTGGATTTGAGCAGACAGTATGTCTCTGAACACCTCAGAATTCATTCGGCTGCTTCTGTCCTGTGTCACGTCATCAATAAACACTAGTGTCCCAGTGCCACTGGCAGCCATGCACGCCCAAGCCATCACACTGCCTCCACCGTGTTTTACAGATGATGTGGTATGCTTTGGATAATGAGCTGTTCCACGCCTTCTCTATACTTTTTTCTTACCATCATTCTGGTAGAGGTTGATCTTGGTTTCATCTGTCCAAAGAATGTTTTTCCAGAACCGTGCTGGCTTTTTTAGATGTTCTTTAGCAAAGTCCAATCTAGCCTTTCTATTCTTGAGGCTTATGTGTGGCTTGCACCTTGCAGTGCACTCTCTGTATTTACTTTCATGCAGTCTTCTCTTTATGGTAGACTTGGATATCGATACGCCGACCCCCTGGAGAGTGTTGTTCACTTGGTTGGCTGTTGTGAAGGAGTTTCTCTTCACCATGGAAATGATTCTGCGATCATCCACCACTGTTGTCTTCCGTGGACGTCCAGGTCTTTTTGCGTTGCTGAGTTCACCAGTGACTTGCTTTCTTTCTCAGGATGTACCAAACTGCAGATTGTGCCACTCGTAATATTGTAGCAATTTCTCAGATGGGTTTTTTATGTTTTCGCAGCTTAAGGATGGCTTCTTTCACCTGCACGGAGAGCTCCTTTGATTGACAGATAGATAGATAGAATTAATCCCAATGGGAAATTCACATTCTCCAGCAGCAGCATACCGATACAATAAACAATATTAAAGAATGATAATAATGCAGGTAAAAAACAGACAATAACTTTGTAAATAAACTTTGCATGTTGTCTGTTCACAGCAAAATCTTCCACATACAAGCACCACACCTCAAATCAACTCCAGGCCTTTTATCTGCTTAATTGATAATGACATAACGACGGACTTGCCCACACCTGCCCATGAAATAGCCTTTGAGTCAATTGTCCAATTACTTTTGAGCCCCTGAAATGAAGGGATCGTGTTAAACAAATGCTTTAGTTGCCTCACATTTTTATGCAATCGTTTTGTTCACCCCACTGAATTAAAGCTGAAAGTCTGCACTTCAACTGCATCTGAGTTGTTTAATTTAAAATTCATTGTGGTAATGTACAGAACCAAAATTAGAAAAAAGTTGTCTCTGTCCAAATATTTATGGACCCAACTGTACATACTTTAATGCTTTTCATCATGAAAGTGATATCAAGTATAAATCTAATGATTCTAAATGTGCAGAGAATATCATACATTTAATGTGCTCATTCTGGCGATCTATTGCTGGCGATTCGCTGCTGTCAGGAGCAGAGGAAGCCCTAGAAAAAAAGAGCATAGAAGACGGTATGTGAGAATTTTAAAACGTATCGTGTCATTACGATTGGGAACATGCAACGCTTGAATATAAAAGCACCACAAATACATCTGTATGTCGGCATTTTGCTTCACCACACCGAACCATTCATCAAACATCGAAGCGTGCACACCGATCTCGTAGGATCCGCAAAGCGGCTTTCTGCCACATGTAGATAGTAAACAGAGACTCTGACGTCACATTCCAACTTTTAGCACACTGTACCCCCCGACGTTTTGCTGGTACTGCAACTCGCGCACGCGTCGCGTTAATTTCTGAGGACCTGCTCAGAGGACACATCAAATGAACGCTCAGAACGCGTGGCAGCCATGATGCGGGCAGGAACGCGTTCTGAGCGTGAAGTATAAATGAGCCAGCCCTAAGGCAGAAGCATGTTTGCACACTGAATGTCTAGGAGACTGCAAAATTGATGCTCTTACAGCTTGGATGTTTTCAGGTGTTCATACAGTCCTAGGATGGCCTGGAGATTTTCTGTTCAATGTTGTACCCGTCTGTCTAAATTTAGCCACCCACTGAAGAAGTTGTTTTCTGATTTGGGACGTTACTGTTAGAAAGAATGCTGAAGTGCGCTCAGAAGGAGCATTGCATAGTGATGATGGATTCGTTGTTTTTGAAGAACACTATCCCCCCCCACCCCAATCCACTCGGCTGCCTCTATCTCGTGCAATGACCTTGACAAATGTGGTACTTCACTTTGGCTAACTCTGTAGAATACTGTATAGAGAAGGCAGATACAGTGTCAAGACTTCATTCAAAATAGGAACACTCAAGCATAAGAGCCATGACATGACCAAGTGTCCTGCTTTAGCTCCCATATTCACATTAGAACACCAGCAGCTCAGAATCACTGCTGTGGCACACCAGGAGAATGCCGAGGAAAAGCAGGTCAAAGCCTGGTGTTGAATGTTCTAAACATCATGCAACAAGCATGTTACACAGTAAGCCTGATCCTGCACAGGACCACCAATCACTTTCCCCTTGGTTTACAGTTCAAAAGACACAGCAGAGCAGCCATCTTTGCACCACTGCTGTTAGAGATGGTGACTCGCTGGCGACCCCGGTCACTATAGCATACGTATTTTCCCTGTATATGTATTTCTATAGTCCCCTGAATTTCATTACAACAGAATTCCACCTGTGGTTTGTTGAAATTGCTTTTTTATTTTTGATATCAAACTCTATTAATGCCTCAAGGCAGATGGTAGCCCACTGGGAAAATCCTTCCTGTCCCAACAGTAAATCGGAGTCTGTCTATCAGAATGTCTGAAGGTTCAATCAGCTCTCTAGGAACTGACCAGCCACAAGTGACCAAATCACTGCTCTAGCCAGTTATATTTACAACATGACCCTTAAAATAAAAATAAAAAAAAGACAGTGGCCAGAATACCAGATAGTTCCAAGTAATAGCATCCACCTCCGCTCATAACAAAGCCTGTGACACTTTGAAGCTACCTTCTTGGAATTTGTAAACTAAAGTCAGTGGGTCGCGGGTGAAAAAACAGATTAGTGGTCATGCATCACAATGGTTCAAAGGAAAAATATTGTCTTGCCGTCTTGCTTACACTCCCACCACTTTGACCCTACTAGTTCTTCTCAAAGTGAATTTTCGGATTACATAAATGTGGATGCAAACGCTGTAATCAATCCTCTTGTAGTCTGTCATGTCCCTCCTCACTGAAGCAATGCACAAAATCTGCTCAACTTTACTTCCATGTCTTCACTTTTACCTTGAATTCTTCTACTAAAACAGTAACATATGAAGAAGCACGATCTCACAAGCTCAAACCCCTCTCTCCGAACTTTGCACACTGGCAGTTTGACCCCAGGTTTGTTCTCCAATGCACACCTCTCAGCCCCCTAATGAAGTGTATCTACAAGCGTTCCGATTGTGATCCTGTTCAAAGGCAGAGTTAATCCAGTTTTTACTGTAATAAAATTTAAATGTGGCTCAACTATCATCTTGGACTGGCTGCTAGGAGACTGTCTTTCAAATGTTCACCTTGGCCAAGCACGGGAGGGTTTGTCTTGGTAGCTCAGGGCCTGACAGATTCCAAAACCTCTGGCGGTCTCAGATTAAGAAAATAAACACAGACACAGTATGGCCCACACTTCAGCCAAGTCATCCCTCATTATTTTCTTTTAAAGATTTAGCTTGGGCTTCTTACGCAGTGCTCTGCAAATAGTCCTTCAAGGAGCTGCAGGTAATCAAAACACGCTTCTGGTCATCTTCTTTGTGATGTCCGCAACACTCAAACCCCATGTTACTCCTTACAACGGCCTTTCAGTTGTTCAGCCAGAACAAACAACAGACTTGGGTGTGTGTGTGTCAGTGAGCAGAGAAGTAATGGAAGGCAGAAAATTAATTCCCCAGTCCTGCCTGGTTTTGTTTTTCCAATTGTCTTTAGCTTTACTGTTACAGCTTTTGAGCAGAGAATAGAAGAGTAGCAGGTGTTGGCTTTGGCTTTGCTCATCTAGGCTGTCTACTTGGAAAACAGCTAATCATGGTAAAAACCTTTTCAACATAAAAAAATACAAAGAAAGAGAAACTTCAAATGTTTGCACACCTGATATACAGTATATTGGATATCGAATTTACATAAAGCAAACTACTGTGGTGAACAAGGACATCAAAAACAGCAACAAATGAAAAAAAGGCACAATCCGACTGTAAACCAAAACGCACGTCACCGCGATCAAACACACTGTAAGGAACACACTACTTCTAGTACATCTTCCCTGGAATTTCTCTCCCACCTCAAGATTTTTTTTTTTTTTCTCCATTCAAAAATAAAAATTGAGAGAACCGAATATTTTGTGTTACTTAAAAAAAAAAAAAAAAAAAAAAAACAACCATCAGATCCTCAGTACAATGGTGGGTACACAAGTTCTTAAAGACACAAATGCTAGCCTTTCCGTACATAGTTGACCTCCATATCTGAACTTTGTAACATTTCAGAGTTGTGGGTCTGTGTAGTTGAAGCAGAAAGCCTGACAGGCCTTATGAAGAATGTGGAAGAGATACCGGGACAGCGTACTGTAGCTATTAGCTAAACAAAGGGGCTCGATGGACTGAATGTTCTCCTCTCATTTCTCAAAATTCTTCCTTTCTTAGAAACATAAGTTGATTTCCAAATAAAGTATGTTCTACTAAATGGTTTGTTTGCTTATGTGCTTAAACTGAACTCAGTCATAATTCCGTAAAGTGATACCTATGAAAGAAAAACAAAAAAGAACATTTACTTTGTGCAGTTTTTACACCGATTAAAATAAAATCCATTATACACTAGAGCTATGACTCAATTAGAACCAGGAAACCCAACCACTTAATAGCTGAAAATATAATCTAGTTATGCAGATCTGTAATGAAATAATACAATGTGTCACAAAGTGAATGTAATTTTGAAAAAAAAAGCTCCCTTAAAAAAGTCAGTTCTAAGAATTAAAACAAAAAAGTGATCAAAACCTCACTAGAAATGACATTATGTACTGCTCAGAAGGAAATGAGAAAAACAAAAGCTTCCTGAAAAAAGATACGGGAATGACCCAAGTCAAACTAGCCAAGCTGGATCTTGGTGAATGCAGTGTGCAAATACAAAGTGCCTTATTATTCAAAAATGATTTCTCAACAAAGACGACTTACTGTGTGCGTGGCTTCAAAGAATGTTCTCTTTCAGAGCAAGTTCAAAGGAAAGTATTACGCCATTAACATTTATCTTAATTTCATTTCTTTTCTTTCGTTCAAAAGTAAATCATCCCAAGGGACAGACTGACAGAATGTCCTACTTAGTCAGCTCATCAGAATTTCACACATCTGTGTTATTAAATAGGGTAATGTTTAAACAATTCAGAAGTGAAGCATTTTTCCCCAAGTATTTTAACCAAAATTAAGCCAACTGACTAGATTTTCCACCAAAACCCAACCACATGTATCTACACAAAGGAAATGTCACATGTGCAATTCAAAGACGACAATATGGCCTAAAGGGAGACACCCCTTCAAATGACTGAGTTCTGGTGTTTCTATCAGTTTTACTATTAACAGGTGTATAAAATCAAGCACACCGCCTTGTAATGTCTATCATCAATCACTGGTAGTAAACTGGGTGGTACTGAAGAGCTCATTGAATTTAAATATGGCACCGACATAGGCTGTCACCTTTGCCACAAGTCACGGAGTGCAATTTCCACTTTGCTAGATCTGCTCCAGTCTGTAAGTGCTAGGACTGAGAAGTGGAAGTGTCTAGGAGAAACAACAGCTCTCTCATGAATCGGTAGACCACGTAACCTCACAGAGTGGGGATGTCAAGTGTGTAAAGAAATTAGCTATCTTCTGTTGCATCACTCAGAACAGAGTTGTAATCTACAGCAAGAATTGTGCGTTGGGAGCCTCATGAAATGGGCTTCCATGTCTAAGCAGCTACACACAAGCCTATGACCATTATACACAAGGTCAAGCATTGGCTGGAATGGTAAAAAGCACTTGGTGGAAACATGTGCTCTGAAATGACAAAGCACATTTCACTATCTGGCAGTCTAATGGGTAAATCTGGTGTTGGTGGATGCCAGGAGAACGCTACCATCGGGACCAGCACAGAGACCTGGGAGGCAATGGAACGCTGATTACAAGCCAGGAGTTCTTGTCCAACTTCAGTACCCTGACCACATACAGTAAATGCTCTTTTTTTGGCTGAATGAGCACAAATTCCCACAGAGGCACTTCAGAATCTTTTGGAAACCCTTCGCAGAAGAGTGGAACCAGGTTTGGAAAGATAGAGTAACCTATCTTAATACCCCCAGTGTTGGAATAGGATGTCCTGTAAGTTCATACAGATGTCTGCAAAAGTTTGTGGCCATACAGTGCATATTGGAGGTTGCAAACGTACACTTAAAACCATTCTGAGCAGCCTAACTCAATATTCCAAAGTGAATCTTTTACCAGCACAAACTGCAACATGGCAATGCTCTCTGTTTTTACAAGCAACACTAACCTTTGTTTGAAGAATTTCCTTTTTCAGTAGCATGTACACATCACTTACCGTCTCACCTTGATTATAGCTTACACTGTAATTTAATTTTTTCTACATGACTGCATGACTTCTTCCAACAACAGCAGGTGCATGGCTGTAACCATATACAGTATATGGATGTACTAAACTCATAGTAACTCTTTGCAAGATGACAATGAATTATTTCTGAACTTAGACAACTCATCATGTGCCCAATTTTGCTTCAAAAACAGAGGCATCACTGTCAATGCATAGAGGAACCGGGCGTAAATATATCACCAGTTCAGAAACATCTATGCAGTTTTAAATGCTGCTTATTTAACATTCACTCTCCTGGAAGAAAAGCAGCTCTGGTAAATATTATATCAAGTAAATAAAAACTCAAGATTTGTGCCTTTTCACTGAAACCTAGCTTGGCAAATGTGACACTGTTCCCCCAGCTGAGGCATCACCAGATGGGATACACAGTCCTTCATAAATATAGAAATACTGCTCAAGGAGGTGGAACTCAAAAAAGCTCCAGCAGATTACGAAGTATGCAGCTAAAGTTATTGGGGCTGATGTAGATGATTTGACTAGTGTGTGTCAGAGGGCAATGCTAAAGAAACTGGAAATCATCTCAACTGATGACAGACATCCATTACATGTAGAACTAAACTTCAGTAAATCAGGAAGGATAGTTGCTTTGAAAACCCACACAAATCGCTCCAGAAACTCCTTTCTTCCTAGTGCCATACGACTTTTCAATAAGAAATATCGGAGATAATGTTTAAGGTTTTGATATATATCCTGTTACCTTTGTTTTTTTTTTGGCATAAATATGTTTTATCTAACTGCCTTACCTTAACCTTTCTTATTTCTATTTGTCTGTTTTATTTCATTCTGTCTGTTACCTGTTATTAGATGCAACTGAGAAGGCAAATTTCATGTTTTCCTGTGTAAACATGACTAAATAAAGAAACCTAACCTAACCTAAACCTAACCTTGGAAAAAATCATTGTGACAAAAGGCAAACTGCTTTTAAAATTTAGGGAAATCCACATATATTGAGGCACTAATTTTAAATATTAAAACAGATTCCAGCACAATTGTAGCACCAGAGCCATATTCATTGTTCATGACTGAATTGGGCAACCTTCTATCTGATTTGGGTATACTGTAAATTATGATCATGGAGAATTTCTCAGATTGTCAAAAGTCCAACTCATAATCAAAACCGCACTAATTTAGAATTTCAACTCTGAGTTATAATGAAATCTAAGTATTACTCAAAAAGTTATTTCTGATCACTACTTAACTTATGTTTGATTTGGACCTACCCTTACCAATACATTCACACAAGACAATAAGACATCTAGATTGTAATTCTGCTTCAACATTTATACATACTTTGAGAAAGTCAAGTGTAATCATGGAAAACAATTTAGATCAGTTAACATCAAATTTTAATATGACCTTGAAAGAGGCTTTGGACAGAGTTCCTCTCCTTAAAACAAAAGTGATCAAGACACACACAAACTCTCCCTGGATTAAGCTCTTAAATTAGAGTGTCGAAAACGTGAGCATAACAACAAGGCTTCAGGTCTTTCAAATTGCATAGACAGAGAGCGTTAGAAAAAGCTTGCTCACACTAGTATTCTAAAGTAACAGATGATAATAATAATCCTTGTGTACTGTTTAGAACAGTGGCTAATTTAACAAATGGGAATTCAGATCTACAGTGCAAAATACCAACAGATATTACCAGTTAAGACTTTATAAACTTCTTTAATGCGAAAATTAAAAATAGGAGATCTCAACATAACAATGTAGACTGCATACTAGCTTGGTAAACTTTCTGCCCTTACATTCAACACTTTAGAAATTTTAATCCTGTAACAGAAAATAAGTCTTAACATTAATTTCTAAAATGAAACCTACTACTTGTCCCCTAGATCCAGTGCCAATAAAACTACTAAAAAGCGTAATGAATGTTCTTGCAGCATCTATTCTTACATTATTAATAGCTTATTATTGCATAGCACAGTATTTGATGCAATAAAACAGTCAGTCATCAAACCATTACTTAAAGTCTGACCTAGACCCGCACATACTAAATAACTACCCATTTCAAATTTACCCTTCCTCTCCAAAATACTAGAAAAAGTAGTCACCAACCAGCTTCAGTCTCACCTTATACATCACAATTTGAGAAATTCCAGTCTGGCTTCTGCACCATTCTTAGTACAGAAACGGCATGAACGCATGTTTGTAAGCAACATTTTGACATCCTCTGATGAAGGAAATTCCACTGTAATTATGTTGTTAGACTTAAGTGCAACATTTGACACCGTTGACCATTCTATTTTACTACACAGACTGGAAAAAGACATGGGGCTTACAGGCACAGTCCTTTCCTAGTTTAGTTTTTATTTATCAAATCAATTACAGTATGTACAGAAATGTGCTGTGCTCTTTCATTATACACAAAACTTGAGATATGGTTTCCCGCAAGGCTTAATATTGGGATTTTACTGTTTTCACTTTACATGATTCCAGTGGGATCTATCATTAGAAAACATAATGTTGATTTTCACTTGTATGCAGAGGACACCCAGTTATACATCTCTTTAAGAACAAATGAAGTTTCTCCAATGTTGTCCTTAATTAGATCTATTAGTGAGTTAAAGGAGTGGATGGATGAGCACTACTTGTCTTTAACCACAGATGGATGTTAATTACTGGAGGGAATGATGCAGATTACAATAATATTTTGTCAGTATTTAATTTATTTGGAATCCACATTAGTTTTACTGAATCAGTCCGCAATCTAGGTGTTACCTTTGACTCTGGCATGTCATTTAAAGTGCACATTACAAAACTGCCAAACAGTTTTTTTCCATCTTAGAAATGTTGGGCGTTTTCTAAATATCCGGGGTACTAAAAAATTAATTCATGCATTTATTTGTAGTAGGACTGACTACTGCAATGCAGTGTTCACTGGATGTTCAAATTAGAAGGGTCCTTTCATCAAATTGGCCGGCCCAGCACTGACTCAACTGTGGAGTGGGCAGTAGTGGGGAGCCAGCTTGTTGGGTGAGGTCTCCAGGACTCTGAAAAAATCTGTTTCCTCATATGTGATAGTTCTGTACTTGGTGAATGGTAAAATGTTTTCTTACATTTTGGTCGGTAGCTTGTACTATTACTTTTGTACTACTGTATTGTATTCCTGAGGTGGCAATAACAGATTGGCTATGTAGCTCTGTGAAGAGGATTACTTCTGTTCTGTTCTGGGTATTGTGTTTACCCATTTTTTGACACCCATTGCACACCCAACCTACCTGGAAAGGGGCCTGCCTCTCTCTCTCTCGCTCTCTGAATTGCCTTTCCCAAGATTTTTTCTTATCTTCTTAGGGAGTTAAGGCTGGGGGTGCTGTCAAGAAACAGGGCCTGTTAAAGCCCATTGTAGCACTCCTTGTGTGATTTTTGGGTCTACAAGAAATAAATTGTTGTTGCTGTTGTAAACAAATAACCAACAGTTGCTATTAGCGGACTTCAACAGCACAAAGTTATAGGAAAAAGTGCAACATGAATGGAGCCCTGTATTTGTTGAACATTCCTCTTGAGAGTAGGCAATTACCACAGGAGTTTCAGACGGATCAGGACCAGACACAGATATTGTATAGGCTAAGCAGAGGCAAGAAAAGGACACAAATAAGGAAACATTTTTTTTTTGGAAAGATTTTAATAGTTATTGAATGTTCTACATCTTACAGTAAATATCATACAATTACAAACTTGGCTTAATTCTGTCACTGAGATCACTAACTGATCTTTGAAAACAAACAAAATAATAGTAATAAAAACAGATTTACACTTCATATTCACAAGTCTGGACTGTGGGGCATTCTGCTTCATAAGACTCAAATAAGAGGTGTGGTCTTAAAAATACTCAGGAAATATGTTTGGAAGACACTGACTTTCCACTTTCTGTTTCACAATTAGTGTTATAATAAAATACAAAACAGAATAAAAAATAACTTGCAAGCTGCAAATAAAAGCATAACAAAAATACAATTTGTTATGAACTATTTGTTTCAATTTTTGCAACTTTGTTTTCCCTGTGAGGAAAAAAAAAATTCAAAAAGTCCAAAAAAACAAACAAGAAAATGATTTCTTACTAATTCAGTTATTTGGGTGAAGCCAGGTCTAGCTGATGTCTCATGTTTTTCCAATAGAAAACTGTACAATTGACACAACTGGCAGCATACCATGTCCACCAAGGAGTTAAAGAGAGCAAGTTCTGGTACAATACAAAATAACCAATCTTAGCAACTCTGAAAACTGCAACTACACCAGCTAAAATTAAAATGTCTAAAGTTGATGCAGCTTCATACCTGGCTTTGAAGAGAATTGTGCATTTAGTTAAATTACTTCATCTGAAAAACTCTTAAAACACAGACAACCAAAACCTCTACCCATCTCCCAGCCACCAGCATGCTATCTGAGATATTAAGAGGCTGATCAAGTCTAATAGATTTGCCTGCATTTTAGTAATTACCCAACACTGGGGAAAGTACAAATCAGTCATAATAACAGCACTGTTTACAATGACTACGAGTAAGCCAGGGTTTGAGGTGGCACTGCAAAATTACCAAAATAGTTAAAGGAGCACTTAGTTACTTCCCCCATTCTGTCTTATGATTTTGAAGTCCGAAATATGAAGAAGGGCACAAAGGTGTCCTGCTAAAAATGAGAACATCCTGCACAGGGAAGGTCTAAGACATAAATAGTGCAACTGGCACATTGAACGTCATAGCAGGATTAAAATTTCAATTATCTTTTGCAGCTGTCAGCTGTATTAGTTTATTATTATTTATAAGTGCTAATCAAGGAGGACTTGCAGAAGTTAAAAAAGTGAACAAGATTGGAGCAGCTGGTGAACACATATCATAAACTGTATATAAAGTGAACTACAATAAACAGACATAAATACACATTTTTGAAACAAAAAAGTTATGATTTGTGAATTCTGGACAGGTTATCTTTTGGCTTATTTTACATTTGATAAAATGTAAACTCCTACTGTTCAGCTTGACTCACTCAGAAGACTTTAAAATATTTCAAAAGACTAATGTTTTTTTAAAAAAAAAAAAAACAGTTTACATAAGCAAATGGGCACCACAGCAAAAAAAAAAATAAAAAAAATTACTTTATATATATATATATATATATATATATATATATATATATTATATATATATATATTATATATATATATATATATATTATATATATATATATATATATATATATATATATATATATATACACATAAATAAAATGGGAGAAATGAGATATACTTGACAAGTCAGCTGATGTTTGAGTTCAATAGCAGAATTATCTATGCATGTCTGCATTCAGTGAGTGAGTCTTATTGCTAAATTGATTACACAGACAAATTCTGCGCTCTGAAGCATGTAATTTTTTTTATTTTTTTTTTTACAACGACATTAGGAAATCTAGTGCCATTTGTAGTTGCACCTATCCATTTCCCTGCTGCTAAGTTGAACCTTCTGTAAACCTAGTCCAAGTATGGTCCAATGATCTTTACAGTAACAGTGGTTAACTAAACAATGGACTTTGGTCCTTGCAGAATTCCCACACCTTGCCTACAGACTGACAACTGGCAGAGTTATTATGTGTGCCAATGTATGAACTATTTCTGCACTTGGTGACAAAGTTACAAAATTCTTATAAGAGAAAAAGCCCACAGACTTGTGTTCTGAAATGCTCCCTGAAGTTCAAAGAAGCATCCAACTTCAGTTCAACCATATAAGTTCCTCTATTAAGGAATAATAAACATCAATCATCAAAACTTAAATAACACTTATGGTAAAAAGCGCTTAAATTACATATCAGAACTGAAAACTTTTTTTTTTTTTAAACCTAGGTTGATTTATTTTTTTAAATATCAGAGGCAATACCAATACACATGGTTTAATGTCAAAGTTAATTATCATTGTTGTTTTGTTCTCCTAAATTTGTACTCCTTAAGTACAATGAATTGGGCCAGTACAACTATTAATATGCATTGTTCAAGTCTTGCATTACAGTACAGTTTTAGCAAAGATATACAAAAAATTGTTAATATTTTCAGCATAATTAATTATACAGTATTTCTCTGTTTGTGTAGGGAGAAATAATTTAACTGTATAATTGAATTATTTCCCCAACTACACTATTTAATTAACATAATCCTAAATGGAGTACAATACAAGGGAAAAAACAGCCACATTTTTCAGTGAGATAGTAAGTGAAAACTTAACAAGCATATTTGACTTGGAGGAAATTCTCTCGTGGCCAGATATTTGCTGAAGGACTAAATATAAGAGTACAAGAATAAGAAAATGTGAGTGTCCATTTTTAAATCATAAGCCAATTCAATAGTGTTACATGTCACAGAGCAGAAAAAAGTGGAGAGTCTTAAAGAAATTAATTCATGTATAATCTAAACAGACAGTCAAGAATACAGTTAACTGTATTGAAAGAGGAAATACAGTTACAGAAACTTTTTGATTTTTAAAAACGTGTGGTAGTACTTCTGGTATTCTTGCAACCATTCGCCAATTCCTAGTCTCAAAAATAAATGTCATCTCACAAATAAATGTCTTGACCTCTTCTTTTGAAACAATAGGAAACATTAATACTATCTTATGTGATTTCACAGCCTCTTTTTCACCTTTAATTAGGACATCGTTACGTTTTGGCATGATTTCACCTTACATAACAATTCAGTTCTTTTAAGTTATTTCATGCGTAAATTTGACTATTTGTTCTGAGGGATTGACTATTACATTTTTTATGGAAATTAGTAAATTTGTGTATTTTTAGAAAAGGATGTTTGATTAAGTAGTCTTAAGACTGACAGACGACTAAAAGCTTAAAAACCAAATAAACTGAGGAATACATTAGGGCAGGAAGAAGTCATTAAAAAATAATTTTTCACTGAATAATGGAGTGACAAGAACAAAAACAATAAGAAGAAGCAGCGCTTTGTGGTTTAACTGGGGCAGTATAATAAAACAGCATTTGAATTATTTCTATGTCACAAATTTGAAATACAATTGGAACATCAAAAAACATGCAATTTTGGCAATTAAGGAATGTGGAATGCGCAAAAACAAAAGAAATATAAGCCTATAGATTTGAGTTACATGCTTTCCATTTGCTGGATCGACTATTTCAACATTTAGCATCTATGGCAGACTAAATGGGTACAAAAGTAAAGAGAAAACAGCAGGTTAAATACTTAAAAATAAATGTACTTTTTTGCCAACTTTCACAAAATTAGAAAGCAGTTGTGTGCAAAGCAAAAAGTAACCACTCTTTTCTTTAGATGCTCTTAAATTACTATTTTACATTTTGTGAGAAGTCTAAAATGTTTTGATGACTTAAAAAGAATCACAAAAGCATTTCCCCGAAAGCAAATATTACTTTTGAATATACAGCTTTGGCAACATCTCTTTGCTTGGAAATGTTTATAATCTCACAAAAATCCATGGCTGTAATTCACCCTCCTCCACTCATAATATTTGCAGTTTAGAAGTTGCTTTAAGAAGTGTAGGATAACTAGGAGAGTTTGCATCCTTAAATGTTGCTGTCTTATGCAACCCATAATCTGCATTGACAGGATTCTGCTTTATGCATATATAACACATCCATATATAGTACACATGCTATTATAAGTGTGAATATGTATTTAATTTTCCGTAAATTTGGGTAATACTTTGCTAAACATTTTTCTGCTATAATTCTGAAAGGCTTGATAGTGAGAAACTTAATGCAAACAGAACAAAAATGGTAGTGTTATATATGTAGTTACTAGTATTCCTCCTACATAGACCAAGGGGTACCATAGATACTGCCTTTTCTATACAAGCTCTCTCCAAGAGCTGTTGTACAATTAAAGTACCTGTTAATAAGCATAGTTTATTACTTATAAATGTTCTGTGCAACATATCTAAACATCATTTTATTACAATAATTCTGATATGTGGTCACTTTATTCATTAAATAGAAATGTCGAGATGAGAAATGGTGTGCAAAGACCCAGGTGGAACATAGTTTGCAATTCTGTGCTGCATCTCACAGTTCACCCTTACTGCTTAAAATATTACAAAAAAAAAATTGTAATAATAGATAGATAGATAATAATAAAATAATAACAGTATGATAATTGGAAACAGGCATGTCAGTGATTGGAAGAGAGCCCTGTGGTTTTTAAAGATCGTCTGTACTAGTAATTTAGGCTCAAGTTACCTGCTTACCTATCTAAACTAGCAACATTGCAGTTTTCTTCTATTAACTCCTACTTATCCAGAAATGCTTTCCATAATGCCCTCCCCCCATCTGTATGTAAATTGTTCCATAATTATATTTGTAAAAATGATAGACCAAATTAAAGAATTAACATTTTAGATTATATTGTGCCTCCTCTTTCAAAACCACTGTGTGTTTGTGGATGTTAGACTGTTGATACAACACCACATAGAGAAAATAATTTAGAATTTATTATCAGCAGAGAAAGTTCAAGCAGTAAAAAAAGTTATTATGCACATATATAGTTTGAATTACTTAAGCGCTCAGACCTTCAGTGGTTCAAAAAGAGTTCTAAAGGCTGGTCAACATTACCGAATAAATGTTATGCCGTTACTGATTGTCAAAAGATGCCTGACATAGAGGTGACTGCTTAGCTTGAAGAAACCCACCTCTATCCACCTGCCTGCAAATGATAAAGTTCTACACATTTCTTTCTCTGTATTTCCATTGAAAAGGTCAAGTTTCAGTTTACACGGAAGTGACAGTCACAATATACAATAAAATCATGCCCACCCCAGTTCAAAAAGAACCCTATTTCTTTATACTGGAGTAATACTTTACCGTTAATGGGTTCATTCTGATGGTACAGACCTCAATAGTTCAAAATTTTGACTCTTATAAAGCATACTATAAAGTATTCTTACTCGTATATTTTTATTAAAATATCGCTCTGTCCCAAAGCATACTGTTTATCTCTACATCTAAATCCCTTTAAATCCTTAATTTTTTTTTCCTGAACAGGTATTTAACAATGCTACTGTCCTGAGTTTGACTGTGACAGCTGCATTCTCCCCTAACTCTGAGTTAGTTCAGCATGGTCACTTGACTTGTCTGTTTTCAATTAAATATAATTTATGAGTAGGTTAGTGTAGGTCTATTACCATACACAAAGATACTCACTATAATTTATATCAAAACAAAAAGGAAAGCTATATGAATTGATAGGTAGCAGGGTTTAAAATATTGGCACATTACCAACATAATTTAAAATAAGATGAAATCAAGGCTAATGTCTTCAAAACAAAATGCTACTACATTCATAATGTAGTAGGGCATATTTGACAATTACAGCAATAGTAACAGTTTTTAGATAGAGTTGTTCATATCTGGAAGACACCCTTTTTCTGTTACTGGAAGAATAATAAAATTTTAAAAACAAAGCTGATGCAAAAAAAAAAAAAAAAAAAAAAAAAAAAACATTCATAGAGACTGTGATGTGTTTTTGGTCAAGAAATGTATAGAATTTTCCTATGATAAACTATTAAACTAGCTTATCACCCATTCCCACACCACCCCAACAATTTCCTTTCCTACTTTTGGCAGCGCAAGAAAACAATGTCTATGTTTCCACCACTGAACTGGCCTTGTGTTGAAACCATGGTACTGACATAAAAAATTATATTACTATCATTGGTCTGTGTCAGTCTGGAGTTGTGGAGCAAAAAAAAAAAAAGATGCAAATATTCTAGAATAAAGCAGCTTTTACAAAAAAAAATTACTAAAGAATGTATAAAGTGACCTTTGCTCTTATTTGTTCTTGCAAAAGTTGGCGCTGTGATGTGAACACTCCAGCACCAATGTAAGACTTGAGTAGTTGCATACAATGTTTGACTCCAGATCTGTAAAATACAAAATTGAGAGAGGGAAAGAGGGTTCAGATAATGTAGGGGAGAAACAAAGCCATAAATATAAGAACCTGTTAATGAACTGAAAATGTATAAACAAACAGCAGTTAATCTTTTATAGGTTTTTCCTGTTGGGAGTGCATACTGTATAATCACTCTCACAGGAAAAAAAAAAGATAATAAATAACTGTAGAAATTATTTAATTATTATGCTAAAACACAAAAATATATGCTCACAACAATTTTATTAACCCCAGATAAACAGTATAAGCACTTTATAAAAGACACAATACAGAAAAAGAATGCATCCCTCTTAAAATTTTAGGTTCATTCCTCTAACTACTACTTTTTCCATTTTTGTTTAGGTCCTAAACAATCAATTCTACAAATATCAGCATGTTTAGATGTAAATACCGCTTTCAACATATAAGTAAGCTTTACTTTTCACTGAAGTCTCCACTGTCTCAAATTAATGTTTGTAACTGATGACTGTGGACTACATTTTTAATTTACTGTATATTATAGATAGTGAAAAGTCAAGCAAAATGACACCTTTTATTGGCTAACTAAAACGATTACAATATGCAAGCTTTCGAGGCAACTCAGGCCCCTTCTTCAGACAAGATGTCAGAAGGGGCTCGAGTTGCCTCGAAAACTTGCATATTGTAATCTTTTTACTTAGCAGACTGTCATGGCTACAGTACATTGTGTCAAAAAAGAGCAAAAATTGAGCATAAAATTTTACAAGCTTTGAGAATCTGAAATGGGATACATCTGGAATTCGGTCCTATACACAGAGAAAGGGACAATGTTTGTTCCAAAATACAATCTCTACGACATTATTAAGTCATCAGTGCTGACTTTGATAGATGCAATGCTGGATCAGTTACGTAACCATGGACAATTTTTATACTTTGCCAAATTTATTTGACATCTTGCTGTAAAGAAAGTCAGACACATATGGAACAGTGCGTTCCAACTGTTGTTGCATGCCTGAAGACTTTGGCAGAGCTAAATTACAGTGAGGTGCACTAGTAAGCTTGGCACAAGGGTAAAGTGCTTATGCTGAAATGGAAAGAATGATGTTTGTCTTTTTAGCACTGTACATAATGCAGCAGCTATGGTCACTATACAGGCAAAAGGCAACAAGCAGGTTACAAACCCTTGTGCTGTGGTCTACAATAGCACAATGGGCGGCACAAAATCACGTGGATCAAGAATGGACTTTCCACCCCGTTATGTGTAGGGAACAAAAGAAATACTACAAAAAGATATTTTGTTCTCTGGTGGAACAGTGCATTTGGAATGCATTTGTCTTATACAAACAAAAAGATGGCAAAACTGCATCTCATGCAAACTTTACATGCCAGCTTGAAGAAGAAATCATTGCCGCACATCCACCGTTAACCCTGCACATTGTGGATCAAACCAGAGCGCCTTATCGGTAGACATTTTATTGATTATATACCACCAACAGAAACAAACAGACTCCAACTCGTACCTGTTCAGTGTGTTGTTTAAACACTTGATAAATATGGAAAGAACACCCAAAAAGAAACACGCTATTATTGTCCCGATTGTTACGTTGGATTGTGTATTTCACCATGCTTTAAAATTTATCACACAAAGGACTCATTTTGAGATTATATACTGTTTTGGCATCATTAGTAGTATCATCGTTATTATTGTTATTATTTTTGTTATTATTGTTCATTTCATATTATTTTTATTCATCATTACCATTATTATACTTTTGAGATTTAATAAAAAAAAAAATTTTTCATGCCAAAAAATGCAGCACATGTTTCTTTGGAATAAAATGCAATGCTAAGGAGGTTAACCATCTAAACAAAATTACTAAACTTCAATCTAAAGAAACTTAGGTGAATTCAGGATGTTGCTAAATTGGCCTCTGTGTGTATGTGTATGTATATATATTTGACCTGCAAAGGACTGGTGCCCAGTCCAGGTGGTGTTCCTGCCTTGTGTCTGAAGCTGTCGTTTCATTTATTGAACACATAATTGTGACGGAACTTCTGAAAATCCAGAAGCTCTATTAAATTAAGTTGGGTCACCTATAACATGAATCTCCAATGAAGATCTTGAAACTCCACGTAGCCAATATTTTAAATTGCATGAACAGTAATACAAACACAACATTTGGTGAAAACAGACCATTATGTAATTACAGTAAAACCTCGATTACCTGTATGGGGTCGGAACTGAGGCCGTGACGGATAAGAGAAAAGATGGATAAAAAGAACAGCTACTTTAAAAATGATACACAGTAGATTAGTTTAGCGCATAGCCATATTTATTTACAAAACAAAATTATATTAACAAATATGGTATTAACAAAATTAATTCATATAATATTGTAACAACTAGCGTAATAAGCAAGTACAACTCAGAGGTACTGGAGTTTTTCATGATTTACCTGGAGTTACTTGTTCCATAACAAACAGTGCCCTGTCTTTTACTCTGTTATGTAGGATAAGGAGCACATCTTAGACACTATACAAGAAAGCTTTCCCTACCAAACAGTTTACCTCCTGCCACACCTGTTCTGTCTTTTTCTATACTGCTAACACTCCTGCTTATAGTGACTTATCTCCCGACTCCATAATCAAAACTTCCTTCTGCTGCACCTTCCTCTTAACTTCTCCTGTCACTCATCTCCGTCCCTTACCGAACAGAAGCTCTTCACCTAGTCCCATCACTTACAGCATTCATTCCACCCTTTCGGTTCACCCACAGCCCACCACCAGCTGCCTGTACATCACAATATATTAAAAATAAAACATAATTTAAAAAGAAAATAATACAGAAGAACATTAACATTAATACAGAATAGCATTACTATCAGTGGCTTCCATTTCTGACATGTTTTTCAACTATCATTCACTGTTGTTCTTCCTATTCCATAAACTGAAGCAATATTTGAAGCACTTTCACCGTTTTTGTAACTGTTTAATAATTCCAATTTTTTGTGACAATTCCAACACCACACACATATGATTATCGGCCATAACAATGTATCAGGTCAGGTTGGGGAGCACGCACTGGTACAGTGTGTTGGCATACCCACCACACGACAAAACAGCTTGGGATCCTAGTTGGCAACCCCCAGGCAGACATGTGGTCCAGTCCCACCCTCCGGAAATTACAATCTATCTGCCGCAGCCAGGTGTTACATGGGTGTCCCCTTGAATGGCTGGACCAGGCCGAGTCTTCAACAATGAGGACCCTGCAAGCCAGATCATCCTCTGGGAATTGCGCCACATGGCCGTAGTGCTGTAACTGACACTCCCTCACAATGCAGCTAATATGCCTCATTCGGGACTCAGTGAGCAACCGCTCATTCAACACAAAGTCAAACCTGCGATATCCAAGGATTTTCCGAAGAGACATGGTACCAAAGGAGTTCAGTCTTTGTCTCAGGTCACTGGATAGCGTCCGTGTCTGGCAACCATAACAGTAAGACATGAAGTACCAGGACTCTAAAGATTTAAACCTTTGTCCTTTTGCATAGATATTGGGAGTGACACACACCCCTTTTCCAGCGACCACATAACCCCCGATGCTCTCCCAATCAGTCTACTGTCTACAACTTCATAGGAAGAGTCACCAGAGACATGAATGTCACTGCCAAGGTAAATAAATGTCTCAACAAAGTCGACACTCTATCCGCAGACAGATATGCTGCTGATGGCTGTGCCCAAGAGGTCATTAAAGGGCTGCATCTTTGTTTTTATCCAGGACACTCACAAGCCCAGACACTCAGACTCATCATTCAGTCTCTTGAGAGCCCCAATCAGAGCCTCCATTGACTCAGCGAAGATCACAGCACTGTCAGCAAAGTCAAGATCAGTGAATCTTTCTTCACCAACAGATGCCCCACAGCTGCTTATTCCGATTCTGCAAGTAGTACGAGTTTAAGATTGTGAAAATGAGTGAAGGCCACCTTTCCAAAGTAAGTGGACAGACGGGAGTGTTTATGAGGTCTATTTTGTTGATTACAAAAAGTGTGAGATGGTACGTTAGTGGAAAATGGAACAAAGGCCTATAGTTTAATAGGCTCCAAGTGCTATACAGGACATAAGTCTTGATCACTAGATGATAACCATATTCCCTATGAAATGTTTGTGAGAAAATGGGTGTGACATTATACTTATTTGAAATAATAAACATTAATATTGTCTATAGGCAAGGTAACATTACCAAATTCATATTTATGTACTTCTGAGTACTTCATATGAGACTAATAATTGCACTTTAATACACTTTGCATTCTAAGATGAATGAGTTTTGTGTTTAGTTCCTTCTCCGTAACAGTACTAACTAATGAAGCATTTGCAGCATACTAGAGCTTTTATGCTGCTTTTCCATGAAAATTATACTACATACCATACTGCATTCATAATACAATCAAAGCTATGACCACTGCTGGCAAAAAACCAATTAAATGTAAGACCCAAAGTATAATTTTACATTTTAAACAACAAGAATAATTATTAAATTAAGTTAGAAGTTATTTTCTCATAAGCAGAAAAATGTACTGTGTAATGTTTTAGGCTGCAGTATATCATGAATTTTACATTTTATGGAATTTAAAATATTCCTATGTTGTTGCTATTACCTTATGAATTAAAGATTATTGAGGAAAGACTAGTACATCAAAATCTTACAAACATTTTTCACACTGATGGGTACATTTTATCATTATCATTTATTTATCATTGTGTTAAGATTAATCATTGGATATGTAACTCAAGAAATGTTAAGTATGCAGGAGAACCCTACATCGCAATGTTCCAATTATAAAAAAAAACATAACGCTAAATCTATTTGCTTTTAAACAGACAGTAAACCAAAAAACTTACATGAATGGCCAGTGATTTTACCAGTGAGGTGGCACATAGCTGTACCCAGGCGCTCCTTGAGGCCGGTATGTTGGCACAGAGACTGGATGTGCTCCTATAGGAGTGTGTTGTGGAGTTGTCAGCAAAGTGCCTAAGACACCAAAAAAAATAGCAAAAGATAGCAAGTCAATTAGCTGAAATCTGTATTACAACCAAGTTGTTGCTGTTATACAATGAAAACGTTTCCAAAAAAATAGTTACACCACACCAATAATCTATTCTCTTTAGCTGATTACGTTTTGGTACATCTGTTTTACTCCCAAGATTTACAAAACTGACCTGCTGACATTGCCATGGTAGTTCCTGCCACCATGCCCATGGCTACTCCATTGGTCCTGGGAGCTGGGACAGGTGCAGGGTAGATGGCAGAGGGAATGCTGTTAGGTTGCACAACTGTGGTGTGATGAATAACATGAGGCTGAGCTGCATACACAGGCTGTGTGTAGTAGGCGCCCTGCGAGAAAATGAGAAAGTGAACAATCAGCATTAAACTTGGGATTTGAATAGTAATCTCAAACTTTTTTATAGATATTTCCACTCCGTAAACTAAAACAATGACACTCCCAACAGCCATATATAATACCAAGAATAACTAGAATGTCATTTAGTTACAAAGAACTGTTGAAAGTCACTGTTTCATATGAGCTTAAACTTTGCAAAAGATTGAGAAACACAAGGAGAGGGAGTGCATCAAAATCAAACAATGTTATGAAAGTCACAGATGGTATTGTGACAATTTCAAACCCTATGACCAAAAATCAATATGACTTAATTTAATTTGTAGAAACGAAAAATTTTAAGATGAATATTGTTAAAAACTGACTGCTACATCTATAGCTAGAGAGTAACTCGTCACAAAGAAACACAGGGCTCTTCTGTCACAGCAAATCACAAGAATAAGCAGGACACCACAGCCAATAAACTGCATTTTCATTTATGAAAACACATCATGCATTCATAAGAGATATGTAAACAACTTTATGACACTAATATGGGCTACATTTAACATTTTTTGGTTGCTTTATAAATGTACATGTAGCTATTCTAAACATTACTTCTAAATTACTACTATATAAAATGAGGTTTTAAAAGGATCCATAACAGCAGCAGTGGGATCACTGAAAATTTTGACAGAGTAGCATAGTAAATCAAGCTCTAATTACTACTATATAAAATGAGGTTTTAAAAGGATCCATAACAGCAGCAGTGGGATCACTGAAAATTTTGACAGAGTAGCATAGTAAATCAAGCTCTAATCATAAAACCTTCTGCACTGTGGTGATACTGGCCATGTTGTATTAAAAAAATATATTGCTTTATTATTAATTAAGTTGAAAAAGTTTTAATAACAGCCTCTGTGAGAAGCACGACTTCACTTCAACCAATACATAGTTAACTATCTTTTCCATATCCATTCCTTCCATATGTCTAATGTAACTTAAGCATGACATGTGTTTGCCCCCTGTGTAACTTTAAAGCAACCCGTGTGTTGTGCTTGCAATGAAATTCATAAAAACTATTTTGATGTATTTTAGGTTTATCTGGTCATTCTGATTTGGATACGGAAGGAGTACACTGGTGCTATATTTATATTTATATATGTTGTACAATATAAATGAATGAATATATATATATTTATATTAAATGCTAATTTCAATACAATAACTATTACAGAACTTACAATCTGTCAAAAGCCTTTGTAAACCCTGGTAGACAAACTTAGAAAAAAAAAATTCTGTATTTGTAATTTAGTTTCCATGTCAACAACGTCATTTACAACGAATGTGACATTTTCTGTTAACTTTGAGAATGCACGTTAAATTAAAATGTTATACTATTATAGTACAGTAAAACTTGCATGTTGTCTTTTATTGCCCTCTAGCTGTGAAGGCTGAGATAAGGATCCAAGAAGAGCACTCACTGGCAATAAGTGTCCAATATTTGACAGAATCATAATGACTTGTGTCATTAAAACTGATTTTTAGAGTTACTGATTTAAAATAGTTTCACTATAAAAAGTAAAATTGGAGCACAAGTATAAAATTAAAAACATATGAAGTCAGACAACCTATCTACATATCCCTCATATTCTATTAACTATTTTCAAACCCATTTAATTAGGGTCTTTACGGCTAGAGAGTACCTCAGGGCATTAGCAGGAACAGCCCTGGACAGGGCACTAGGTCCTTTGCAGGGCTCATTCATGCATACACATACACCAGGGGTCTCCAACTCCAGTCCTGGAGAGCTACTGTGGCTGCAGGTTTTCACTCTAACACTTTTCTTAATTAGTGACCAGATTTTGCTGCTAATTAACTCTTTGCTTAATTTTAATTGATGCACGACTTAAAACTCAGGCTCCTTAATTAGTTGTTTTTTCCTTAATTAGCAACCAAACAATATTAAGACAGAAAAATGAACCAACACATAAACAACAACCTGTGCCCATCACACAATAACTGAAAATAAAGAAAGCTGAAGGCCTCAGTAATGTTGATCTGCTCATGTCCACAAAACATTTTGACAGTGCTCTTAAAAAAGAAAATCAACAGCTTTGGAAATGTCTGCCATGGCAGAATGAGCACCATGGAATTAAATAATGGATTTAATTAGCAAAAAGAATTTGCTTCAAATTAAGAAACTGAATGAAGTGAAGTTGGTTGGAGTTTGAGGCCCCAACTTAGTTGGTCATCAGTTGGCTCAGTCCACATCAAATTTATGTTTAAGGTGCTGTTAAAGGAAAAAAATCAATTCAGCAGTCAGTCTCAAGAAAAGCCAATTACAATAAAGGGAAATAGTTAATTAGCAGGAAAAACTGGTCACTAATTAAGAAAAGAGTTAGAATGAAAACTTGCAGCCACAGTAGCTCTCCAGGACTGGAGTTGGAGACCCCTGGCATACACCCACTCTCACACTTTCAATGGGACTAACTTTGAGATGCAGATTAATCCAGCCTGCATATGCTTGGGGATGTGGGAGAAAAACTACAGTACCCAAGCTATGCAAACACAACACTACTTAACCTTCATTTGGCAGGTACAGGATTTGAAACCTGGGGGCTAAACAAGAAGCAGTGCTAACAACTCATTATTATGCCATTCAATATATATAGTGAATATGAATAAATTAACAAAGATGTTATGCCATTCAATATATATAGTGAATATGAATAAATTAACAAAGATAGGAACATTTTGCAAGACAAAAAAAAATTAAAAATGTGTCAATTAGAACCATGCCTTCAAAGAAATCAGTACCCTTTCTGAAAATGAATGTCTAATCTCATAATGAAAGGAGTTTAATAAAAATATTTTTCAGTTTAGACTTTTATTTCTAATTTTCACGTTTAGTTTGAACAAATATATGAGATATGTAATGGAATTAATCAGAAAATTTTACTTTAAAGATTAATATATACTTGTTGTCCCCCATGGCTCCGCTTGCATAGAAGTGAAATAGGACAAACATTAAACATGAATGCAAAGAAGAAAAAAAATTTGTATTGAGAAGAATTTATATTGATAGCTTTTGTTTTCAAGGGTCTCTTGATATATTTTTGGTTTTGCTATCAGGGGCAAGAATGTAGCTGTGATCTCTGCCAAAAATGTAAAAAGTTGGCAAGGTATCTCTGGCCAAGCAGAAGGTAGGTCAACGTCAAACATTGCCACTGTATCTGATCGTGTTCAGCTCTGACAGGAGAGCATCCCCTGTGTGGGGAGAACAGCACGTGGTCGTAATACCTCTGCCAATGAGCAGGTACCACCTAAAACACATGTAGCTATGATCTCTCTCTCAAAAATGTAAAATGTTACTCTTTAACAACCTCTAGATGATAATGTCTGCTGAACAAACTGGTATCACTAGCTAAGCAGAGGAAAGGTACGCTCCAACACGTCGCGAGTGGTAACAGCAACTCGAAAAGAGGCTGGCACATGAATGAGGATGGCCCCACACACCGCCCTACTCCTGAGGTCCAACCTCCAACCTCTCGACCACCAGCCTTTCTCTTGGATTCTCGTGAATAAATTGGCACCGTAGCCGAACTATGACACTTAGTGCAATGAGTCGCAAAATCAACTGGAGGGTTCAAGCAGATTATAGGAAAAAACCCAACCTAAATCCATTAAGTAGTTCTCTCATGAAAGACAAACAGACAGACGTATCTCTATCTATCTCTCTCTCTCTCTATTATATACAGTACATATATACTGTATATATATATATATACTGTATATATATATATATATATATATATATATATATACACACACACACACACACACACACACATATACACACACACATATATACAGTATATATATATACACACATACAGTGCATCCGTAAAGTATTCACAGCGCATCACTTTTTCCACATTTTGTTATGTTACAGCCTTATTCCAAAATGGATTAAATTCATTTTTTTCTCAGAACTCTACACACAACACCCCATAATGACGTGAAAAAAGTTTCCTTGAGATTTTTGCAAATTTATTAAAAATAAAAACATTGAGAAAGCACATGTACATAAGTATTCACAGCCTTTGCCATGAAGCTCAAAATTGAGCTCAGGTGCATCCTGTTTCCCCTGATCATCCTTGAGATGTTTCTGCAGCTTAATTGGAGTCCACCTGTGGTAAATTCAGTTGATTGGACAGGATTTGGAAAGGCACACACCTGTCTATATAAGGTCCCACAGTTGACAGTTCATGTCAGAGCACAAACCAAGCATGAAGTCAAAGGAATTGTCTGTAGACCTCTGAGACAGGATTGTCTCGAGGCACAAATCTGGGGAAGGTTACAGATGGTGGTCTCCATCATCCGTAAATGGAAGAAGTTCGAAACCACCAGGATTCTTCCTAGAGCTGGCCAGCCATCTAAACTGAGCTATCGGGGGAGAAGGGCCTGAGACAGTGAGGTGACCAAGAACCTGATGGTCACTCTGTCAGAGCTCCAGAGGTCCTCTGTGGAGACAGGAGAACCTTCCAGAAGGACAACCATCTCTGCAGCAATCCACCAATCACGCCTGTATGGTAGAGTGGCCAGACGGAAGCCACTCCTTAGTAAAAGGCACATGGCAGCCCGCCTGGAGTTTGCCAAAAGGCACCTGAAGGACTCTCAGACCATGAGAAAGAAAATTCTCTGGTCTGATGAAACAAAGATTGAACTCTTTGGTGTAAATGCCAGGCGTCACGTTTGGAGGAAACCTGGCACCATCCCTACAGTGAAGCATGGTGGTGGCAGCATCATGCTGTGGGGATGTTTTTCAGCGGCAGGAACTGGGAGACTAGTCAGGATGAAGGGAAAGATGACTGCAGCAATGTACAGAGACATCCTGGATGAAAACCTACTCCAGAGCGCTCTTGACCTCAGACTGGGGCAATGGTTCATCTTTCAGCAGGACAACGACCCTAAGCACACAGCCAAGATATCAAAGGAGTGGCTTCAGGACAACTCTGTGAATGTCCTTGAGTGGCCCAGCCAGAGCCCAGACTTGAATCCGATTGAACATCTCTGGAGAGATCTTAAAAATGGCTGTGCACCGATGCTTCCCATCCAACCTGATGGAGCTTGAGAGGTGCTGCAAAGAGGAATGGGCGAAACTGGCCAAGGATAGGTGTGCCAAGCTTGTGGCATCATATTCAAAAAGACTTGAGGCTGTAATTGCTGCCAAAGGTGCATCGACAAAGTATTGAGCAAAGGCTGTGAATACTTATGTACATGTGATTTCTCAGTTTTTTTTTTTATTTTTTAATAAATTTGCAAAAACCTCAAGTAAACTTTTTTCACATTGTCATTATGGGGTGTTGTGTGTAGAATTCTGAGGAAAAAAAATGAATTTAATCCATTTTGGAATAAGGCTGTAACATAACAAAAGGTGGAAAAAGTGATGCGCTGTGAATACTTTCCGGATGCACTGTACATACATACATACATCTATATCAATAGATATAGATAGATCTCTCCCTAAACCTCAGAAGTAGTATTGAAAATGGACTTCTGTTAGATTCATCAGCTATGGTCATTTTAACCAGACTCGCTCATTATTATCATTCTGATTAATTTTATAACTAACCCCATATATCTAAAATAAATGCAGCTTTAACAATCACACACATTACTGGTCATAGATTTAAGCAATGTGATACATAAAAAGAAAGAAGGAGATATAGTTTATGTGTAGAAAGCATGTTTGTGGTCCACTTAAAACAAAAAACTCCATTATACAGGGCTCACCAACCTGGGCATAGATATTTTGCTGTGGATAGGCACTTCGAATTGGGTACATGGCAGTTTGGTATGGATTGGGGGATGGAGAGTAGGGTGGAGGGGCTCCATTGGTCTGGGTCGGTGGGACTTTGTAGGGAGTTCCAGCAGTGTATCCTGAAAGAGAGAAAGTACCAAAAATGTTATAGTTTGATATATGCATCTTTATATATATGTATCTATATAATATAATGAGAGCTAGCAGTCATTCCTCTACAAAACTGGGACATGTTTCCCAAAAAATATCAATCTTAAAGATTAACAAGCAACTTTAAAATGCACATACAAGTATGCCCCCAAATGCCTCTGCACAATTTAGTCTTATGTATTACTGTTAATCCTGCCCCTGAAATCACCCACAAAAGAGCATCATAAATTGATTAAAAACAACCTATTGACAATACTTTCACTATATGGTAATGCTTTTGGTCCTCTGATGAAAAGAAATAAGAGTTTTGTAAAGTAATACTGACATGATATCATATTTTAATAAACAACTAAGTCTAAAATGAATGCAAAACAAATGACAAAATGCCATAAAGAAAACCACGCTTCTTTCTTGTTCATCATTTATTTTATAGCACGATGCCATTATTAACTAAAGCAAAAGATGAAAACATAAAAAATAAGAAAGCCTGTACATCACGAACTAATGTTTAGTTTGTAAATTGTACGTATGTTGAATTGATATAATTTGCATTTTTGCCACAATCCTGAAATATAGTAAATTCAATTATCTATTAAAATCTCACACTCCTTCATTCTCATTATATATATATATATATATATATATATATATATATATATATATATATACACACACACACACACACACTCAACTGGGACAACGTAAAAGTAAAATTTAAGGCCAGTACAAAAAGCGCCAGAGAGTTGGCCGAGTCTTGGCTATCAGATGAAAACGCCATCAATAGACACTTGGACATAAACCCAGCATATGCCAACTTAAGAAGGACATATGCACATTAATTAAACGATACACCCCCCCCCCCCCCCTTGATCATACTGACTTAGTCACCGCCACCCACCCCCCCACATACTGAATGTGTTGCTATATATTGCCTTTGATTCTTGTAAGTCTAAGCATTATCCTCTGATGAAGACCCCTGATAGGGGTTGAAAGCTCAGGAATAAAACTATTTTATGATACGTGATTCGTTTTTTCTCCCTTTGTGGATCTCCAACTGCAAATATGCAGACCGTATCACAGACCTTCTCTTCCATTCATATATATATATATATATATAATATATGTGTATATATACATACACACACACACTATATATATATAGCATAGGAAATAAGCAAAATATGACAACATATAAACAAATAATTTTATATTAGTGGACAAAACAAAATAACTGCATAAAAATGGTAGTGTTATGGTTTGCCACAACAGCCTGGAATTCCTCTCCTGTCCTAAGATCACATTTCTAACCTTCATCCCCCTTCCTCTTTGTGCTTGGCAGGGTACACCTATCTAATAGCAATTCTACAAGCATTGCACATATGGCTATTACAGAACAGCAAGATCACAGTTAAAATCAAATGACATCAGCGATTTATGAAGATGGCGGATGTTATTTTCCATGTAGGTATGCGTACAGATTGTGTACCACTCAACCGCGGTTTGCTGATGGGGTGAAAACATTATTATTACAGCAAGCAGACGCTATCTGGGGGTTAGGTTAGACTTGTCAACAGACAAGCATGAAGGGGAAGCCTTTTAACACACAGTAATCATCAGCAGACAAACTCGCCATTTCTTTCCTTCTGCCAAACTGGTCAATACACAATGATATAGTGTGAACTTCCAGGTCACTTTGTACCAATATCTGTGAAAAGTCTCTAGTGATTACACATCACCTACATTATTTTTATGGCAGGTGTGACTAGGCTCTAAGAGTCTTATAGCACAAGAGGGTATCAGCTAAACCCAATAATTTAACTTAAATATGAGTGTCAGGATCATGAAGTGGTGATCGGCGACAGAACAACAGAATTTAACGGGTATTCTTCTAAGGAAGACTTTTTTTGCTGTAGCTGTACACTCTCTCTCTCCTTAAACATATCAACATCCAATTCCTGTCCTCCTTTCTTCTGTTTTGCCCACTTCTTTCCATAAGCAACTGTGGTATAGAAAATGGCACCCGCAAAAGTAAAGCTAGCAGCAAATTTGAACACAGATGTTCAAAACTTTTATAAATTTATAAATCTGTAAATATTAACAAAACAATTTACATAACCTTAATTCACTTATGTAATTGTAGAAATGCATTTCACCATGAAAATTGTGTGTTATAGATCTTTAAGTTCTAAATGTCAAGGGGTGTCATGACATGATTTTAAAACATTCTATGTAGACACTGCCATGTATTACTACAGTTTGCGCTTGTGGAAACAGGTTTAAGAAGCACTTAACGTTTAACAAGTGGGATGGGAAGTACATAGATTTTGAAAGATTTACAGGTTACTTGAAGCCAATATGGCATTATGTGACTTTTCCATCGATTTTCAGTTGTAGCCTTCATTTACATAATTTTAGCAAGTAGGAGGAAGTCGGCAGCATGCTCACCTGAATCTATTCTTGTAATGTGACATATCCAGTGGCTCACCACAATTAGTCTATGACTTGCTATGATAACATCAAACAAATTTATCTTTAGTCATGGGGTGGGCTGTGTTTGCATGAGATATGACAACCAATGAATGCTCATTCAGAAGTACAATGCATAGAATATAGTGACAAAGAATAAGGAACATGTGTGTTTTGAACCTCATAAAAAGAATAAAGGCTTTTTTTTCTGATGTCTCATGTTTTTATGTACTAAAACAGAATGTAACAAAAAAGGGCTGAGACTGTGGCTGAACTTGCTGTACCTGTAAACTTATTAAACCTTTGTACAATTACCATTATACTATTACAGTATGAATTACCAGGTTTATCCTAGACTAGTTTTTAAAATCACTCCCAGGGTTGTTGTTTTTTTTTTTTTTTTAAATCTTAATATCTTAACTTAAAAGCGCTGAAGATTATTTCAAGCTTAAATATTGTTAATGAGAACATTTTCGGCAGATAGTATTAAGGATTTAACTGTAAAAGATATCTCTGTTTTAATTCTGTAACGCCGCTGCAGGGTGGGGTTTGTTTTGTTTTGGACGTGCTCTGTCTCTTCATATGTCAGAGGACTGGAACATCGCGAAGTGGGGTCTAGCCTCATGTGGGGAGGCAAAATGGGGGGGTGGGGGGATAAAGGGGGGAGAGAAGGAGAGCAGGTTATATCTAATCTATTCTTATAATCCTTATAATTATAAATATCAATGCAGCAACAGGCTAACATGCAACAACTCCTGGGGAATCTTGAAACTAATATTAAAACTGCCATATTACCAATTAAAACTATAAAATGACATTAAAAACTCAGAATCAATGTCTCCATGATGGGACAGTTAACTTTGTGAGCTGGAATGTTAAAGGCCTGAATCACGAATTAAAGAGAAAGAAAGTATGCTCTCACCTAACAGGCTTAAACGCTAAAATAGTATTTTTACAGGAGACCCACTTACTAACCAAGGATCAGTTCAGATTACAAAAAGACTGGACTGGCCAAATGTTCTATTCTAGCTTTATAAAGAAAACTAGAGGGGTGGGAATTCTCATACATAGAACAGTTCCATTTGTAGCATCAGAGGTAGTGTCGGACCCTGAAGGGAGATATGTGATGGTCATGGGCAACTTATATAACAGTAAAATGATTTTGATAAATGTTTATGCACCCAATGTTGATGATAAGGAATTCATGCAAAATCTATTTGCATCCATTCCCAATGTGAACACTCATAAAATTATAATGGCTGGGGACTTTAATTGTGTTTTAAATCCACTCTTAGATAGGACTCCTGTGACAGGGGGGACGACATCTAATACTGCAAAGATAATTACACAGTTTTTAAATGATCACAACTTATCAGACCCCTGGAGGTTTCTTAACCCAAACTCAAGAACATATTCGTTCTACTCACCAGTGCATTATAGCTACTCAAGAATTGATTATTTTTTTATAGATAATAATTTCCTGCCTACAATTAAATCATGCAAATATGACACAATTGATATCTCTGACCATGCCCCTCTAGTCTTGGAGCTGAAATCAATAAGCCCCTCGTACTCACCTCGCAGATGGCGTCTTAACCCTCTTTTATTGGCAGACGAGAACTGCACAGAATTTATATCCAAACAAATCAGCTTCTTCCTAGAGACAAACACGTCTACAGAGGTTTCTGCAGGAACACTCTGGGAAACTCTAAAGGCCTTCCTAAGAGGCCAGATTATTTCATATCTTTCCCATAGAAATAAATTAGAAACCAAGAAAGTGTCAGAGCTAAGAAATGAAATTACTAGAATAGATGAAGAACAAGCCAGGCGTCCAAGTGAAGCTCTTCACAGGAAAAGGCAGGCCCTGCATACAGAACTTAATATCTTAACAACTAAAGAAACTGAACAACTTATTTATAAGTCTAGACAGCATTACTATGAACACGGAGAAAAAGCTAATAAGCTTTTAGCTCAACAAATTCATAAACAAGAAGTTCACAATGCAATACCAGTAATCACCAACAAGAATGGAGAAGAAATCATCGACCATAATAAAATAATGCACACATTTAGAGATTACTATAAGTCTTTATATTCCACTGAGCCCAAAGAAGACAACACGCAATCTAATGCATTTCTGGATAATTCACAAATACCACAAATAGATGCTTTAAGTGCTGAGGAACTAGATAAACCTCTAACGCTAACAGAATTACTAGACGCTATAAAGTCACTACAAAGCGGGTAACCATCAGGGCCTGATGGTTACCCCGTAGAGTTTTATAAGAAATTCTCCACTCAGCTAGCTCCACTCTTATTGGTAACATTTACAGAAGCTAAAGACCACCAAATACTACCTCAAACATTTCGACAAGCATTAATCACCGTCTTTCCTAAACAAAATAAGGACTTGTTACAATGTGCATCATATAGACCAATTTCACTCCTGAATAATGATGTTAAGATACTCTCAAAAATCCTAGCTAGAAGGATGGAGAAAGTGCTGCCCTCGGTAATATCACAAGATCAAACTGGATTTATTAAAGGCCGACATCTATCTTCAAATCTCAGACGCTTGTTTAATGTTATATATTCACCAGCAAAATCAAACACCCCAGAGATATTACTATCATTAGACGCAGAAAAGGCATTTGACATGATCGAATGGAATTACCTTTTCACTGCATTGGAGAAATTTGGGTTTGGCCCGAATATTTGTGCTTGGATTAAACTACTGTATACCAGTCCAGAAGCTTCAGTTTGTATTAATAAAATTTGCTCAGACTACTTTAAACTAGAACGTGGTACCAGACAAGGATGTCCCTTGTCGCCACTGTTGTTTGCAATTGCTATTGAACCACTGGCGGTTCACTGCCGAAATTCTCATCAGATAAAGGGGATTGTCAGAGAAGGACTGGAACAGAAAATTTCTCTATATGCAGATGATATGGTCTTATATATATCGGACCCAGAAAACACTGTCCCTGCTGTTTTAACAGCACTAACAGAATTTCAAAAGATATCTGGTCTTAGAATTAATCTGAATAAAAGTATACTCTTTCCAGTGAACTCACAAGCATATAATATTAAATTAGACACCCTACCTTTTACCATAGCAGATCAGTTTAAATACCTAGGGGTAAATATCACAAGTAAACATAAAGCTCTTTATCAAAAAAATTTTGGCGTCTGTATGGAAAAAATTAAGCAAGACTTGCATAGATGGTCAACCCTTCATCTCACTCTAGCCGGAAGAATTAACATTGTTAAGATGAATATCCTTCCTAAATTTCTCTTTTTATTTCAAAACATTTCAATATATATCAATAAATCGTTTTTTAAACAGTTAGATTCAATAATAACCTCATTCATTTGGAACTCAAAACACCCACGTATCCGAAAAGCGACCCTACAAAGACCTCAGGCAGAAGGTGGCATGGCTTTACCTAATTTTCAGTTTTATTACTGGGCAGCAAACATACAAGCCATAAAAACCTGGACACAAATAAATGCACATACACAGGCTTGGTCTGCAATAGAAGTAAAATCCTGTAGTACTTCTTTATATTCCCTGCTCTGCTCTCCAATAAATGAAAGTTATCGCAAATATACTAATAACCCAATTGTGCTTTACTCACTCAGAATATGGAACCAAATTAGGAAGCATTTTAAGATGGAAAATCTTTTATCAGTGGCACCTCTGCAAGGGAACCACCTCTTTCAACCTTCGCAAGTATATCCAGTTTTTAATACCTGGAAAAGTTTTGGGATTAAAATGCTCAGAGATCTTTATATAGACAACATATTTACATCTTTTGAACAATTATGTTCAAAATTTAACCTCCCAGCTACACATTTCTTTTACTATCTTCAAATTAGAAATTTTGTTAAACAGAAATTGCCCGATTTCCCCCACCTTGCACCCTCCACAATGCTGGAAAAAATACTGCTCAATTCCGAGGAAACAAACACTATTTCCGCAATATATAAAATCTTATTAGAGTCCCTACCTTTCAAAGATCCACGAGGACATTGGGAAGAAGATCTCTTAATCAATATATCAGAAAAGGAGTGGAAGGTAGCAAAGCAGAGAATTCACTCGAGTTCTATATGCGCAAAGCATAGAATTATTCAACTAAAAATTATATATCGAGCTCATCTGTCTCGCTTAAAACTGTCCAAAATGTTTCCAGGCCAGGATCCAACCTGCGAGCGCTGCAACCAAGCTCCTGCCTCACTGGGTCACATGTTCTGGGCCTGCACCAAACTAACATCATTTTGGACAAAATTTTTAAGTGCCTCTCAGACAGCCTTAGTATCACAATCCCTCCTAACCCACTAACAGCTGTGTTTGGTGTCCTTCCAGATGGACTTGAATTGGAGAAGGACAAACAAACGGTTATTGCATTCACTACACTCTTGGCACGCAGACTTATTTTGTTAAATTGGAAGAATCCTAATTCTCCTCTTATAAGTCAGTGGGAAACTGATGTTTTATATTATTTGAAATTGGAAAAAATCTAATTTTCAGTTAGAGGATCTGTACAAAATTTTTTCAAAACTTGGCAGGATTTAATCAATATTATTTTAGAATAAGAGAATTAACTATTATTGCATTTAACTCCCTTCTCCATCTCTTATTTATATAGATATTTACTTCTCCCCTTCTTTTGTCTAATGTTGCCTTATTAAAAAGCTTAAAGAAATTTTCCTTTAGCTAAGCTCTCCTTCTCAGGGGTGGGGTTTGATTTGTTTTCAAAGTTGTTGGGTTATAAATTGATCTGTTTGTATGGAATGATTACAATGAAAATTAATAAAATAAAAATATTTAAAAAAAAAAAAAAAAAAAAAAAACCTTTGTACAACGCCAGCTCTGTCAGGTACCATGTTAATGGTTGTCACTTAAAACGTCGAGGATGACTGTGCTAGGAGGTTGGCAATCAATTGGTAAATGTGAAAAGGGCAGCGATTTTCAGTCACAAATTGACATGGTCCTGTGATGAGATCAATAACTGCATTTGGAAAATCTGACAAATCACATGACTGGAAGCTGCATAATGTGAAATCAGCTTTAGTTACAATGGGTTCTAAGATGGAGTTTATAATGTTCTTACTGTTACAATGCTTTCAGGAAAAGCATCCCTCTTTATGAAGTGAAACCTAATGATGCATTTTTTAATTTTATATTTTCTTGAACTGCTAACCAGTAAGTTTTGATTAAATATTAACTGAAATAACAGCAGTAACAGTAGGGTATCTACTTCACACTACTGGATATAAGAAAAATGTGTTAAAATGTTAAATATCTAAAGACTATTTTGTCATTCAACAGAATTCAGTTGTCAGAGTGGTAAATACAGATTATTCACATCTGTTTCCATTAGAAAATCTTGAGGAATACACTCGAGACCAAAGTATGAGGATAAAAAAAAAGTCTAAAGGCAGATGCCAGACAAAGGGCAATGACATTAATCATTCTAAAATTTGACCCCATAATGCTTCTAAATAAGATAATTAATCTTGCCATGAGTAGGGGTTCAAAGTATCAGGACCAAAAGGTGAAACCTTATCGATCATGAGGGATAACAATCTACAAGGTGGGTTTGGTTGGTTGGAATGAGACTTGAGTAATAGACTTGTGAGAAGAAAAGAGACAAGGAAAAAAAAACCTCTTTACTGAATACTAAGTACATATTCCAAATAATTCATGATTTCATTTGTATAAACTGGAATTATATTTTTTTGTAAATAGACTACTGTAAGATTCTGATTGTTACTTACAAATTATATAACATATTGCTTTCTTTGTTATGTTTTCATATTTTGCAGACAGACAGGGAGCATATTAATACTTTAAATCCTGTTGTTGAGTTATATAAATACAGATGGAATAAATGTAACACTGGTAACTAGGGAACCTGTTTTAGGTTTAACCCTTGCCATTTTCCCTGTCTTTCTTATTTATTTTACATGTATAATAATGCATGATATCTTCTTGTGAGACTTATATCTAAAACAGCCTCAATTCAAACTGATGAGGAGCAAGTGGCTTTTCCATAGCAGAAATACACACAAGGCAATTGCTAGCCATAATATGTCACTCAACCATGCACACACTCATACTTAATTTATAATTTAAAATTATCAACTTAACTCACATTAGGTCTTGAAAATCTGGAGAGGAAGGGAGTACACCGTGGAAACCCAGAAGAGGAAATGCAAACTTCATATAGAAGGTCCTCTAGTGGTGTGGTGAAAAAGCTACCAGTTTTGATGTTGTGTTATTCCTCACAAACATAAACATTATGTAAATTCAATAACTGCATTTTGTTCAAGCCCCTAACTTTTTTTTGCTCCAATCAAGTATTTTTATTTCTAGACGTAACACCATTCCAAGGAGCTTTACAAGTACAGAACTATAATCAAGTTATTAGGTTAATTTTAATCTGTGGCGTGCCACCTGACAATTTAAGTAATTCAAAATCAACCAGAGTGTCAGTTCAATTAAACCAATAACTGGCACTCTGGTTGATCTTGAATTACTTGAAATTACTTTTTGAATTACCTTGAAACTAAATTCAATAGACATAACAGGGAAATCAATAACTACAGAAGATCACATAACCAGATCCAAACAGAGAGACAATCATCATCTTTCTTAATGAAGGATCTAATAGATAAACACAGTAACACTAAAGGCTATGTCACATTACATGACTTTCCAGTGATTTTCTGTTGTCTTCATTTACATAATCATAGTGCATCGGGAACCGTCAATAGCACACTCCCATGAAGCTAGTCAAGTAATCTGACATGCCCAGTGGCTCACTCCAACAAGTCTACAACTTGATCTAACAAAATCAAACCCGTAATTTTTGTCTTTAGTCGTAGCAGCAGGCTTATGTGCATCAGAGGTGACAAACAATTAAAGCTCTTCTGGATGTATAAAATGCAGCAAGAAGGAATAAGAAACACAGGTGTTTTGGAAGAGAATCTAGTCAGTTTGTTGTTTACTGTACCTGTATGGTTTGGTGGGGTTCGCAGAGTTGGGGTCTTAGAGATTGCTCAACTCACCATAACTGTTAACTCTTTATACAGAACCAGCTCTGTAAGGCAGCATGCTACTGGCTGTCAGAAAAAGGAAACCGTTCTGGAATTTTAGCACACAGTTGATAAATGTTCTAGGCACAAACATTTTCAGTTGTGTAGACTGACATGGACCAACAATGAGACCAGTAACTATAGTCAGCAAATCTGACATACAGTACTTCACAACAAGAAGTCATGCTAGTGTGACACTGGCATAAGTGTTTATTGTTTTATCCAATCCACAAACTTGGGACACCCAGGAAGTGCACAGCACTGATCTTTATACTGTGGTGTTAGTGAAGTCATAACATTGCGAACTCTCAATCATCCTGCCTAGTAACTGAACCACAGCATCCATAGTGAAAACAAAATGGTGCCACAGGAAAATTTATTAGTTTTTACCATCATCAGAAATTATTTTTTGAGGCGAAGGAAAGATTGTAAACATAAAACAATGCACAGGTCACTTTTTGTTTTATAGTCTAAATAGAAAGTTTTACAAATTGGCTGTTGTGATGTTTGGGATATTATGAAGATAATGTTGAAATTGGTTTTAAATTTTCAATTCCAATTTTGACATTGCATTTACAAAAATACATAAATCTGCAGTAGTGCTGTCAAAGAAGATTCAAAGACTTCTAATAAACACAAACACAATAGTGTGCAAGAGTTCCTATGAAAAAAATGCTGTAATCCTTTCAAAATAACACTACAGTAGATTTTAATCAATAAACTGCCGTAATTGGTATGACCACCGTTTGCCTCAAAAACAGTAGCAATTGTCTTTGGTACACTCACATGCAACTTCTGAAGGTCCTCGCGTAGTAGGTTGTTCCAAACCTCTTGGAAAATTTGCCGCAGTTACACTGAAGTCTTTGGCTGTCTTACTTGCCTTGGTCTCTGCAAGTAATCCTAGACAGGCTTGATAATACTGAGATTGGGGATCTTTGGGGGGAATACTATCGGTTGAAGAATTCTTTGTTCCTTTTTTATTCTGCAGATAGTTTTTTTTATGATTGTGCCCATGTGTTTCTGGTCACTAATATGCAGATGAATGATGTTATGACCGATTATACTCCTGCCCGACAGTATTGTATAATGGATAAGAATCTTCCTGTACTTCTCAGCAAAGAGGGAACAATCAATTTTATCAAATCACCAAATGTTTTCTCTTCACTAATTTCTATAACCAGAGAAATCTAACCTTAGCTGATAAAACATAATATATTTCAGTATGTTATTTTCTTCAAATTTTAATCAATTTTCAATCATAGCCTTCATTTACATGATCTTAGCAGGTCAGAGGTGTGGTCATCCAGTGAAGCCATTCATCTAATGTGACCAACTAGTCTGCAATTGGCTAGGATTAACAGTCAGACTGGCAGGCTGTTTGTGCAGGAGAGAGGACAACCAAATTAACTAATGAATAATAATCGAGAAGTAAAAAACATGGAATGTAGCAACACGGAATAAGCAGCACGCATGTTTTGAACCTCAAAAATATTAGAGAAGCTCATCTGCCTGACGTCTAATATTTTACATAACAGAATACAAAAGTGAATGAATGGGCAGAGATTGCTGCTGAACTTGTTTCAGCTGTTAACCCTTCATTAAGTGCTGCTCTCTCAGGCGACATGCTAGTATTGCCTCTCAGAAAAAAGTGCAAGCATAACGGCACTGGAAGACCTGCACTCAGTTGGTAGAAGTGAAGTGGGCTGCAAATTTTAGTTGTGTTATTTGACATGGTGCAGTGATAAGATCACGGACTGTACTAAAACAAAATTAGAACTGCCAACTTGCACCTGAAGATAATTAAGAAACGAAGGCATTCTGCATAAGAGAGACTCTTTGGGGGTACAGTGTAATAGTATAATATGGGACTTGGAAGACCACCACGAAAGAGCTTATGGAGATCATTAAGGTTCACTACCGTGTTTCCCCGAAAATAAGACAGGGTCTTATTTCTATATTTTCAGGGGATATCTTATATTTATTCATGTACAACAATATACATCTATCCAAATACAGTCATGTCATCTTCTTCTGGAATATCATCAATAACTCTCCACATTTAAACTTTGAACTCCAGCCTGAATTTCTTGCTACTCCAGCCGCTTTTAGGATTCTCCAGGATCGTTGTGCGTTTGATGAATGGTTCAATGAGGTGAAGGAAAATGCCGACATACAAATCCAATCGTGGTGTTTTTATATTCAAGTGTCGCATACTCCCCAAAGTAATGACACAATATATTTTAAAAGTTTCACATACCATCTTCTGTGCCATCTTGTTTTTTTTTTTATACCTTTATAATATTGTCAGAATGTACGGTGGCGTATTTGAGCCACAGAAAAAAAAAATAAGGACATAATGAAAATGTCTATTTTGTGATTAAAGTAAAAATTTCGGCTTTAAACTCAAAATGTCCTCTTTAACTTTGTAGTTTACTTTATCGTTAAAGCAGACTGTCGTAAACGTCATCTTAAAACCGACCCAGTTGTTAAATTGCTACGCGCTTCTGGAGCTTTCTCTTAAACTCACAGCAGCAATCGCCCCACAGAACACATTACATTTATGATATTCCAGCTGTCTGCACATTTGGAATTCTTAGATTTACACTTGATATCACTTTCATGATGAAATGCATTAAAATATGTATGTTACATTTTACAGATAAATCTTTAACTTTGTTTAAATAATGAATACTGTTAATAGTTACACATATAGGGGTGGCACGGTGGCAGAGCGGTAGCGCTGTTGTCTCTCAGGGAGTCATGTCCCTTGTGATTCCTGCCTGGAGTTTGCATGTATTCCTGGTGGGTTTCCACAGTGTGGCCAGTTTTCCATCCAAAGACATGAAGGTTTGGGGATTTGGTGAAGCTACAATGACGTTACTGTACGTGAGTGCTTGTGTTCACCTTGCGATGAGCTGATGCCTCGTCCTGGGATTTTGTTTCTGTCGTGCGTTGATGCTGCTGGAATGGGCACATCCCTGAATTGATGGATGTAATCATTAAACATCCTTTTCAGAGATATTGTGGCAAGGTGTCCTCGGAATTTAATGGATGTGTTGGGCACGCGCGTCACATCGCGTGAAGTATAAACCTGGCCTTAGGCGCCTTACTAGGGCTTATTTTTGGGGTAGGGCTTATATTTCAGAGCAGCCTGAAAATCATGCTAGGGCTTATTTTCAGAGTAGGTCTTATTTTAGGGGAAACACAGTGTACACAAAAACAATATAACAGGGTAAAAAGGGAGTCAGACAGTTGTATTAAGTCCAAGTATTCCCAAATCAGGGGAGTATTGTTTGATGAAAGAACCTACCCTTCAGATTATGTCATCCAAGGTAAACTACTAAGTCAGCTAAATGGTCAAGACGACCCTGGTTTTAGGTACTGTCAAGTCAGCAGCTACTTAAGAAGCAGAGTGCATGTCAGCTGACACTGAAAAGACTTCAAATGTTTAACTGTAAAGCCATTATAACAAAAAACAAATCAGAACCATACTATATAAAAAACAAAACATTAAATTGCAGAAAGTTTACTTGATGAAGAAATTATCTAAGAAATTTACAACAATCACCAGTCACTTGTAAATTATTTTCACTATTCTCCTTTTAAAACTGAACATTGAGTGTAAATACACAGGCCTATTAGAACTTCAGAAGAAAGTTTGGAAGGCAGTAACCCACTTAGCTACCTGGCCACACTGTTATCAATAAAAACTAAAAACAGCAACTTCACCATCTTTTGCCTTACACATGAAGGCTTTATTTATTGGTGTTTAGTACGTGTCACATAATATACATATGATTAACTGTGTATATGGCAAGAAGCTACAGTGCATCCGGAAAGTATTCACAGCGCATCACTTTTTCCACCTTTTGTTATGTTACAGCCTTATTCCAAAATGGATTAAATTCATTTTTTTCCTCAGAATTCTACACACAACACCCCATAATGACCACGTGAAAAAAGTTTACTTGAGGTTTTTGCAAATTTATTAAAAATAAAAAAAACTGAGAAATCACATGTACATAAGTATTCACAGCCTTTGCTCAATACTTTGTCGATGCACCTTTGGCAGCAATTACAACCTCAAGTCTTTTTGAATATGATGCCACAAGCTTGGCACACCTATCCTTGGCCAGTTTTGCCCATTCCTCTTTGCAGCACCTCTCAAGCTCTAACAGGTTGGATGGGAAGCATCGGTGCACAGCCATTTTAAGATCTCTCCAGAGATGTTCAATCGGATTCAAGTCTGAGCTCTGGCTGGGCCACTCAAGGACATTCACAGAGTTGTCCTGAAGCCACTCCTTTGATATCTTGGCTGTGTGCTTAGGGTCTTTGTCCTGCTGAAAGATGAACCGTTGCCCCAGTCTGAGGTCAAGAGCGCTCTGGAGCAGGTTTTCATCCAGGATGTCTCTGTACATTGCTGCAGTCATCTTTCTCTTTATCCCGACTAGTCTCCCAGGTCATGCCGCTGAAAAACATCCCCACAGCATGATGCTGCCACCACCATGCTTCAATATAGGGATGGTATTGGCCTGGTGATGAGCGGTGCCTGGTTTCCTCCAAACGTGACGCCTGGCAGTCACACCAAAGAGTTCAATCCTTGTCTCATCAGACCAGAGAATTTTCTTTCTCATGGTCAGAGTCCTTCAGGTGCCTTTTGGCAAACTCCAGGCGGGCTGCCATGTGCCTTTTACTAAGGAGAGGCTTCCGTCTGGCCACTCTACCATACAGACCTGATTGGTGGATTGCTGCAGAGATGGTTGTCCTTCTGGAAGGTTTTCTTCTCTCCATAGAGGACCTCTGGAGCTCTGACAGAGTGACCATCGGGTTCTTGGTCACCTCCCTGACTAAGGCCCTTCTCCCCCGATCGCTCAGTTTAGATGGCCGGCCAGCTCTAGGAAGAGTCCTGGTGGTTTCGAACTTCTTCCACTTACAGATGATGGAGGCCACTGTGCTCATTGGGACCTTCAAAGCAGCAGAAATTTTTCTGTAACCTTCCCCAGATTTGTGCCTCGAGACAATCCTGTCTCTGAGGTCTACAGACAATTCCTTGGACTTCATGCTTGGTTTGTGCTCTGACATGAACTGTCAACTGTGGGACCTTATATAGATAGGTGTGTGCCTTTCCAAATCATGTCCAATCAACTGAATTTACCACAGGTGGACTCCAATTAAGCTGCAGAAACATCTCAAGGATGATCAGGGGAAACAGGATGCACCTGAACTCAATTTTGAGCTTCATGGCAAAGGCTATGCATACTTATGTACATGTGCTTTCTCAATTTTTTTACTTTTAATAAATTTGCAAAAATCTCAAGTAAACGGTTTTCACGTTATCATTATGGGGTGTTGTGTGTAGAATTCTGAGGAAAAAAATGAATTTAATCCATTTTGGAATAAGGCTGTAACATAACAAAATGTGGAAAAAGTGATGCGCTGTGAATACTTTCCGGATGCACTGTATATGTAATCATAAATTAATATCCTTTACATGTTATTTTTTCTGGCTAAAAATATTAGTATCTCAGGTAGAGCTAATACAGATCATATAAGTAAACGAACGCTTCTCAGTTTTTATATCATTGACCTTCATTATACAAGAAGTATACTAACTAGTGATATCACTTTGTAGTATGGTAATTTAACTACACAGGACAGAAAGGCAACTGAGAAAATTCTGCTCAAAAACTACTATATCCGATTTACCATTAAATGCAGAAGTTTACAAGAATTTCTATGTGGTGCAAAAATTAAGTTTATACAATAATATAGGATTCCATTCTGAAAACAGACAATATTCCCTTTATATTTACTGCCACTTTACATCTATTTTTTGTTAGCTACTCAGAGCAGGAGCCTGTACAAGAACTTGATACAAATAGCAAATTACACTGAAAACCAAGTCTGTTCACGAACTATTTATTCCCTAATCATTTGTTAACAAAAGCAAATATCAAAGACTTCAAAAATGTACTTAGAAAATCTGAAAAACTCAAATTAAACAAAAAGTAATAACATTTCTGCTTATACCGAAACAATTTTATAGATCAGCTTTCTATAGCAAAAAACATCCCAAGGTACTTTACAAATACTGAGGCATAGTATAATTGTTTACACTGATTTTCTATAAATTAAATAGATACATTAAATACTGAATAACTGAGATTTGAAGTCTATGCCTTAGTGACTGCATAACTCTCCCAACCTACAAGTGAAATTCATATTTGGAATACAGGCTGGTCTCGATTTTTGAATGAGGGCCTTTCCTTGGGATTTCTGCAAACCAATTATGTAAGCCGGAACTTGCCCTGAATAATGTCACTTAATAAAAAAATGTAATTTGTTTTTTGTAAAATAACATATGAAGCATTATTCATTTTTGTAGACTTATTAAAATATAATTGAAGCAATATTGATGTACTTTAAATACATAAAACATAAATAATGTAAACTAACGTTTGTACCTTAGGTCTGTACAAGTACAGTGGACCCTTGACTTACGAACTTAATTCGTTCGTGAGGGCTGGTTGTAACTCAAGTTGGTTGTAAGTCAAGACTATGTTTCCCATAAGAAATAATGGAAATACACATAATGCGTTCCGAACCTCCCACTGCAACACTTACTTAACCTTTTCATAATAAAAAAGGGTTATATAATGTGCATAATTTACCAAAACACCAATCCATATTACTAACCGAGAATGCTAAACCGGATGATGGACGCAGGCACATCCGGCCATGGGCCGTAGCTGCAAAAAGACGTACTGCGCAGGCGCAAGAAAGGGCGGACGGGATACACACCAAGAGGGGGATTTAACAAGCCCCTGGAACACAAAAAAAAAGAACACAAAACCACCCCACACACCCTACAAGCAACGGACGGGACACACACAAAGAGGGGGATTCAACAAGCCCCTGGAACACAAAACGAAAGAAGACGCTCGCTCAACAACAATCCTCACCCACACACCCCCCCCCCAATCAATAAGAAGTGACACCCAAAGCCACATATCTAAAGGAAACGTCCATATTAAACATACGTCATCTCAAAACCTTCACACTAGGCAGCATAGGTGGATCTCATTAAAATAAAGCACTGTTAACCGTTCAACTGGAGAAAAGGCTCCATATTAACAGTGAGTGCTATCCTCCTTAATACTAATCCATATTTCGCACGCTGAGGAACAAACAAGTCATGCATACACGGTCACGGGTACAAAACTATTCGGATCGGATAACGGAACCAAACACACGAACACGAATGAAACAAAAAGAATACACGGCGGCGCATACAATGCGCTTCGGAAAATACGTGAGAAAAAATGTCTCGGATCAAAAAACACAAAGCTCAAGTAACCCCGTTACAGAGACGTGCCCAAATGAACAGACACATTGAACGTAGATGCATACAGCGCGCGTCTCAAAGTGCTGCATCAAAACAAGCACGATTTCAAAAGAAAGAGCTTGCGTCTCAGACATACAAAAAAGGGAGCAAAGCAACGCGCATATGACCGGCCAGAAAACAAGCAAGCAGGACTCAGAAAGCTCAACTGACCGACATACAAAAACGGACAAAGCACGATACAAACAATGCACGACGTAGAGTGAAACGGACTTTGCGCAAAGCGGAGGCGGATCAATTAAAACTCAAAAATAGCGCGTCACAAATAATGGACATGCAACAACGCGGCACTCAAACACCACAAGCAAAACATGCCCGTCGCAGACATCAACACCAGACGTCTGCTGAACGCTTACGCCAGTTGGCTGACAACGCTTTCAATAATGAGTCCACTATTGAGGAAAATTCATTGGGATTAATGAATGTCATTTGCAATCATTGTCATTCACTTAACTTCACAGAAGAAACAACTGGCAATACAAATAATGAATTTACACGTTGTTGTCAAAAGGGGCAGATTAGACTGCCTCCTTTACATTCATATCCTGAATATCTACAGAAGCTTCTAACTAAGGATGTGCCTGAAAGTAAAAACTTGATGAACTACATTAGATCCTACAATAGTTCATTTGCTTTGGCATCTACCAGAGAACATAACAGGACACCAAAAGGCAATGGCCCATACTGCTTTCGCAAATGTGGTTAACACAACGCACTATATTATGTCCAAAAAATATTAATGTTAATCACATTATTAACCAGGTCATTTCATTACTTCCTGGAGAGACACGGCTCTTTCTAAGCTCTGACAAAGTTGACTCTGATGACGACAATGAACATCTGAATTTCCCATTAGAATATTTGAACACTATTAACCCGGACGAATGACCACAACACAACATTACCCTTAAAAACGGAACAATAATCATGCTATTAAGAAACCTTAACACTAAACAGGGTTTATGCAATGGCACACGGTTAATCGTCAACACCATAACACACGATGTTATTCAAGCAACAGTTCTTTCAGATTCACATGCTAACAATACTGTTCTCATTCTTGAAATTGACCTTACGAGTTCTGACCTAGAATTACCTTTTACATTGAAACACCGACAGTTCCCCATTAAACCTGCATTTGCCATGACCAGCAACAAATCACAAGGACAAACCATGGACAAGGTTGGCATCTACCTCTCTGAACCCGTTTTTGGACATGCACAACTTTATTTTGCCTTCTCATGTGTTCGACGTTCATCTCACATTAAAGTTAAAATTAAAAATGATCCATGCCAAGGAAGACTCATTCAAACACTAGACACCATCTTTACTACTAATGTTGTATACAGAGAAATATTCCAATAAAACATTACTCTATGCCAAACACTCTATTTTGTATTTATATAGGCATCATCCAAACCTGCACACTATTCTATATCTAATTCATACATCTCACTCTTTGTCATGCCCCAACGCCAGGGGTTGGCGAGCGAAGCGAGCAGGGGGCAGAGCCCCCTAGTAATTTTTCTAATGTACTAACAAAAAAGTTATAAAAAGTGCCTAGCCTACCAGAAGTAGGCTAGATTAAGCTAGGAGCATGGCGGCGCGCATGGTCACAGCGGCTCAGGGCTCTCCTTTTCAGTGCACTTTTTTGTTGTTTTTGTACTTTTTTTTCTTGCTTGTTTGTGCACGATCGGTTCAGCGAACATCCGCTACACCCGTCAGAACCTTATAGACATCGGTGTCCAGAGCCAGACATCTGTTTGAAGTGTTTTTCATCACACGCACAACATCCCAGACATAGCGAGACCAGCGGGCTCTCAGTGGATTGTTGTCGGGTCTAGGAGACGACGCAGACAGAGGAGGGAAAGGAAGCAGAAGCGGGGCCGCAGATCCGGCGTTATGCTAAGGCTAAAGAAACAACCATACAAGCCCTATGCAGAACTTTTTTTTTTGCAACTTCTTTGCATCTTTTCGCACCATTTGTTTATTTGTTTATTTACTTGTTGTGTTCTACACATATGTCTGCACTGAAGGAGCTGCTTTTAATCTCATTGTACATGTGTATAGTGACAATAAAAGGCATTCTATTCTATTCTAGAAACAACAATTTCATACTGTACTCACCATTTAATTTGACATCTTTGGGCTGCAGGAAAGGAGGAGGAGGAGAATGAAATGGAAGGTGGTTGTTTAGAAGGAGCCTCCTTATGCAAATCTTTTCTTTGTAAAATTGACGAGATGGTGGATTTCGACATGCTGAACATATTAGCGTGATCATATTTCCACACAATTTCCTTCTTCGTTTCGATTGTGATCACTTTCTTTACCTTTGTTACCTTCTCTTCCTTCCTTAGCAATTATGTGTCTTGCTTGCATGGTCTTAGTGAATTTTATATATATAGGTAAATCACTCCAATGACCGAAATTACATCCACAAACACAAGTATCTGGGCTCCAACTGACGCTTACTAATGCTCTCGGTTGTTTGTTTACAATCGCGCAAGCGGATACACGTGACCACATTCGGGTCGTAACGCAAGATGTTGGTCGTAAATCAAAACAAAAATTTTGCTCGTAAATCAGTTGTTCGCATGTCAGGCCGGTCGTATATCAAGGGTCGACTGTATATCAACTTCATGCTAAAACTTCCTGCAGATTTTGATAGCACAGTACCACCACGACAATCATGAGACACTTTCTGTTGTTGCTGAGTGATCATTCTAAGACCACCCCCCACCGCCTTTTGGCTATACTCCTTGAGAATGCACAGGTGATTACAAGCAGCAGGTTCTGTTGCTCAACTACATAACCAGCTGCTAATCTAGCTCCTTAGCTGTGATTCAGCTCTTTGCACATCTGCATGAACTGCTGGTTACATTCTCATTTGTCTTAACAGGAAGTATAACATTACAGCTTCTTCATAGATCATCGGGTCTCACAGCTAATCGGTTAGAATGGCACGGAATGGCATTCAATTAGGAAAAAAAGGCAGTCATTTTTGGAGATGTGTGTGTATATACTATATATATATATATATATATATATATATATATATATATATATATACATACACACACACACTAGACAAAGAGCCCGTTTCGACAACATAAGATGAAATGAGCACGAGTTTGTGTCCGCAGTGTATATAGTAATAAGTATAATAAGCACCACAAACCTGATATAGGTGTATTGAATGAATGCGTAATTGAATCAGAATGCGTAATTAGGCCTCGAGCTGTAGTCGAAATTGCCTTTCAGGCTAGAGCTTTAATTGAAGTCGCCTTTCTCTTTGAATTTTTGCGGCCGTAAATCCGCCGCCTGCCGCGATGTTGGGGTTGGATGTCGGTATCGTAAGGTTATTCGGGCAGCTGCGCAGAAGGCAACTGCGCATTCGGCTTCGGACAGACGTGAGTGAGTGAGGAGGCAGGCGAATTATGTATTAAGATATATATATATATATATATATATATATATATATATATACATATATATATATACATATATATTATATATATATATATATATACACACATACATACACACAGTGGGGCAAAAAAGTATTTAGTCAGCCACCAATTGTGCAAGTTCTCCCGCTTAAAAAGATGAGGGGCCTGTAATTTTCATCATAGGTATACCTCAACTATGAGAGACAAAATGAGAAAAAAAAATCCAGAAAATCACATTGTCTGATTTTTGAAGAATTTATTTGCAAATTATGGTGGAAAAAAAGTATTTGGTCAATAACAAAAGTTCATCTCAATACTTTGTTATATACCCTTTGTTGGTAATGACAGAGGTCAAACATTTTCTGTAAGTCTTCACAAGGTTTTCACACTCTGTTGCTGGTATTTTGGCCAATTCCTCCATGCAGATCTCCTCTAGAGCAGTGATGTTTTGGGGCTCTCGCTGGGCAACACGGACTTTCAACTCCCTCCAAAGATTTTCTATGGGGTTGAGATCTGGAGACTGGCTAGGCCACTCCAGGACCTTGAAATGCTTCTTACGAAGCCACTCCTTCGTTACCCGGGCGGTGTGTTTGGGATCATTGTCACGCTGAAAGATCCAGCCACGTTTCATCTTCAATGCCCTTGCTGATGGAAGGAGGTTTTCACTCAAAATCTGATGAAACATGGCCCCATTCATTCTTTCCTTTACACGGATCAGTCGTCCTGCTCCCTTTGCAGAAAAACAGCCCCAAAGCATGATGTTTCCACTCCCATGCTTTACAGTAGGTATGGTGTTCTTTGGGTGCAACTCAGCATTCTTTCTCCTCCAAACACGACGAGTTTTTTTCATCTGACCATATGACATTCTCCCAATCATCTTCTGGATTATCCAAATGCTCTCTAGCAGACTTCAGACGGGCCTGCACATGTACTGGCTTAAGCAGGGGGACACGTCTGGCACTGCAGGATTTGAGTCCCTAGCGGCATAGTGTGTTACTGATGGTAGCCTTTGTTACTTTGGTCCCAGCTCTCTGCAGGTCATTCACTAGGTTCCCCCGTGTGGTTCTGGGATTTTTGTTCACCGTTCTTGTGATCATTTTGACCCCACGGGGTGAGATCTTGCGTGGAGCCCCAGATCGAGGGAGATTATCAGTGGTCTTGTATGTCTTCCATTTTCTAATAATTGCTCCCACAGTTGATTTCTTCACACCAAGCTGCTTACCTATTGCAGAGTCAGTCTTCCCAGCCTGGTGCAGGTCTACAATTTTGTTTCTGGTGTCCTTTGACAGCTCTTTGGTCTTGGCCATAGTGGAGTTTGGAGTGTGACTGTTTGAGGTTGTGGACAGGTGTCTTTTATATTGATAACGAGTTCAAACAGGTGCCATTAATACAGGTAACGAGTGGAGGACAGAGGAGCCTCTTACAGAAGAAGTTACAGGCCTGTGAGAGCAAGAAATCTTGCTTGTTTGTAGGTGACCAAATACTTATTTTCCACCATAATTTGCAAATAAATTCTTTAAAAACCAGACAATGTGATTTTCTGGATTTTTTTTCTCATTTTGTCTCTCATAGTTGAGGTATACCTATGATGAAAATTACAGGCCTCTCTCATCTTTTTAAGTGGAAGAACTTGCACAATTGGTGGCTGACTAAATACTTTTTTGCCCCACTATATATTATATCTATCCCCCACACACAAAGTCAGTATACACTCAGAAATGTTCATGTTTTTCATAGAAATCGATTCATTAAATAAGATAAGTACATCAGTGTCTATTAGTTTGAGAAACAAATGCATTACAGGCCCTCATTTGGCTTCCTCCTTAAATACATGCTAAATATTTGCATCATCTGCAACAGAGAAAAGATGAATCCAGGTTACTGACCATAATACTCTTTTCTAGTCATCTTCCTTCCAATGTCTGTGCTTTATTGGTCATTTTAACCTTTTCTTTTTATTTACCAGTTCAGATATTTTCTTTGAAAAAGAACAGAGATAAACAAGATGCAGAAAGCCACCAACTTTTGGTCAGCTTGATTTCTGAGTTTCACCTAGTATCACAACATGTTATCAAAAAACAAGTTGATGAGTCTTTACGAAGGCACCCTGGGGAGAGAAACTGACAGCTAAAACTCAATCATGACCAAACATAATGGATGAAATAACCTACCTATATAAGCAGGTGATGGATCTGTAACTGGAAGGGACCTAGAACCAACTCATCAGAGGCAATGACCTCCCATTAAACTTGAGAGCAGAAAACTGACACACTCTCTTGAGAGGAAGAAAACACTTTTGGTCTGAAATCTATTCTCAGTACAACCTAGGAGAAGCTGGGCATCCTGAGCTAACTCTAAGATCTACTCCCTAAACCTCAAGCTCTATGGCAGTGACAGCTGAAAATATGAGTATACTTTAAGTAGGGAACTTAAGTATCTAATCTCTTGTGCAAAAAACAGTTGAAATTATCTCTATTAAGTAGCAGAAGACCTGGCAAAGCACCTAATGGTGAGACGATGAAGGCAACAACACACCATGGACAAATTACCACATGGCCAACATATAGTACACTATGCTATAAGCAAAATTCTTCAATTGAATCCAGAGCAATGACATACAGCACCAAATGGCATTGGACATGATACATCGTGTCACAAAACGGTTTATCTGTGCCCAGATAAACTGGATAGCTAAAAAGCTAGTAATCAGCAAACCCCTTCTGTATTAAACAGTATATCTGCCTTATTTTATGTCAATATATTAAAGCTGTAGTCACTATTACTGGCAATTGTGCATTTTAGGTATATCATGTACATCATCTTCTGGAATAATTATAAATGTGTCAATTTAATCATCAGAATATTTTACAAGGATGTCCAGCAAAACGTTTTCTGTTCACCTTACATGCTATTTTTATTTTCTTACCACAAAAGAAAAAGACAGACAGACTTGGGGCCTCATGTATAAACAGTGCGTACGCACACAAATGTTGTGTACGCTCGTTTCCATGCTCACATCGTGATGTATAAAATTTAAACTTAGTGTAAAGCTACGCACATTGTCACGCCAGCTCAAACCATTCCGTATGCAAGTTTTTGGCTTGGTTTTGCAAACTGGCGTCACCCAGCATCTAAGCAGTGCTACTATTCCTGTGTGGTTTCCCTTTATTTTTCAGATTCACATCCAAGACACAGCTTTATCAAATACACTGAAATTAACCGCATATCATTTTCTAGTTTAAGGCATCTGATCGTAATCAGCCTGTAACCACACAATGGTGCACGGAATGGGCAAACTATTACAAATACCATAGCTACTTTAGCATTGTTACACTCAGTGCACCACTCAAGAGTATTTTAACCCACTGTATCTGAGTGTGGAATCACAACTATACAGCAGTTGATCGGAAAGCTCTGGCGCAGGTTGTGTCAAGAGCTTCTAATACACGCTGCCTCAACTATGGGCACAGTGTACTTGAACTTCTTCCATTCGGCAAACGTTTCAGAGGCTTTCCTGTAAGGACCTTGCAGTTCAGAAACAGTTTCATCCCAAGAGCTATAAACGCATTCAGTCAGTCCATCACATGCTCCCAGCAGAACTGTGTGTTACTTATAACTATAATTACCTCACTGTAAACTTGCACTACAGTTGTAATATATGCACAACCCAAGTCACTTATGCTTTCATATTGTATATTTTTCATTGTTATTACTATTGTATATTTTTTCATTGTTATTACTATTGTTGTTATTTTACCATTTTATATGAAAATAAGTTTCAACAAAAAAGATAACTATGGTATGTCTTTCATTTCTTAGGAACATCCATGTACTGGGGTGTTTTCCGAACAAAGATTTTTAGTGAAGCAGTATTTAGTTGTATGAAATTAAATCAAATGTGAAAACTGGCTGTGCAAAAATTTGGGTACCATTGTAATTTTGCTGATTTGAATGCATATAACTGCTCAATACTGATTACTTGTAACACCAAATTGGTTGGATTAGTTTGTTAAGCCTTGAACTTCATAGACAGGTGTGGCCAATCAGGAGAAAAGGTATTTAAGGTGGTCAATTGCAAGTTGTGATTCCCTTTGACTCTCCTCTGAAGAGTGACAGCATGGGATCCTCAAAGCAACTCTCACAAGATCTGAAAACAAAGACTGTTCAGTATCATGATTTAGGGGAAGACTATAAAAAGCTCTCTCAGAGGTTTAAACCGTCAGTTTCAACTGTAAGGAATCTAATCAGGAAATGGAAGGCCACAGGCACAGTTGCTGTTAAACCCAGGTCTGGCAGGCCAAGAAAAATACAGGAGCGGCATATGTGCAGGATTGTGAGAATGGTTACAGACAACCCACAGATCACCTCCAAAGACCTGCAAGAACATCTTGCTGCAGATGGTGTATCTGTACATCGTTCTACAATTCAGCGCAGTTTGCACAAAGAACATCTGTATGGCAGGGTGATGAGAAAGAAACCCTTTCTGCACTCATGCCACAAACAGAGTTACTTGTTGTATACAAATACTCATTTAGACAGGCCAGATTCATTTTGGAACAAAATGCTTTGGACTGATTCGGCAAAAATTGAGTTATTTGGTCATAACAAAAAGCGCTTTGCATGGCGGAAAAAGAACACTGCATTTCAAGAAAAACCCCTGCTACCTACTGTCAAATTTAGTGAAGGTTCCATCATGCTGTGGGGCTGTGTGGCTAGTTCAGGGACTGGGGCCCTTGTTAAAGTCGAAGGTTAGATGAATTCAACCCAATATCAACAAATTCTTCAGGATAATGTTCAAGCATCAGTCACAAAGTTGAAGTTATGCAGGGGTTGGATATTCCAACAAGACAATGACCCAAAACACAATTCAAAATCTACAAAGGCATTCATGCAGAGGGAGAAGTACAATGTTCTGGAATGGCCGTCACAGTCCCCTGACTTGAATATCATCGAAAATCTATGGGATGTTTTGAAGCAGGCTGTCCAGGCTTGGCAGCCATCAAATTTAACTGAACTGGATAGATTTTGTATGGAAGAATGGTCAAAAATACCTCCATCCAGAAACTCATCAAAGGCTATAGGAGGCGTCTAGAGGTAGATATATTTGCAAAAGGGGGCTCAACTAAGTACTGATGTAATATCTCTGTTGGGGTGCCCAAATTTATGCACCTGTCTAATTTTGTTATGATGCATATTGCATATTTTCTGTTAATCCTATAAACTTAATGTCACTGCTGAAATACTCCTTTTCCATAAGGCATGGCATCTATTAAAAAGGGAAGTTGCTACTTTGAAAGCTCAGCCAATGATAAACAAAAATCCAAAGAATTAAGAGGGGTTTCCAAACTTTTTCATATGACTTTATATATTATACAGATACATTTTTAACTTCATTTAAATAATGTATACTGTTAGTAAATAAATGTGTGCACCCCATTCAGGGATTGTTCCTGCCTCGCGCTGTATGCTTGCGCAACCCTGGATGGATAGATGGATGTAATAATTAAACACATACTACAAAGATATTTCAATGTTCCTTAAAAAGTTCTGAAGAACTGGCATTCTAAGCTAACAGATGGCTCGACATTTATTAAAGAGATGATTTTGTGGAGATTGGTCACTTAGAGAAAGAAAAAGGAGGCTAGGAATTGAGGTTTAGTACATTTTGAAAGACAGTACTGCTGCAATACATTATTTTATCAAGGGTCATGCATGGCACAGCAAGCATCTTGTGGGAGGCAGGAACAATCTGTGGATGGGGTACCAGCTTGTCACCAACACTGCACCACCATGCCCCCATGTTTAATACATGCTTTAGTCCCTATCATCATAAAAATGATATCAAGTATACATCTTAGTATTTAAATTATTCAGAGACCTGTAATATCATGAATGTTATGTATTCTGTGCCCTGTTGGGGTAAGAGAAAGCTCGTTTAAGAAGCACGTAGTGATTCACCCACATAGGGTACATAGAAGAACACATAGAATACGAAGCATTTAATGTGCTACTTTAGTTACGAAGTGATTTGAGAAAATAGTAAATCAAATGATTTTAAGATGAAGTTTATGATGTTCTACTTTAATGACAAAATAAACTATACATGATTAAAGTATAAATTTTGACATTCTCCCACCCCCCACATGTCCCTGATTATTTAATTTTCTCTGTACCCTAATACACTTCCATATGACACTCGGATGGTGGGCTACGACATGCCCTTTCATGGCGACTTTGATATCTGACCACTTCTTTTTTATTTCGGGCAATGTGTGACTTTCTGAACTTGAACTTTCGAGTTGCTCTATCACTCTATGTCACTCGATCAACTGTGTTTTGTTGTTTATACCACTGCTTAAACCAACAAATAGTATGTTTTTCTTTGCCTCCAACTGGTATTCGCTGAAATTCTTCCTAGCCGTGCTTTTGCCATTGTCTTTTCACAGAACGCTGAACTCAAGGGCTATTAGTACTGATTTGCAGATTCAAAGAGGCATAATTCTGGGAGGAGATGGGGTGGGACGGGGTGGCAGGCACTTGCACGTGCAACACATTTCATGCTGACCGGGATTTATGTAGCGGAAGAACGTGGAAGTTGACTTATTCATAGATTTACACATCTGGATTTTTTTTGTGCATACACACATTTCTGTTTTGTCCGTACGACATGTTTTAGTGTGAATTCTACACATGGCGTTATACAGGGGGCTTCTGGACACTATGAAAGGCATCCTTCTCTAATACTTGATGGCACAATCTTAAGGATGGTGGCCTCAAAAAGTTTCTTTTTCTATAAGCTTCTTATACCAGTGTGTTTTGGGACACTGTCTTGTTGGAGATCCTGAATCTTTGAGCCATACCTAATTTTCTGACATGGGTTTCATATTCTGCTCTAAAATGGAAAGGTTGTACTCTGATTTCACAATTCTCTTAATATATTCAAGACCTCTAGCAACCAAGGCAGGAAAGCAGCACCACAACATTTAATATCTGCTGCAGTATTTAACTGTAGGTAGGATTTACTTTTTTTTTTTTTTTTTTTTTATAAGCCTAATTTTGTATCTTATAAACAAATGACTGAAAAAGAGTTTTACATTGGTTTCATCTTTCCACAAAACATTTCCCCAAAAGGATGGTAGTTTGTCTTAATAGGTCTGGACAAAGATAAGTTATGCTTTTTTATGTTTGTCTTTCAATAGAAGGGTCCACCTTGGCTGTCAAAAAGTCCCCTTCTCAAGTCAAGTGTGTGGTAAATGGTACTGGTTGAAACCTTCACTCCAGATTTTACCACTACAGCTTTTTGGATATTTTACGTGGGTAGTTTTCAACCATTTAAAACTACCTTTAAAGACTTCTTTAATCAATACTTGTGAACAGCAAACATCTTAATAACACAGTGAACTGTTGACATAGTCATACCAAAGTCTCTTGGGTTGACCTTGAACCCTTTTGTATTTTTATGCTTGGTGGTGAAAGTTTTTCTCATCGTCTCAGAGGGCACTTGTCCTCAGCACTGTCAATAAGGGACAGGGAATGAAACTGACCTACCTCTTTTTAAACATTAAAGCCATTATTCATTTGTTAATTTTTGTCATGCAAGTACTAATAATTGTGTCATGGCAAATTTTTAGTTACTCTACAATTTCAATGCACATTTGCTTTAATAATTGTTACTGTTTGAACCTGTGTTGCTTTGAATCAAACTAATGAATGTATACAAACCAAAGCAACGAAAGGGCAGCACAAAGGGATAGTAAGACTAAAGTAAACAAAAAAAAACACATAATTTGTTTACTTACTGTTATACCTTAACACAAGGATGGGTACTGTGTTTTTTTAATGCTTAATTATTTCACCATTGTGAAAGTTCTTCCATGTTCAACTGTCCATGTTGTTTTAACTCTAAAATTCCATTCAGTAAAAAAGACTGACATTTCTTATGTGTTTTTTTTTTTTTAACATAAATGCACCTGCCTGTCTTTGTATAAACATTTTACTGTTTTGCTGCTGTTACTGAAATTACTGGAAGTTCTACCAATGTGAATTGCTGTTTGTGTTCTGAAAAGCAATCAGACAATAATCACTGAAAAAATTTCACACTTGTAGTCACTGCTTCAGATATTTTAGTCGTAGTTTGTGGAAAGCATCTGCCATAGGGCTATGAATGTGATGCAGAGACTGTTGGAGGACCTTGTATTACAGGAGATAATATGAGCAGCAAAGTTCAACAATGCTATAAAAATGACTAAAAAGCATTCAAAATTGATTTAGAATTCATACAAATAAATCAGAACTACTTCATCATACTACAGTTTTGAATAAATGCCTAACAACAAAACACAGTGAAAGCGAAATAAACTGCTTTTATTTGCTCAAAAACTATGTTATTAGTCATTTCTTAAAATATCTTTTATATAGTATCAAGTAGGAGTGCACAATATATTGGGAGAAACAAAACACTAGTACTGTATATTTGTATATCATTTTGATCACGGTTGAGAACATCTGGAAGCCATCTTTGTTACTTGTCACAAAAGAGATGGGGCGTGGTTGGGAGTGGTGCACTCCGTTACCTTCTGACACAGCACAGAACCGCAACCCTAACCGCAGCCATTTTTAAAATCGTATCCTTGGACTTTAAACAGGACCTCCACTGCCACACCTCCTTCTCTCCTAAATTGTTTTTACATCTGATCATGTCTTTGGACATTCAGAGGTGATTGCTACAGAAACCATCTTATGGTTATCTGTTCTACTTCAAACACTGATGGACAAACTAATGGTGAGAGAATGCGAGCACACACGTTGCTGCCACTCCTCCCTGTTAACAACAGTTTTCGTTAAAATTTGCATTGAACCTTGCACTTTTTGCAGTTCTTTCACTTTCTCTTACCATATGTATACTTCATGTGTGTAATTGTTTACTTTTTCATAATGAATTTGGATTTATTTTTATGGACCTTGCCTTGACTGAGTTTACAGTCTAAGGTACAACTGATTTGAATCTTTTTGTGGTTCACTGGATAAAGTTTCTTTTAATTGCCAGCTTCTGCCTGATGCCTGACTTGTGAATGTTTTTCTTCACATTGTGGAGATCTAGGATCTGAGAAGATTCTGTCTTCTTAATTAAAATGGATATACTGGATTGCCGTCAATGTCTTCTACAGTATACGTGCTTCAACTGGAGAAGTGAATTACTGTTCAAACCCACTGGGCTTACAGCAGTAAGGCGATCACCCCTGTAATACCCACGGTTATATGCATATGGTTATATGCTGGAACGTCCGAATTCTGGTAATTATCTTCATGCACATCTTATAATATCTCCTACTTTTTAATGGATCATCCTCCAGAGGCATCAGTCCATGCTTCTACCAGATTTTTTGCTGCGTTGCTATCTCCGCTCATTTGCACCACCCCACCTCACCAGTCTCACTTTCTCCCTGTGCAACGCTGCTTAAGTGTGCTCTGCTTCTGTCAGGTAAGTATTGGCCTTCTACTATGCTGAAATACTCTTATGACATACTCCTGCATATTAAACAGTTTGTCCAGCGCAAATGGTCAGAATGGAATGTCCTTTAAAAAAAAAAAAAAAACAAAAAAAAAAAAACAGGTATTGTGCAGCTCCAAAAATATGTACATCGTGGGTCAGGTTGCTGCCACTGCTGGGCTGCAAATGAAAAGTTCACTAGCAGCATTCGTTCTGGAATAAGCCGTCCTACTCGTGGCTTTAGAAAAGAGTGTCAGTGTGCCAAATTTGCAATATGCTAAAATAAACTCTGGTTATGGATCTGTGCACAATAACCCTCTTTAGCTAATACTACACTGTTTAACAGAAGATCTCTTAATGGCAAAGAATTGGTGCTATCAGAATTCATTACAGACTCCAACCTTTATATGATATGCTTAACAGAAACATGGAAACAGCCAAACAAACTTATGGAGGCGACACCATTTGGATACGTTTACTTCACAGAGTCTTGCCACTCGAGACAAAGAGGAGAGGTCGAAGTAATTGTTAGATCTGAGTTAAACTTCAAAAGAATCCCAATTGAATGTTCATTGTACTTGGAGTGTCTGGTTCTTAAACTAGTAATGAAATCTGGTCCTGTCTTACTTGTTCTTTTCTAATGTCCCCCAAAATAAAACAGGTCCTTCTTATCTGATCTGACTGAATTATTAACTCACTCAAGTTTCCTTTCCCAGGCAGACATTCCTCTTGGAGATTTCAACATCTGTATTGGCATTCCTATGTGTAAACTAAGAAATGTCCTTGCTGGACTGTTTTAACTGGTGCAATATGTCGATTGTCCTCCTCACTCTGGTGGTCATATATTAGACCTGATATGCACAACTGGCTTATCTTTTGGCAACACTTATAGCAGTGATATAACCCTCTCGGACCATAAAGCAGTCCTTTCACTATCTCTTTACCTCTCTCTGCTTTTACCTGTAATGTCAAATTTCTTTCAGAAACTTTAAAAATATCTGTCCCTCTATGCTTATTGGATCTATTTCTGATCTTTTTCTTTTTTCCATTATTCTATCTGCACAAGATAGTCTTTTTTTTTTCTACTATAACAACTGTTCACTCAGCACTAGATAAAACAGCTACTTTAAAAAAAAATAAGGAGGTTTCCTTTAAGCATTCAGCTCCATGGTACAACTCAGAATTATGGTCTATGAAAGCAGCTGGCCAATGCCTTCAGAGAATGTCACACAAGACTGGCTACACTGTGCTTTTCCAGGCTTTCTCTGACCATCAAAGGGCTTATAGAGATGCAGAAACTACAGCTAAGAACATGCATTATGGCAGAAAAACAAAGTGGCCATGATAACCCATGTGTGTTGTTTTCTGTAGTTAGTAAACGACTTCAACCTGCATTTAGCTTAATTACCTCCTCTACTGAAGTCTGTGAAAAATTCCTCCACTTTTTCTGTGATAAAACAAAAAAATCTAAATAATGCAACAAACATAAATCCATCATCCATGTATGTCTTTTTTCTGTCTTCCCACTCCATCCAGCTCTTTTTCTAAATTTCCACTAATCACATCTGTACTTGTTAATGATCTGCTTTGTAAGACAAGTCTAACTACTTGTGTACTGAACTCCATCCCCACCACACTGCTTCAATCCTGCCTTCATGACATTATCCCAACTGTTACAATAATAATAAATACATCCCTTGACATTGGCACTAATCTGCTTTGGGCAACTTATGATTTGCTTATAACAGTAGAATCTGGACAAACTAGCATATTAATTCTGTTAGAACTCAGTGCAACATTTGACACTGTCAAACATGACATTCTACTGTCCAGAGTTTAAATCATTCTGGGTATCTCTGCAACTGCACTCCAGTCGTTAAAAAGTCCTATCTGACTAATAGGCAAGGGTTTGTGACTCTTGGCAACAGCAGGTCCAGCTCAGCACCAGTCAAACAAGGAGTCCCTCAGAGCTCTGTCCTCGGCTCTCTGCTCTTCTGTATCTATATGCCTCCCCTTGGCAATATTATTCTTAGTTGTAGACTGGGTTATTCGTTTTATGCAGATGATACTCTACTTCAACATTAAAAGTGAGCTTTCTCAGCTGACAACTTGTCTTAGTGAAAGTAAAACCGGATGGATGTCATGAATGGTCCGTGGTGACTTCTTAAATAAATAATCACATCCCCTTAAAGGTGCAGGACTCCAATCGGGTACGGGTATACGCGACTGCATTTTGATCTACAGTTAATTGAGGTGCAGGCTGATCATGCCACACACATGTGCATAGGAGGGCAGATCAGTCTGGTTCCTCAATGGGGCAGACGGAAGAGGACAGCAGGATCAAGCAAGAGCCGGTGTGATAAGAAGGAAGCAGGCATATGGGAATGGAGCGTGTGGCCGGCACTCAAGCGGGCTGAAGGTTGCTCCTAATGAGCAGCCAGGGAGTAGGTGCAAAACAATACTCTGGAAGACTCTCCCCACAAGGATGGAGATGGCAATGGAAGACAAAAGGGTGAAGGTTCGGTGGTGCCAGGTGGATTGCCATGGGATAGGCGGCAGGGACATGAGCAGGACTGGAGTTTGTCTGTGCCTGTAGGATAAAGTCTCTCTGTGCTGCGAGATCTGAATAGAATAAGCCAGAGAGATGCCAGTTTAAAAGGGAAGCACCGGGGACTGATTTTAAATAGAAGATTCCTGCCATATTTTAACATTGTTTTTAAGGATATTTATTGGATTTTAACTTCCACTGACACTAGCTTTTATGGATGATTTACTTATGGACTGATGATGGACTGCACTTTGTTTTTGAACATTGAATGTTTTTGGATTTTAATAAAAGCACCGGTTCACTTTTGCACCTATCCCTTGGCTGGATGTGCATGTGTCCTCACCTGCTAAGGTAATCTCTGGTACGGTATTGATGGTGGCAGGTTCAAGAGGCTCCCAAACAAGGAGTGAAAGTATAGAGCTGACCTGCACCATCACAATGGACCATTACACTTTAAAATTAAATTACAACAAAACTGAATTCCTGAAAATTAGCGCTAAAGCACAACTTAAGAAAATTAGCCCCTCTTTAATCACTCGTGACGACGATCTCATTAGACCTTCTTCTAATGCACAGAATCTTGGGAGTCATCTTTGATTCGTCCCTCTTTTATTCCACTCACATAAACCACATTAAGAAACTTTCTTACTTCTACCTCTGTAACATAATCCATTGTTCACTCAATCCTCTCCTTTTCTAATGCTGAGAAACATGTCAATGTTTTTATCACATCCCACTTTAATTATTGTAACTCCCTACTGATACATGCCCTTCAAATCTTACATCACAACTCCAGCTGATTCAAAACTCTGCTACAAGAGTCCTTACATGAACAAGCAACAGTGAGCACATAACACCCATCCTGATTTGCTTTCACTGGCTCCCTGTGTCTAACAGATCTGAATATAAAATTCTATTAATAACCTACAAAGCTTTAAATGGCCTTGCACCAGACTGCATTAGTGATTTTTCTCCATTACTATGCTCCTGTTCGCCCACTAAGGTCCTCTAATTCTGGTAATCTTGTTGTACCTCACACTAACTTGCACTCTATAGGTGACAGGACCTTCAGCCATATGGTCCCCAAACTTTGGAATGACCTCCCTTAACTAATTAGATCAGCTGACTCAATTCATTCTTTCAAAAAACAACTTAAAACTCATCTGTTCAGGGAGGCTTTTAACTTAACATTCTGCCACTCTTTCAGTTTACCTCTCTGACCAGTTGCTCAGGATAATTTACTGTATGTGTGTCATATCACAAATTACATCATTTGTTCAGGCTTTTTCTTCTAGTATTGAATTTATTATTATACTCTGGTTTATTGTACTTTATTCTGTTTAATGCTTTGTATATCCTGTATTTATCAATTTTAATGTTCTACGCAGAAAATATTTGTATCCAATGTTACATACACCCTGCTGTTCTTTCTGAGACTGTGAAGAGCCTTGAGCATGGGAAAGTCACTACATAAATAAAATGCATCATTATTATATATTATAAAAAGGTAACAAGGTAGCACTGTATTAACCATTAAACAAAATAAGTACATACTTAGGGCACATGGGGAAATGGAGCACTACAGTGTTTTAAACAAGTAGGAGAAAATATTAAGTTTAAATGAAGTTTATAAGTAGGCAGCAATGCTTTTTTTAATGATTGTTTCTTCATTAAAGTTTCTTTTTAAAAAATGGTACCGACCATGTAATGGTACTGATTAATCAATGTAATTTTCGTATCACTTGACTTGCAGTCTGCTGTGTATGAAAGCAACCGAGACACCACAAGCCAATTTATGCTTAATTTTTAACTACATTGTAAATTGCTGTTAAAAAGTAAGTGTCTAATGTAGTCCTCTAACACATGTAATTGCATTATATTAATGCTATTACTTTTGTATGTGACTCATTTTTACAAAACTATTTAATAAACAAAAATGTAATATCTGACTCTTGGATGAAGTAAATAAAAAAAAAATTAGATTCAGTAAATGCTCCAACATTCATATCAGTGAAAATCGGTTGCTAAACACATCCATACATTGTCTAACCTTTTTTTTCTTCTATAGTCTATGTAGTATGCATTTTCAAAGATGGTCTTTTTAATATGTGCAACACAGTATATGTATTTTTTATTATTTTGCACAATATGAATCTTTTGAATATAAATTGACTAGCTCAGGTGACCAAGTTACTCTTTTAAAATACAATTTCACACCTACCTGGATATTCTGACCGTTTCTTCAGTTTACCCCACTGTCCAGGTGTTCAGTATGATTTGTATTTGTATGACAAATTCAGTTATTTGTTCAGGGTTTTCTTGTAGTATTTGTATTTGTGTATTTTATTGTGGTTTATTTTTATTCTATTTCATAGCTGTGTGTTTCCTATACAGTAGACCCCCGTGAAGTCGTGGTTCAGAGTTCGCAGCCTCAGTCATTCACGGATTTTTCCTTAGAACCTATCTAATAATTGTTAGTGGAAGCCGCAAATATCCGCAATTTTTATGGCTTTTTTCGTGGCAATACTGTACTATAGAGAGAACAGCAAGCAACTGTAGAGGAAAACGTGGCTTGGGATGGTGAAAATAGCCAATAGAATTTGAAACTGCAACTCCCAGCAGTCCCTGCAGTGGCTCTGATTTGTTTTCTGCTGAGGGTGCTGGGGCTGTTGGGGTCAAAGGATGTCAGCATGGCTTTTAAAAAGGGGGCTGGTGATCAAAAGCAAAAAAAAAAAAGGGTTTTTGTAATTTGTATTTCAAGTTCCTGTCTGTCTTCCTTCTGTTGGGTTACCTGTACTTATTCATATTGTCCTGGATCGTTTGCGTGGTTGGCGTCCGAATTGTCTGCCGTCTGGCTGTGTACATGAGGACTGTAAGTGGATTCATTACCATCCTGCAAAGAAAGGAGCGCTCCTGAACCCGTCCACTTGTCTTCACCATTTCAGGAACTACAGGTAGGACTATTTTTACATTCCCATTCAACATGCGGATCTCTGGACTATCTATTTTCATCATTTCATTTTATCCGTTGCCATTTCTCATGGACATTTTTCATGATTTACTGTGTGTTTTCTTTGTGCTTTGTTGTATTTAATGTGTAATCGCCATAAGGGGAACAGGGGTGGTATCGTTATTTTCATTTATTTCATTTGTTTTCATTACCAGTTTGCTTTGTTTTTGTCTCTGTGAGTGCGTGTGGATCGGGCCAAGGCTGGGTGCGTCCCTGGAATCTCCACAAAAAAAATAAATAAATCGCCATCTTCTCGACGGTGTAAATCTTAGCGGCGTTATTCATTTCTCCTTGCTGATGATTGACTGTGATGCACCTCCAGCTGAGTGTTCTTGTGTTTTCCATTTTGTTCCACTTAACCCTTAAACCGCCACAACCAGCTACAGTTGTTTCCCAGTGCCATTTGCGAGCACACAGGAGCGGATCAGTCACTGCCGTACATTCGTTGAGCAGCCAGCTCATGACCATTGCCAGCCCCTTGTTAGCAGGGGGCCAAACGCACCCCTAGAAGACAAGGACGCTCCTCAAAAAATCCCTCTTAAAAAACGCTGATAGACTACCTTCACATTGCTTCCTTACTTGCTGGGCTTACCTGCGGCTGCTCTGTCGCGTGATATGCTTCTTGCACGATGCTATGCATACTTAAAAGCCTGAACAGCACCTGTCCCTTTTTTTTGGCTAATTGCTTTGTTTCTCTCTCCTCCCCCAGACATCCTCTGCTCCTGTTGGGGGGGGTCCCACTCCTGTTGTGCTGCCCTATGATGTTTGTCTATTCTTTAATCGAGAACTGACTGCATACTGAGCTCGTTTTACTTCTGAAAGAGACATGTTTGTTGGAGGGAGGGAGGGAGGGAGGGAGGGAGGGATGGATGGATGGATGGATGGATGGATGGATGGATGGATGGATGGATGGATGGGAGATACTTTATTAATCCCAATGGGAAATTCACATTCTCCAGCAGCAGCATACTGATACAATAAATAATATTAAATTAAAGAATGATAATGCAGGTGAAAACCAGACAATAACTTTGTATAATATTAAATGTTAACGTTCATCACTGGCTGCAGCTCGAAGCGGGGTGCCACCATCGAGAGAGATGTGGAGAGAGTAAACCAGATGAACAACTTTAACAGGTTTGACCACCCTAACCCACTCTCACCTCGGAATACTGCACCCTCCACCCATCCTTCTGCTGATACCAGCATAGGAGAGAGTTTACCCCAACCCACAATTACAGCAGCCCAGATAAGCAGAGAGCAGAGGAGACTTTGTGCCAGCAAAGCAGAGGTTCCAGATGGAGTATCGCCACAACTGCTGAAGGCCTGTGCGCTGGATCTGGGGAGTCCTCTACAGCACATCTTCAACCTGAGCCTGGAACAGGGGAGAGTCTCAAGGCTTTGGAAAACATCTTGCATCACCCCAGTCCAAAAGGTATCACGTCCTAGTGAGCTGAATGACTTCCGGCCTGTTGCTCTGACGTCACATGTGATGAAAACCATGGAGCGACTTCTGCTTCACCACCTGAGGCCACAGGTCCGTCACGCCCTCGACCCTCTGCAGTTCGCATACCAGGAGAAGGTGGGAGTGGAAGATGCCATCATCTACATGCTACACCGATCCCTCTCCCACTTGGACAGAGGCAGTGGTGCTATAAGAATTATGTTTCTGGACTTCTATAGCGCCTTCAACACCATCCAACCTCTGCTCCTTAGGGACAAGCTGACAGAGATGGGAGTAGATTCATACCTGGTAGTATGGATCGTGGACTATCTTAAAGACAGACCTCAGTATATGCGTCTCAGGAACTACAGGTCTGACATTGTGGTCAGCAACACAGGAGCGCCGCTGGGGACTGTACTTTCTCCAGTCCTGTTCAGTCTATATACATCGGACTTCCAAAACAACTCTGAGTCCTGCCGTGTGCAAAACTTCGCTGACGACACTGCTATCGTGGGCTGCATCAGGAATGGGCAGGAGAAGAAGTATAGGGACCTAATCAAGGACTTTGTTAAATGGTGCAACTCAAACTACCTACACCTGAACACCAGCAAAACCAAGATGCTGGTGGTGGATTTTAGGAGGCCCAGGCCCCTCATGGACCCCGTGATCATCAGAGGTGACTGTGTGCAGAGGGTGCAGACCTATAAATACCTGGGAGTGCAGCTGGATGATAAATTGGACTGGACTGCCAATACTGATGCTCTGTGTAAGAAAGGACAGAGCCAACTATACTTCCATCTTCTGCAATAAGATGCTGCAGATGTTCTATCAGACGGTTGTGGCGAGTGCCCTCTTCTACGCGGTGGTGTGCTGGGGAGGCAGTATAAAGAAGGACGCCTCACAACTGGACAAACTGGTGAGGAAAGCAGGCTCTATTGTAGGCATGGAGCTGGACAGTTTGACATCCGTGGCAGAGCGACAGGCACTGAGCAGGCTCCTGTCAATAATGGAGAATCCACTGCATCCACTAAACAGTGTCATCTCCAGACAGAGGAGCAGCTTCAGCAACAGACTGCTGTCAACATCCTGCTCCACTGACAGACTGAGGAGATATTTCCTCCCCCACACTATGCGACTCTTCAATTCCACCCGGGGGGTGGGGGATGTAAACGTTAACATTATTCAAAGTTACTGTCTGTCTGTTATACCAGCATTGTTATCACCCTTTAATTTAATATTGTTTTTTTTTAAGTATGCTGCTGCTGGAGTATGTGAATTTCCCCTTGGGATTAATAAAATATCTATCTATAATTAAGTATAAGAGTAAGTAAACAAATGACACCTCTGTAAAAATATACATTTTTGTCAATCCTGGAAATGATCAAGGTCCATGAAGTTTGGCATTTTTAAGCAAATGTAATTGTTTATCAGGTACACTGTTAACCGTTTATGTACATATTTGTTAAGGGGAGTAGCTTTTCAAATATGGTCTTTTGCACTATAAAAATGACAATGTGTTTTACTTACAAAAGTTTAAGTATCATAAAATCAGTGCAGGTTCAACCAATGCCTATGCATATGTGGAGACCAAATAAAGACACGATATATATCAGTGCCCAATGTTATCAGTTACAAGTATATATATACTTTGGAAACTGCCTGTATGTAACATCTGGGACCTATAAAAGTCTCTGAGAACAGTTGTCAAATTGGTTAAATGACTAATCTACAAAAACAATTATTTTGTTGCTTTAGGCTTTATTTTAGACAGAAACACTAAATAATTCATTTGTTTAATATGGTTTTAAATCATCACTGAACGTATTTGGCAAAGGCATGTGTAACTTAAATGTTTTTTTTTTTTTTCTTTAACTCTGATGTGTTTTTTTCCCTTTCCTCAGACATATTTTTAATTTGTTCTTCAGGTAACTATATTATATGGGAAAATGTAAATTACTCTGATTGCACGAATGACTGTATTCTATAAATTGTGTTTTTATTGTAGACATTGCAACTTATTGTGTTGTTTTATTTATTATATATATATATATATATATATATATATATATATATATATACACACACACATACATACACACAAGTGGGGCAAAAAGTATTTAGTCAGCCACCAATTGTGCAAGTTCTCCCACTTAAAAAGATGAGAGAGGCCTGTAATTTTCATCATAGCTATACCTTAACTATGAGAGAGAAAATGAGAAAAAAATCCAGAAAATCACATTGTCTGATTTTAAAGAATTTATTTGCAAATTATGGTGGAAAATAAGTATTTGGTCACCTACAAACAAGCAAGATTTCTTGCTCTCACAGGCCTGTAACTTCTTCTGTAAGAGGCTCCTCTGTCCTCCACTCGTTACCTGTATTAATGGCACCTGTTTGAACTTGTTATCAATATAAAAGACACCTGTCCACCACCTCAAACAGTCACACTCCAAACTCCACTATGGCCAAGACCAAAAAGCTGTCAAAGGACACCAGAAACAAAATTGTAGACCTGCACCAGGCTGGGAAGACTGAATCTGCAATAGGTAAGCAGCTTGGTGTGAAGAAATCAACTATGGGAGCAATTATTAGAAAATGGAAGACATACAAAACCACTGATAATCTCCCTCGATCTGGGGCTCCACGCAAGATCTCACCCCATGGGGTCAAAATGATAACAAGAATGGTGAGCAAAAATCCCAGAACCACACGGGGGGGACCTAATGAATGACCTGCAGAGAGCTGGGTCCAAAGTAACAAAGGCTACCATCAGTAACACACTATGCCGCCAGGGACTCAAATCCTGCAGTGCCAGACGTGTCCCCCTGCTTAAGCCAGTACATGTGCAGGCCCGTCTGAAGTTTGCTAGAGAGCATTTGGATGATCCAGAAGATGACTGGGAGAATGTCATATGGTCAGATGAAACCAAAATAGAACTTTTTGGTAAAAACTGTACTCGTCGTGTTTGGAGGAGAAAGAATGCTGAGTTGCATCCAAAGAACACCATACCTACTGTAAAGCATGGGAGTGGAAACATCATGCTTTGGGGCTGTTTTTCTGCAAAGGGAGCAGGACGACTGATCCGTGTAAAGGAAAGAATGAATGGGGCCATGTATCGTCAGATTTTGAGTGAAAACCTCCTTCCATCAGCAAGGGCATTGAAGATGAAACGTGGCTGGGTCTTTCAGCATGACAATGATCCCAAACACACCGCCCGGGTAACGAAGGAGTGGCTTCGTAAGAAGCATTTCAAGGTCCTGGAGTGGCCTAGCCAGTCTCCAGATCTCAACCCCATAGAAAATCTTTAGAGGGAGTTGAAAGTCCGTGTTGCCCAGCGACAGCCCCAAAACATCACTGCTCTAGAGGAGATTTGCATGGAGGAATGGGCCAAAATACCAGCAACAGTGTGTGAAAACCTTGTGAAGACTTACAGAAAACGTTTGACCTCTGTCATTGCCAACAAAGGGTATATAACAAAGTATTGAGATGAACTTTTGTTATTGACCAAATACTTTTTTCCACCATAATTTGCAAATAAATTCTTCAAAAATCAGACAATGTGATTTTCTGGATTTTTTTTTCTCATTTTGTCTCTCATAGTTGAGGTATACCTATGATGAAAATTACAGGCCTCTCTCATCTTTTTAAGTGGGAGAACTTGCACAACTGGTGGCTGACTAAATACTTTTTTGCCCCACTGTATATTTTATTTATATATATATATATATATATATATATATATATATATATATATATATACATATATATATATATACACATATATATATATATATACATATACATATATATATATATATATATATATATATATATATATATATATATATATATATAGAATGTATATATTCTGAAAGAACAAATTCTGACCTTCAGTTACACATAACAGACAAGAACTTTGCATAAATAATGTTCAGACTGCGTTTAAAAACAGGTGACAGGATAAAAACACATGCTCCTTTGAAGAAGAAAAAAAAAAGCCATTTTCAACATGACTATGTAAAGCCACATGCAGATAACACTATATGAACATAAAGGTCTTAATTACACAGACAGATGTTTTCACTCTAGTAGTACAAATCATGTTAACTCCATGTACTAACTAAGGTGTTATGTGAGTCTGTGTACCCACCTTCTGAAACAAGTCAACCTTCATTCTGCATATAATCACTACGAGCACATACAGTCATGATCACGTGAGTGCAACAGTGAGTGTCAAGGTTTCATAAACTAACAGTTCTCAACAGCCATTTACTTTATTAGTTTATTTTCAATTACCATGTTTAAATAAAAAAAAAAGAGGTGACAAAAATTATATTCATTTAATTTAAATACATATTCATTAATGAGATGGCTTCTATTTGTTCATCTTTGGAGCCTCTACTTTAACTAAATAGAAACTTGATATAAAACACCAAACTATGTAATTCAGAAAAGAAAAACAAAAACAAGCTACAGCCTGAGATGGTAGTACAGTAATAGAAAGAGACATTTAGTTCTGCAACAACCATGTATCCCAATACCTTTTTTACTGTATATATGTGATAGACAATACTGCTTTATAAATGGCATCAAACTATCCATCCATCCATCCATTGTCTCCCGCTTATCCGAGGTCGGGTCGCGGGGGCAGCAGCTTGAGCAGAGATGCCCAGACTTCCCTCTCCCCGGCCACTTCTTCTAGCTCTTCCGGGAGAATCCCAAGGCGTTCCCAGGCCAGTCGAGAGACATAGTCCCTCCAGCGTGTCCTGGGTCTTCCCCGGGGCCTCCTCCCGGTTGGACGTGCCCAGAACACCTCACCAGGGAGGCGTCCAGGAGGCATCCTGATCAGATGCCCGAGCCACCTCATCTGACTCCTCTCGATGCGGAGGAGCAGCGGCTCTACTCTGAGCCCCTCCCGGATGACTGAGCTTCTCACCCTATCTTTAAGGGAAAGCCCAGACACCCTGCGGAGGAAACTCATTTCAGCCGCTTGTATTCGTGATCTCGTTCTTTCGGTCACTACCCATAGCTCATGACCATAGGTGAGGGTAGGAACATAGATCGACTGGTAAATTGAGAGCTTCGCCTTGTGGCTCAGCTCCTTTTTCACCACGACAGACCGATGCAACGCCCGCATTACTGCGGATGCCGCACCGATCCGCCTGTCGATCTCACGCTCCATTCTTCCCTTACTCGTGAACAAGACCCCGAGATACTTGAACTCCTCCACTTGGGGCCGGATCTCGCTACCAACCCTGAGAGGGCACTCCACCCTTTTCCGGTTGAGGACCATGGTCTCGGATTTGGAGGTGCTGATTCTCATCCCAGCCGCTTCACACTCGGCTGCGAACCGTACCAGAGAGAGCTGAAGATCACGGCCTGATGAAGCAAACAGGACAACATCATCTGCAAAAAGCAGTGACCCAATCCTGAGCCCACCAAACTGGACCCCCTCAACGCCCTGGCTGCGCCTAGAAATTCTGTCCATAAAAGTTATGAACAGAATCGGTGAAAAAGGGCAGCCCTGGCGGAGTCCAACTCTCACTGGAAACGGGTTCGACTTACTGCCGGCAATGCGGACCAAGCTCTGGCACTGATCGTACAGGGACTGAACAGCCCTTATCAGGGGGGTCGGTACCCCATACTCTTGGAGTACCCCCCACAGGATTCCCCGAGGGACACGGTCGAATGCCTTTTCTAAGTCCACAAAACACATGTAGACTGGTTGGGCAAACTCCCATGCACCCTCCAGGACCCTGCTAAGGGTATAGAGCTGGTCCACTGTTCCGCGACCAGGACGAAAACCACACTGTTCCTCTTGAATCCGAGGCTCGACTATCCGACGGACCCTCCTCTCCAGGACCCCTGAATAGACTTTTCCAGGGAGGCTGAGGAGTGTGATCCCTCTGTAGTTGGAACACACCCTCCGATCCCCCTTCTTAAAGAGGGGGACCACCACCCCAGTCTGCCAATCCAGAGGCACTGTCCCTGATGTCCATGCGATGTTGCAGAGGCGTGTCAGCCAAGACAGTCCTACAACATCCAGAGCCTTGAGGAACTCCGGGCGTATCTCATCCACCCCCGGGGCCCTGCCACCAAGGAGTTTTTTGACCACCTCGGTGACCTCAGTCCCAGAGATGGGGGAGCCCACCCCTGAGTCCCCAGGCTCTGCTTCCTCATTGGAAGGCATGTTAATGGGATTGAGGAGGTCTTCGAAGTATTCCCCCCACCGACCCACAACGTCCCGAGTCGAGGTCAGCAGTGCACCATCCCCACCATATACAGTGTTGACACTGCACTGCTTCCCCTTCCTGAGACGCCGGATGGTGGACCAGAATCTCCTCGAAGCCGTCCGAAAGTCATTCTCCATGGCCTCCCCAAACTCCTCCCACGCCCGAGTTTTTGCCTCAGCAACCACCAAAGCCGCATTCCGCTTGGCCTGCTGGTACCTATCAGCTGCCTCCGGGGTCCCACAGGACAAAAGGGTCCTGTAGGACTACTTCTTCAGCTTGACGGCATCCTTCACCGCCGGTGTCCACCAGCGGGTTCGGGGATTGCCGCCACGACAGGCACCGACCACCTTACGGCCACAGCTCCGGTCAGCTGCCTCAACAATAGAGGCACGGAACATGGCCCATTTGGACTCAATGTCCCCCACCTCCCTCGGGATGTGGTCGAAGTTCTGCCGGAGGTGGGAGTTGAAGCTACTTCTGACAGGGGGCTCTGCCAGACGTTCCCAGCAGACCCTCACAACACGTTTGGGCCTACCACGCCTGACCGGCATCCTCCCCCACCATCGAAGCCAACTCACCACCAGGTGGTGATCAGTTGACAGCTCCGCCCCTCTCTTCACCCGAGTGTCCAAGACATGTGGCCGCAAGTCCGACGACACGACCACAAAGTCGATCATCGAACTGAGGCCTAGGGTGTCCTGGTGCCAAGTGCACATATGAACACCCCTATGCTTGAACATGGTGTTCGTTATGGACAATCCGTGACGAGCACAGAAGTCCAATAACAAAACACCGCTCGGGTTCAGATCGGGGGGGCCATTCCTCCCAATCACGCCCTTCCAGGTCTCACTGTCATTGCCCACGTGAGCATTGAAGTCTCCCAGCAGAACGAGGGAGTCCCCAGAAGGTATGCCCTCTAGCACCCCCTCCAGGGACTCCAAAAAGGGTGGGTACTCCGAACTGCTGTTCGGTGCATACGCACAAACAACAGTTAGGACCCGTCCCCCCACCCGAAGGCGAAGGGAGGCTACCCTCTCGTCCACCGGGGTAAACCCCAATGTACAGGCTCCAAGTTGGGGGGCAATAAGTATACCCACACCTGCTCGCCGCCTCTCACCGGGGGCAACTCCAGAGTGGTAGAGAGTCCAGCCCCTCTCAAGGAGATTGGTTCCAGAGTCCAAGCTGTGCGTCGAGGTGAGCCCGACTATATCTAGCCGGAACCTCTCAACTTCGCACACTAGCTCAGGCTCCTTCCCCTTCAGAGAGGTGACATTCCACGTCCCAAGAGCCAGTTTCTGTAGCCGAGGATCGGACCGCCAAGGTCCCCGCCTTCGGCCACCACCCAACTCACACTGCACCCGACCTCCTTGGCCCCTCCCATAGGTGGTGAGCCCATGGGAAGGGGGACCCACGTTGCCTCTTCGGGCTGTGCCCGGCCGAGCCCCATGGGTGCAGGCCCGGCCACCAGGCGCTCGCCATCGAGCCCCACCTCCAGGCCTGGCTCCAGAGTGGGGCCCCGGTGACCCGCGTCCGGGCAAGGGAAAACGCCGTCCAAAATGGTTTTTCTTCATAGGAGGTTTGTTTAACCGCTCTTTGTCTCATCCCTCACCTAGGACCAGTTTGCCTTGGGTGGCCCTACCAGGGGCATAAAGCCCCGGACAACAGAGCTCCTAGGATCATTGGGACACGCAAACCCCTCCACCACGATAAGGTGAAGGTTAAAGGAGGGGGGCATCAAACTAGTTTTAATATAATTGTCATGCAGCATATTAGTTTTAATTGGTAAGGCCGCAAGCTTTATATTGCACTTTTTACAATAAAGTAATGGTTGCTCTCAGACTCCTCTCCTCCGATATTCAATATCTACTGTGCCAAAAAGGGAGATTCTTCTGAAAGTGTGAAATATTCCTTAAGTGAAAATATTGGCACGGTTTGAATGGTCCTTGATTAAATTATAATTAAACAATTTAAGGTTTAGGTTCAAACTACACTAAAGGTATTAATAATTCAAAGAGGTCATGTACCCCTAGAAAGTGGATGAATGTGTACTATAAGTCCTAGGAAACAGGATGCTTTTTTTCCTTATTTTTTTTTTTAATTAACATTCATTCTTGTAAAACTTACTACTACATACTATTACACATTTTCTCAGATGTACCTTTTTATTAAAAGGTAGTGGCTAAGGTCAAAAATGGAAATATTCCTTGATGAAATCTTGAGTTAACTGAAGAAGTTTTGCACTGATGCAGAAGATGTCAATAGTTTCAGCATGGCCACTTCCAAGGCATTAATTTTTTAATTAATCAAAAAAACACTCCTATCAAGAAGATCTTGCTATAATTCAAGAGCAAATTAAGGATGTAGATGATGAATAAAAAAGTAAAATAAAAAATTTGGTGCATTGCTGGCTTCACAGAGTGACAATGAGACCAAAATCCAGACTCTGGGACAAGTGGAAAATCTTAATTCAGAATTACTTTGAATTAGAATGTAGAAATGGAGAATCTCAAGGAAACTCTAAAGTAGAAAACTCCGTTAAACTCAAAAAAAACTATGGCCAATGATTACTTTATATGCTGTATGACTTATGCTGTATATGACTTCTGCCCCATGACAATGAAATGTCAGAGTTTATGCTACAAAAAGCCACTTCTCGCAATGTGTTATCCTCCAATTTACTCTTTGAATTTGAGTGAGTTTACTTGTTTGTGGATTTCTGGTTGATTACAAGGAAAGCAAGAAAACAGCCTGTTTTTCATATGTTGTTACAAGGGGATATTTGTAAGGTGGAGTTGTGCATAAGACATGCAGGGGTGTGGTGCTGGCAAACGTGTCCCTTCCATTCTATGTCAGCTTACTTTCTCCAATGTCTATTTTTATCAATTTTCCCTCCCTATAATATCGGAATTGCTTTTTACTTCTTTGTATGTCCATGGCCTCAATTTAGTAAGAAGTATAGTAAGAAGATCCAGCATTCTTGGTTTCCTCTGGTGCAAAGAAAACAGTTGCTGGTTCTCTACAGGACAATAAATTATTAGGGAAGGATTCCCTCCCTTTAAAAATAAATACTACAGCAATTGTGTTACTTTATTTGTTCAATTCCAACAAGTTTGGTGTGCTCATTTTAATGTGGCATATTTTACAACCTAAGATGTTTGAATCTGGATTGGACTTCGGGGGTATTTTCTCCTTTCTTCTTGTTGAACTTGGTTGCAAGAGACTAGCGTTGCATAGCATTTACATACCACCACTTATCAGTTTTCCTTTTCATTATCTATCATCAGTCATACCTTAAAGTTTAAATGGCTTGAAATAATGAATGATAGGAACTGATGGAAGTGTACTCGTGAACCTTTTACACCCTTGCAACAATGGATATCCTAATCCAACCATGAAAGTAATTCTCTTTCAACTTCCAGTGTGCTCCCTCGCGTCGCCCAGCTAATTTAGTTGAGCGCCCGGCTGTCATCTTGCATGACATTGTGAGATGACATCCACAGATCTACATCTGCTGAGATGGCAAGGGATGAGCGAGCGGGTGGGCAAATACTTTAGAAGTAGGATCGCAAGTGGCGAGGGGAGAAGTGCGTAGCGGGATATTACCGATCACTCTATGCTGAACAAGCTAATAGCGGGGACGAGGCGGAGCGGAGTTCACAAGCAAAGAGAATGAGGAGGTGGGCTTTCGAGAGGGAGCTGTACATGGTAATAGCATGGGCGTAGCAGCTTAATACAACAGCAAGGAGTATGGGGAGGTGGATGGGTGAGAGGGAGCTGTACATGCTAATAGCGGAGACAGAGTGGCAGTTCACAAGCAAAGAGGATGTGGAGGTGGGCGGGCGAAAGGAGGACTGATAAAATAAAAATAAAAAAAAAAAAAAAAAGACTCGTGGAACCAGCCTGCCAGATACCAGAAAAAGGGCATCAGGAAGTGACATTTATGTTCTGTGTCAGTGCAGTCTGTGTACCGTACAGCTGCTCTCTTCTTGTTCAGTACATAGCAAACCAATATATACACAGTATACAGTTGTTAGCGTTAGGTGTGTTCTTTGTGCAAAAATCCTTGTAGCACTCACTGCGGTTCCTGTTGAAGTGACTCCCTCTGCCGTTTTTATATTTGCTCATACTGAGGGTTTTGTTAAAGTGACCCCATCTGCCGTTTTTATATTTGCTCATACTGAGGGTTTTGTTAAAATGACCCCATCTGCCGTTCTTACATTTGCTCATATTTGGACCTGCATCTATAATGGAAGTGTGCAGAAATCCTTGCAGCACAGTTTCCTGAGGAAAAGTGTTTTTTTCCTGCATTACTGAGGGTTTTGTTAAAGTGACCCCATCTGCCATTCAGACAGACAGACATAGACAGACAGACAAACTTTATTAATCCCAAGGGGAAATTCACATACTCCAGCAGCAGCATATTGATAAAAAAAACTATTAAATTACAGTGATAAAAATGCTGCTCATATTTGGACCTGCGTCCATATTGCAAAAAGTGTGCAGAAACCCCTGCAGCACACAGTGTCCTGAGAAAAAGTTTTGTCACTGAATTGCTGAGGGTTTTGTTAAAGTGACCCATCTGCCATTCCTTTTATTGTTCATATCTTGCGCTGTCGTAGTGCAAGTGTGCATTGAATATCCAACAGGCTCACACTTCCCCACTCAAAAGTCTTATTCATAGGTACTTTTAAATTTTTTCCAAACGTTTTACCAACATGAGTAATAAAAGTGTTCAGAAAACAACACTGCTCAGTTATTTCAGAAAAGAGACACCACAAACTAATAAAGGTGCAGTGTCAACTCCTGATGTAGCAATTTCAGACCAAGACATTGTAGAAGCTGGTCCATCATGGGAAATCTCTTCAGCACACACTCTGCCAATTGATAAATCTAAGCACCACTTATCTGGCATAAACAAACAATGGCTTAAAGATTTTGATTGTCTAATGGTCAAAGAAAATGGTATGTGGTGCTCATTGTGCATGAAATATTCAAACAAACACCCCCCAAGGAGGGAGTTACCTTGGGTAAATGTGCCATGCACAAAAATTCGAAAAGAAAGCCTGCTGGACCATGAAAAAAGTAAAATGCACATTTGAGTCTTCTGCTGACCTTTTAAGAAAGCATGTACTAGAGCAAACTGGAATCGGTCAAATTGAAAGATCTCTATCTGTGTTAAATAACTTACAGAGAGATGCCTTTGTGGGAGCTTTAAGATCCATGTACTGGTTGGCAAAAAATGAGTTGCCACATACAACGTTGTTTGAAAAGCTGTTGGAACAATGTAAAGAAATGGGTTGTTCCTTTTTACAACATCTCAATGTTGGTAAAAATGCACATTACACCTCTGAAAGAATAATGCAACAGCTGTCTAACATACTGAAAAATATACACACTGAAAACTTTTTCAGTATTCTGTGTGATGAAACCTTAGCCATCTCAGTTGTAAAACAATTCATTATTTACATTAAATATGTTTGCCAGGTCACTAAAAAGGTCAGAATTAGTTTTGTATCAACCCACAATATGATTGATGGCAAAGCGGAGACTATAACCAACACACTGAGTGAGACTATGGACACTCTAGGATTGAAAACTGCTAATCTGGTTGGACTAGGGTCAGATGGAGCGGCTGTTATGATTGGGATAACAGAAAGGTGTGGTAAAACTGCTTAAAGATAAAACATCTGGACTCTTGGTCAACTGCCACTGTGTAAACCACAGATTGGCCCTTCCAAGTGCCCAAGCAGCAGCTGCTGTACCTTATTTAACAAAACTGAACGACATCTTAAGGCAGCTGTTCTATTTCTTCCAAAATATTCTGAACATTCCTCAGATTGAGCTGAAAATGATCAGTGACACTAGATGGCTGTCTCATGACTCTGTAGTACAGTCACTACGACAGTGTATAAAGAGTATCATAGCTGAGGTCACTGAATGAAATGACATCACAGTTGAAGAATTAAGCAGATATATTAAAATGTACAAGTTTGTTTCCTCTCTGATGATCCTTTCAGACGTATTACCTTTGTTGTCCAACTTATATGGCAAAGGCAAGATGTCAATCTTACCGAAATTGAGCCAATTTTGCTCACCACAAAATTGTCCATCATAGATTTGAAAGACACTCCTGGGAGATATTTTCAAAGCCTTCATCATTGTCTGGCAGAAGAATGGTCAGATCTTTGCACTGTTTATACACAGAGTGTTATATTGCAGTTTTGAATGACATTACATGATAAAATACCTAGAGACAGCTGTCAAGCACCTAGATGTAAGATTCCCTGACATGCCAATTATTTCCAGCTTTTCAGAAGTTATTAATGCAGAAACTCACAATTCAAGTGAGTCTACTGAAATTCTTTTCGATCATTACTCCAAAAATGGTAGCCCTCCAATTTTAAAATATGAAAGTAGCAGGCAAGAATGGACAGTTACGTCAAAAATGATCAGAAGTCAATCATACAAAGACTTCAGTCCAAAACAGATTTTACTAAAAATGGCAACGACATCAGAGCTCTAAGAGTCGTTTCCAAATTTAGCCAAACCAGCTCATGTTGGGCTAGTGATCCCTCCCAGTGAGGACAGCTGAATGTGAAAGGGGGAAGGGGGTTTTCTGCCATTAAAAGGATCAAGACATGTTTAGAGAAATCGCATGAATCAAAGCACGCTAAATAATCTCATGCTGATCTCCTTGGAGAGCCCAGATCCTGGGGACTTTGATTATGGGAAAGCTGCAGACAACTGGGCCTCTTGGAAGAAAAGAAGAATAAATATTAAACTGAAGACACCTTCTGCATATGCAAGTTGGCTTTGAAGAATATGTTTATATTTTTCCCATAATTTTTTTTCCCATTGTTTTCACTTTTCTTCCAGACAGTGACAATACTTGTGCCTCTTGGTTTATGTCATAACAATTGTTATTTAAAATTTTTGTTAGGGTTGCAGGATCCTGAATTGGATACTTCTTAAATTTAATAAAAATATTCTGGCACAAGTGTCAAACCTTAAAAAATAAGTCATATTGAGCATTGGAAAATAATTAATAATAATTAACTAATGAAAATAGCGCACATTTAAATTTTCCCCACCACCAAATTTCCCTGTCCCGCCCGGCTACTTTTTCATGCCAACCGGCTGGAAAAAATTTCTGGGGAGAACACTGACTTCCCCTGCCACCACATTCAGTGCAGACTAGATTACATATTTTTCTATCAAAAGCTTTCCTCCTTTGTTACTAGGGATGTCACAAGAACTTCAGCGCCGTGTTAATACATAAATTATGAAAATGGAGCCATATTAGGTATTGTACAGTATTGATAGTACCGAATGAAAGTCAGTCATGCACTCATACATGACTGCAAGTAGATGTAAATAGACAACTAGGAATGGAATCAGCACCTTGTGGCAGACTGCAGGTGAAAGGCCCTAAATAGGTCCATTAACTTCATCAGTGGTCGCTCTAAATGCCAAGGAAACATGTACTGCCAGCTGCTTTATTTAGTTGCCCACATATATATGCCTCCCAGGTCTGCCTCATTCTGCTCACATGGAGCTAGAGGCAACTCAACTGCTACACTAAACCTCGGCTTCATGAGCCAACCCAAGGCAAGGGTCCACATTCAAGGCTTGCTGGCATCCACACACCCAGGCTGATGGGCTTTAGTCAGCTTCTCTTGGTATCTCCACCCCCTCTGACATGTGCTCAACCACCCAAAGAATATGTCCTTCTCAGGTGCAGTCCCAGGGTTGCTATAATATAAAAATGTCTCACAGTCAGGATGATATAAAGCACTGCATTAACGCATATCGAAAAGAAAAACAGCAGACGTCTTCAAAGCCTTTGTGTTTGAGGCAGGAAAATTTAATCATGGTGATTGTGGAAAGTATATGTTATTATAGCAAAACACACACAAGCTTTTGTTATTGCCACTTTTATCTCAATACTGAGCCAGTTTAGAAATAGATTTGTGGATGTTTTGAGAGTGCAATGAAATGAAAACACCACAACAAAGGTTATTTTAAAGTAGTTCTGCAATATTGAAATCATGTAAAACTGACGATTTCACACAGGATGCCTTAAAGTTTGGACAAATGTAAAAAAGGTGGGCCACATTTAGACAACCAAAGCCCCACAAGTTTATGACATCTGAAATTTTAACTAACTTCACTCATCTATTAAATACCACTCTACATAAGTTTTGTATCCAGTTAATGATGCTATTATAAATCTTAAACAGAAAATGTTATAAACCTAACACAGTAATTCTCTGCTCAGCCTGATTTTAAAAGCATGGTAGAAAATCATCTTTGAAGAGTGCAAAAAAATGAAAATATCCTGAATTATCTTGAAATACACTAATTCAGCAGTACAGATTGATTTTAAATACATCCCCAATTCCAATGAAGTTGGGACGTTGTGTAAAACGTAAATAAAAACAGAATACAATGATTTGCAAATCCTTTTCAACCTATATTCAATTGAATACACTACAAAGACAAGATATCGAATGTTCAAACTGATAAACTTTATTGCTGTTTTGCAAATCTTCACTCATTTTGAATTTGATGCCTGCAACACGTTCCAAAAAAGCTGGGACAGGGGCATGTTTACCACTGTGTTATATCACCTTTCCTTTTAACAACACTCAATAAGCGTTTGGGAACTGAGGACACTAATTGTTGAAGCTGTGTAGGTGGAATTCTTTCCCATTCTTGCTTGATGTACAACTTCAGTTGCTCAACAGTCCGGGGTCTCCGTTGTCGTATTTTGCGCTTCATAATGCGCCACACATTTTCAATGGGAGACCGGTCTGGACTGCAGGCAGGCCAGTCTAGTACCCGCACTCTTTTACTACGAAGCCACGCTGTTGTAACACATGCAGAATGAGGCTTCGCATTGTCCTGCTGAAATAAGCAGGGACATCCCTGAAAAAGACGTCGCTTGGATGGCAGCATATGTTGCTCCAAAACCTGCATGTACCTTTCAGCATTAAAGTGCCTTCACAAATGTGCAAGTTACCCATGCCATGGGAACTAACACACCCCCATACCATCACAGATGCTGGCTTTTGAACTTTGCGCTGATAACAATCCAGATGGTCCTTTTCCTCTTTGGCCCAGAGGACACGATGTCCATGATTTCCAAAAACAATTTGAAATGTGGACTCATCAGACCACAGCACACTTTTCCACTTTGCATCAGTCCATCTCAGATGAGCTTGGGCCCAGAGAAGCCGGTGGCATTTCTGGGTGTTGTTGATATATGGCTTTTGCTTTGCATGGTAGAGTTTTAACTTGCACTTGCTGATGTAGCGACGAACTGTGCTAACTGGCAATGGTTTTCTGAAGTATTCCTGAGCCCACGTGGTAATATCCTTTACAGAATGATGTTGGTTTTTAATGCAGTGCCGCCTGAGGGATCGAAGGTCACGGGCATCCAGTGTTGGTATTCGGCCTTGCCGCTTACGTGCAGAGATTTCTCCAGATTCTCTGAATCTTTTGATATTATGGACAGTAGATGATGAAATCCCTAGATTCCTTGCAATTGTACGTTGAGAAACATTGTTCTTAAACTGCTGGACTATTTGCCCATAACCTCGCCCCACTCTTGCTTGTGAACGGACTCAGCCTTTTGGGGATGCTCCTTTTATACCCAATCATGACTAACACCTGTTTCTAATTAACCTGTTCACCTGTGGAATGTTCAAAACAGGTGTTTTTTGAACATTCCTCAACTTTCCCAGTCTTTTGCTGCCCTTGTCCCAGCTTTTTTGGAACGTGTTGCAGGCATCAAATTCAAAATGAGTGAAGATTTGCAAACCAACAATAAAGTTTATCAGTTTGAACATTCGATATCTTGTCTTCGTAGTGTATTCAATTGAATGTAGGTTGAAAAGGATTTGCAAATCATTGTATTCTGTTTTTATTTACATTTTACACAACGTCCCAACTTCATTGGAATTGGGGTTGTAGTAGTTTTGGATTCTGTAGAGAAAACATCAGGGAATAAATTTAATATGGGCACACGGTAAGAAAAATTAGGTAGTCCATGAATGCATAATCCTTTATAAACTCTGTGCTGAAATCCCCCTAAGATTATAACCCCAGCACCCGATACTTGTTATTACATTGGGAGAATCCCTGTGTCTATCACACAATACAATTCAAGTCTTGACATTAACAAAGAGAAAAATGAAATGCAATACTAATTTACTTAAAATATAGTTGGGTTATTCTGTTGTTGTTGGCAGTGTTTATACAGTGTATTTTTAATTGTTTCAGAAAAGGGCACGAGGTTGTTCCCTTAAATAATGGGAGTATCTTTTGATAAAAAGCCATTAAATAAGATTTCTGTGTTTGCCGTGAAATTGAATAGGTATGGAGTAAAAATTTCACTTATTGGTATCCGATAGAAATGTTCTTGTATCCTGACATCCCTATCTGTCATAGATGTGGTGTGCTTTCTAATGCTTATACATACTGTACCACAAATTTGCCCTTTCAAAGTTTTAACTTTCCATACTTCTTTCTTGTGTTAGGCAATTCAATACATCATTACTCCGGAGTACCAGGCTCTGCCAGAAAATTGCAACAAATTTAAATTATTTCTGCAACACAAAGCTCAGTAGAGGATGTAGCATATATATGAGTATCTATCAAATTAGCTATTTTTAACTTTATTATATCAAATGCAACTAATAAAATTGAACACTCTCGACTATGCATGATTTCGTGTGGTGGGTTCTAGCTATGAAACACTAAAAAGTCATACCAGGGAAGAACTGAACTCTCTGCTATTGTGAAGAAGGCACACAAGGGCTACAGTGTCTGGACCTTCCTATGCTGACTGAAGATGAAGCTTTCCTTCTAGATTTCCACCTCCAATTGACAGAGCTTACTCAGGCTTTGAATTCTATGGAAAAGGAGTAATTGGTAGATTGTAGTATCAGAACACTGTCTTGCTAGATTGTAAGATATTAGTAATTCAAAATGTTAGTAATTAGGTATGGTATAATGTTTAAGGACTATATAATGATTTAGCGCACTGTGCTAAAAGTTTGTAAGAAGTACTAAATTTTAAAAAAGAGAAAGAAGAACATATACTTTTAAGAAGCTTTGTTTGGTAAGGATAATGTTTTTGTAAGAAGCTAAAGCAAACAATGTTATCATCTGCTTGGATTACCACTAATCCAAAAAGCATATTGTAAGAAATAATTTTGAATAGGTTGCATCACTACTTAAACTTAAAACAGCTACATTTTAAATATTCAAATGAGTAATAACATATCAACACTGCAAAAATCAATTAATGACATGTAAAGTGGGTAGAAAAATAAAAAAAAAATTACCACATAGCATGTTAAAACAACTGCTTTTTATGGTGTTTTTCTCAGCTGAAGCACTCTAATGCTTGAAGGAAAGACTGCCACATAGTATTGCCACTTTCCAGGAAAACAAGCCTGAAAGATACAGCAACTATTTCAGTGAGCTTGGAAAAAAATTTCTTTTATAGCATCTTTTCCAAGTGTAATGCTACGAAGCATACAAGAAAGACTACTAACAGTTATCATAAGTTTCATAAATCATAATGAGCTATTTCATAAGAACAGAGGCAAGTCCATCAACAACTACCAAAAATAAAAGAATGATAAAATAATGGCTTTAAATTGTAAAATTTAGCAAAAGAAAAACACAAACTGTAACTTGAAAATATTGTTTTGTAATCATCACTGGATATGAAAATTCCCTTTAAAAAAGTGAATACCAATATAATTACCTAGAGTTCCAGTGAAAATGTTAAAACTAGTAGTTTTTGATGAATGTGGATGTGTATTTTAATGTGATAAGGCAAATACACGTAGTAGCAGCATCACTGTCTTCTTTAACCTACAAAATTACTAGATGAAATCTAAAGCATCCAGGACAAGAATGAAAAACATTTGAGCTAAAACCTGATACCTATACTTTTGATCTGAAGGCTGACAGTTGAAGTATAACATGTCTGGAATGAAATGCTCCTGTACAACAAAATTATATAGGTAAACGCATCTTTATCAGTGTCAATATTTAGATATCGAAAACACTGGTCAAATCTGGTATTCATTTCACAAACATGAAAATTTTATATTGTTAACACAAAGAAAAATTACTGTTATCATTTGAGAATTTAACCATTTACTCCCATACTTCTTACTAAGATTACTATTAACTTTAGTAAAAAACAGGTTATGTTTGATGGTGCTCTAGATTTCATTTCTATTATACGTCACTCTCTATTCTTCACCCTTGATCACAGCAAAGCCATTTATATTGACTACTGTTTAATGTACACAGTTTGAAAATGTAACAAACCCCAGAATTATGACTCTTACCTAATTACATTCATGTACAGAACTTAAAACTACCCTTAATATATAAACTGATGTACAATATAAAAGAAAGTCAAGAAAATGTTTAAGTTATTTAAAATACAATTCCAAAAATGTTCTAAATTAGGGTGTTTAATAATTGTACGCAACAGCAGTATGCCTCTTTTTAAGAAGTAACTGATACGATTTGTTTAAGATTATGGCATGTTTCCTAACTCTATACCTTACATTACTGAAGATATATTTCTGATATGTGATTCCAAAATCCTTTCAAGAAAACACAAATACCAAAGTTTACTGTATTAAATATGTTATCTTCAGATTCTTAATTAAATTATCTATATCTATCTATATCTATATCTATATAATAATATCTATATCTATATATCTACAGTGGTGTGAAAAACTATTTGCCCCCTTTCTGATTTCTTATTCTTTTGCATGTTTGTCACACAAAATGTTTCTGATCATCAAACACATTTAACCATTACTCAAATATAACACAAGTAAACACAAAATGCAGTTTTTAAATGATGGTTTTTATTATTTAGGGAGAAAAAAAATCCAAACCTACATGGCCCTGTGTGAAAAAGTAATTGCCCCCTTGTTAAAAAATAACCTAACTGTGGTGTATCACACCTGAGTTCAATTTCCGTAGCCACCCCCAGGCCTGATTACTGCCACACCTGTTTCAATCAAGAAATCACTTAAATAGGAGCTGCCTGACACAGAGAAGTAGACCAAAAGCACCTCAAAAACTAGACATCATGCAAAGATCCAAAGAAATTCAGGAACAAATGAGAACAGAAGTAATTGAGATCTATCAGTCTGGTAAAGGTTATAAAGCCATTTCTAAAGCTTTGGGACTCCAGCGAACCACAGTGAGAGCCATTATCCACAAATGGCAAAAACATGGAACAGTGGTGAACCTTCCCAGGAGTGGCCGGCCGACCAAAATTACCCCAAGAGCGCAGAGACGACTCATCCGAGAGGTCACAAAAGACCCCAGGACAACGTCTAAAGAACTGCAGGCCTCACTTGCCTCAATTAAGGTCAGTGTTCACGACTCCACCATAAGAAAGAGACTGGGCAAAAACGGCCTGCATGGCAGATTTCCAAGACGCAAACCACTGTTAAGCAAAAAGAACATTAGGGCTCGTCTCAATTTTGCTAAGAAACATCTCAATGATTGCCAGGACTTTTGGGAAAATACCTTGTGGACTGATGAGTCAAAAGTTGAACTTTTTGGAAGGCAAATGTCCCGTTACATCTGGCGTAAAAGGAACACAGCATTTCAGAAAAAGAACATCATACCAACAGTAAAATATGGTGGTGGTAGTGTGATGGTCTGGGGTTGTTTTGCTGCTTCAAGACCTGGAAGGCTTGCTGTGATAGATGGAACCATGAATTCTACTGTCTACCAAAAAATCCTGAAGGAGAATGTCCGGCCATCTGTTCGTCAACTCAAGCTGAAGTGATCTTGGGTGCTGCAGCAGGACAATGACCCAAAACACACCAGCAAATCCACCTCTGAATGGCTGAAGAAAAACAAAATGAAGACTTTGGAGTGGCCTAGTCAAAGTCCTGACCTGAATCCAATTGAGATGCTATGGCATGACCTTAAAAAGGCGGTTCATGCTAGAAAACCCTCAAGTAAAGCTGAATTACAACAATTTTGCAAAGATGAGTGGGCCAAAATTCCTCCAGAGCGCTGTAAAAGACTCATTGCAAGTTATCGCAAACGCTTGATTGCAGTTATTGCTGCTAAGGGTGGCCCAACCAGTTATTAGGTTCAGGGGGCAATTACTTTTTCACACAGGGCCATGTAGGTTTGGATTTTTTTTTCTCCCTAAATAATAAAAACCACCATTTACAAACTGCATTTTATGTTTACTTGTGTTATATTTGACTAATGGTTAAATGTGTTTGATGATCAGAAACATTTTGTGTGACAAACATGCAAAAGAATAAGAAATCAGGAAGGGGGCAAATAGTTTTTCACACCACTGTATATCTATATATATATATATATATATACACACACACACACACACACACACACACACACACACACACAACAATTGCTATACCTTAGGCCCACCCGCACTGTGCAGAAACTGTATGTTGTTCTTGTGTTTGTCTGGCTTTTCTTGGGACCTACTGCTTCCTTCCTCAACCCATTGATAAATTTTATATATTATAATTTTAATATGTACATTAATAAAGAGACAGGACAATAGCTATAACAAATCAAACAAGATTAAACTAATTTAAGCATTGTTTCCTATATTTTAACAGTCCACTTATTATGTTTAACAAATAATTTGTTCAAAGCTATGTTCAAACACATTTAATGTTCAAGCCACAATATCCTAGTAATATAAAAATATGAGCAGAACTATAACTACTTTTAGAACAAGTTAATTAAATTCAGGCTAAGAATGAATGAACAATATTTTACAGTTAACTGTGTGTATTGTAAATTTGAATCATTTATCTTATGTATACTGTTTACTGCTGTGTATCATAAGCCTGTAAAACTAAGTTATAAGATGGTGTTAACCTTATAATAAGTAACACATCAAAAAGACTAGCCAATATTTTTAGCATCAAAAATTTATTTTACACATTATTCCTCTGCTGTTAGTAGAGCTTGAGTTTTATATTCAAGTAAAACTGCCATACATCTAACTCAGAAGCACCAAATAATATGACATGGGTACTGGGGTAACCAAGATGGAAATAAGATGTACTGGGCAGCTCTGAAGCCAGTCACACGAGCTCAAGAAAATGCAAGCCAACATTTTATAGACTACAGACATATTATGAGTAGGAACAATCACATAGTATCTGTCTTTCTCCCAACCAAACAAAACAGTAAATGTCTTTTGGTCATATTGTCAAGAAAAGAATACTAGTAAGTTATGGGCAACTTATTGATGGGTTGGGTATTTAGCTGCTCATCTGCCTTATTTCCATCTCTAGTTAGCTATCTTAAATAAATCATATGCAAAACTCTTCAAAAGGGAAACAATCCCATAAAAAACAAAGATATTTACTGAATGCAGCAGAAGAGGCTTGGTAAGTTCGGTTTTCAGTCCCAGCGTCCACTGGGAGGTCATAGGAACCTTCAGTGGCCCCAGAAGTTGAGGTCTGTGGCCAGCCCTGCTTCACCAGTAGAACTGCTTAAGGTGGAGACAATAGAAGAGTGTTATAAATCATATACTGTTCAAACTGGACTGCATGTGTTGGATGTTCAAATAGACAGCTGTACACAGCCATGTATGCACTATGAAAAATGTGATGCACAAATCATACACAATTGTAAAGGCATTCATTGCACATATTGCACATGTAAACAAACCCTGACGGGAGCAAAAAAAAAAAATTATAATAATGAGCTAGAGTATCTTCTATATTGTACACTAGATTTAAAAAAATAAATTTTCAGAAAGTAATCAAAAAAATAAAGTTCAAATTGAGTGACATGTAAAACCATTGCATAATTTAAAGAAAGTCAGGAAAAACCTATGTGGGCACAAGTTATTTATCACTTATATTGCACACTGCCTCCCGCTGTTCAGCTGTTACCCTCATGGTAGTTAAGATATCTGTAACAGCCATCAACACCCACCCTTTTTCCAGCTCTAACAGCACTTGTCTGCTCTTACCAATTTACTCATTTTGCACAAGGGACTTATGGAAAAAGTTTTCTGTTCTCTGCTTGGACATAATTTATGCTTTGTATCAATTACCAACAAATCTGATTGGCTAGACTATCTGTTAATTAGCCAAGTGCACGTTCAATCAGTATGAGCTTTGTCTAAACATTAAGGAGTTTACTTTTGGTTCTAGAGTATGTAGTACTGCACACAATTCCACCAGTGTCGTTTCACTCATAAATAGGCTTTTATATCTTCTTATCAGTGACAGGTAAAGGGCAACTATTCTGTCAGACTAAGTAGAGAAGTGTGACATGTACTGCAAGCATTAGAAGGCACTGCAGAATCAAGAAATGATCAATTACAGTTTGTTACCACACAAAAAATATGACTGAAGGTGATCGTTTCTTTCACAAAGAATAGGAACTGCACCTGTTTGGAACTGCTTTAGTTATAAAAGATCTGACATATGCAAATATATTTTCTTTATTTATAAATGAATAGTTATAGTATGTTGGGATTGGAAAGTTTATGCCATTAAAAGAGTATACTACACAAAAATTAAACATTTTTTTAAGTTGTTACTTACCCCATGTGGTCTGTAGTGATGGTTGAAAAAAAATTAACTTCATGGAGAACTAAGATAAAGTTTTTGATAGAATGGGCCTCTATGGAGACCAAAGCTGGACAACAGCAAACAGTATCAAAAACATCCATGAAAAAAATCTCATATTACTCATATATCATAAAATCACATGCAAAATCACCTAACTGTATGCTCACAACATGCAAAAAGCATGCATTTTAGAGTAGTGCAGGTACAGGAACTCGTTCACACAGGATCAATATTTTCAATTGAAGTAAAGACTCTTAACCAATGAAAGAGGAGAAAAGACAACGCTTCATTTCGAAGGTCTGATCCCGTGTGAATGCGTTTCCCCTTTATGCATTGCTCTTCCGGTCTAAAACTATTTCTTTAACAATATTTTAGCAAAAAAAAAAAAAAAAAAAAAGCTTTCGGCTTGCTCTTGAGAAAAAATAGAAAGTTTTCTGGTCAAGTACGTAAAACATCATGACACCTTACAAAGAATGTGCTGACACGGACAGAAGTAATTCACTCATAACGGAATTGGAAAATTACATATGCAAGTTGATCACTAGTTCAATGAGTTTTCACAAAAGAAGATTAGTTTCTGTTATAAATACCTCTGTTAAAAACAGCTGGACATTAAACAGATAATAAAATAAAAAATTCAGTATTACTCCATCCATGTCAAAAATGAAAGTAATAAATCCTCTTGCTACCAGATAGTGATGGTGGTCATATGAAAACATTTTTAATGTTTACAGTGTATTGAGACAGCAGTGAAGCAGCAATGAAACAGATGGCAAGTACAAGCAGCACTCAACTGGTTAAACTGAGGTTTATAACTTCATAAGAGTAACAAAACAAGCATTGAGTTTATCCACTGGGTTCTTCAACTTTAACAAAAATAAAAACAATAAAATAATTTGATCCCCATTCCATCACCTGTGAATACCATACAACTTCATAAATCAATAGGTTACCCTAATACAAGTGATGAAGAAAATACCGTTAAATTTCTCAGTTGAATTCTTACAGGTATTTTACAGATTCTACAAGTGGAAGAGTGAAAACTTTGAACACCGAGGTAAATTTAGTGAGTATTCCATTCTTCTTAACAGTTTTTCCAATTGTGTTTTGCTTAGTAGTTAATTAAAATCTTATAGTACTTGAAGCCAAGCATTAACATTGCTCCAAACAGTATACACACTTGCACTGTCAAGCACAGATTCACATAGAGGAAATTTAGAGATGTAAGTTGATGTGACAATAGATCTTTACAAAGGAGTGAACTCTTAAAAAATTACTTTTTACCCAATAGTCTCAATTTTTCCGCTTGTGTTGAGCTACAAAACACCATTTTAGATAAATATGAGTGTACTAAACAGTATTTTAAAATTAGAAAGGTAATTTAACACTGAGTGTTGGACTTTGCAATCTCAGGGATCATGGCATTTGCCAATACAACTTGCTTTATTTCAATAATGACCTTTCAAAGGGGGACATGGTCTACAACATCTGTTTGTCAGTCAGTCTTAGACTAGGAATATGCTCTCTGCTGGCTGTGGTGGTGGAAAATTCTTTGCATTTCTTCACACAAGTTCATTACTTTCAAAATGCATGCTAATTTTCAACTTAATGATAAAACAATGACAGGGTAGAATCTAATGTAGAAATTAAAAATGTCAGTGTGGAAAACACTTTTTGGGTGGAGGTGACAATTGGCTTGATAAGCAGGGTTTGGAAATGGATATAAATATGTGTATCTATGTGTTGATCTTAATTTTTTAAAGACTAAATATTAAGTCTACCGAGCCACAGGGGATGCACAAACCAGTGTTTTTCTTCGTGCTGGTCCCAAGCCCGGATAAATGGGGAGGGTTACGTCAGGAAGGGCATCCGGTGTAAAATTTTGCCAAATCAATATGTGGACAACAATTTTGGATGATCCACTGTGGCAACCCCTAACTGGAGCAGCCAAAAGAAGAAGAAGAACAGTTTCCAACTTATACACCTAGAAATTACAAAACCTACTAATAAAAATGGCGCAAAAAATTTGGCAGAGACAACAGAACTACAGTAACAGTACTGAGTACACATTATGTGTCCCTACAATATAAGAACTGTATCTCATTAAAACATAAATCAAAATGAAGGGTTGACTTCAGCACTCGTTTTGTAATCTGGGCGACACATGGATTTTCATCCAGATAGATTTATAATCTCTGGAAATCTATTTAATAACAAAACTTTATAACCTGTTTAACAATTATTAAGCAAAAACACAAAATGACTTATTTTCACTGTGGTGCAGTCTAACATCCCCAAACACCTAGGGCCTCATGCATAACGCAGTGTGTAGAATTCACATTAAAACATGGCACAAGGACAAAAGCAGAAAGGTGCATATGCACAAAAAAATCCAGGTGCATAAATCTGTGCGTACACCAACTTCCACATTCTTCCTCTACATAAATCCAGGTCAGTGCGAAAAGTAATGCATGTGCACGCGCCTGCCGTCCCACCCAGTCTCTTCACAGAATTACGCCTCTTTGAATATGCAAATCAATATAAATATCCCTTAAGTTCAGTGTTCTGTGAAAAGACAATGGCAAAAGCACGGAGGAAAATAGAAGAATTTCAGCAAATACCAAGTGGAGGCAAGGAAAAATGTACTATTTATTAGTTTAAACAGTGGTATAAACAAAAGGAAGTTGATCGAGTGATATACAGTGTCGGAGAAACTCGAAAGCTCAAGCTGAGAATGCCGATTCTTCACAACTTTTAAGAAGCACTGAAATATCTTCGTAATACATATTTAATTATTCTATCCATCTATCCATCCAGGGTTGCGCAAATCCCAGCAAGCATACAGCACAAGGCAGCAACAATCCCTGAATGGGGTGCCAGCTCGTCGCTAGCGCTGCGACACTGTGTCCTCAAATGTTTAATTATTAACAATATAGATTATTTCAATGTTAAAATTGTATCTGTATAATGCAATAAACATCCAGGAAGATAGAGCTTGGAAATCTAAATCGACTTAGAAGCCAGTCGTCATCATATGTAAATATGCGCTTTATAAAGTGGCTCAGGTTGTGCAATATTATAACTGTAGTGCAAGTTTACAGCGAGGTGATTGTACTTAGAAGTACAAACAGTTCTACCAGGAACACTTGATGGACTGATTGAGTGCATTTATAGTTCTTGGGAAAAAACTGTTTCTGAACCGCAAGGTCCCTACAGGAAAGGCTCTGAAGCGTATGCTGTATGAGTGCAGTTCAAATAGACTTTGCGCATGGCTGAGGCAGCGTGTGCTAGAAGCTCTATCCCAATATTTCTCCCCACTCTGGATACAATATGCAGCAGAACTTTCCGATCAACTGCTGTAGAGCTGCGATTCCACACTCAGAAACAGTGGGATAAATACTCCAAGTGGCGCAGCGATAGTAACAGCTATGGTATTTGTAATAGTTTGGCCATTCCGTGGACAATTATATTGTTACAGGTTAATTACAATCAGATGCCTTAAACTAATAAACGATATGCAGATAATTTCAGTGTATTTGATGAAGCTGCGTCAGGGATGTGAATCTAAAAAAAGAAAGGGAAACCACACTGGAACAGTAGCAATTAAATTAAATTACATTTATTTATTGTGAACTGTTCTGAGACATGCAAGTAAGAATTTTATTGTACTACGTACGCTATGGTCCATGTACATGTTACAGTAAACTTGTCTTGTACGTCTTTTTACAACAAAAAAGTTTTTAGTTTTTAATTGAATTACAATAAAAGAATACCCACAGAAAATCTTAAATTGTACAAACCATGTGGAGGGGAATTTGTTGTCACCTCATTGACCAGGCAGATAAAGAATACAAATATATAACTGCAGAATACTGATCATTTTCCTCAACCACCAAAGCTTAAAATTGCATCAGTGATATTCTGTTTGGGTTCAGTTCTGAATTACTAATAGAATGTTACTCCATGTACTGTATTAATTAATACATAAAACTGTATTTGTCCATTTCTGTTATGCTCTAATATAATACATTGTTATAAAAAAAATTAACAGGCAAAGATGTGATCTCTCTCTTTAACAAATTAAATAAACATTCAACATGTTCCAGTTTCCAAAACAGTTAACTAAGTCCTTGATTGCACCTCAACATTCTGCAAAGTATGCATTATGTCACTTGTTAAAATAAAGTAAAGATGTAAGTTAAAGTTAAATTAATGAGAAAGAATGCATTTTTATGTGGGGGCAAGTCAGGTTATTGCCTAAAGGCAGCATCAGATTTATAACTTGCAGTTTTAGATGGAAGGCATATCACATTTGAAGCCTGCAGTTCCAAAAATGTTACCAGTCCTCAGTCTCTGGATCGGTCAATTTAAATGAAATGTAGTACGTGACTAAGTACATGATTGTTTCTAAGTTTCAGACTGATTCCAAATACTGACTACAAATTGCAAAAAAATGACACACTAGAAACACAAGGTTAGGGTAACTTTCCAATAAAATCAATTTATACAATGCCAGAGTAAGAAATGGAGCACTGTTCAAAAGTAAACAAGCTCCATAGACACTCTTGTTGGAGGGTGCTCCATTTTGAAAATTTGCCGAGATTTAATAAATTCATTTAATTTGATAGAAGACTAAATGCCACTACAACTTAAACTCCCCTTTTTTCTCCAAAAGAGTCAGCACTCATGGATTATTGGACTAATTTCAATGGAAGGAGAAACACTGGAATATGTTCTTGCAATAAATTTCTCACAGCTATAACTGACAAACATTTTTTGTTTCTGTTTGGTGGTTTTTAGATCTGTATTTGTAAATTACAACAAATAAAAGTAAGTGAGAGTCTAGGTGAACTAGATGTACAGTGCAGTGAAGCTACTGTATTAGTTATTAATTAATTAATCAATCAATCAATCAATCAATCAAACTCCAAGGGGAAAATACTTGCATGCACTATGGCCTTCTTTGGCTGATCATCAAAGATCTTTCACCATAGATTCACATTGCCTTGTTATAGTATTTCTTGATAAATTACAGCTGCTACCTCATTTTTGTTATTTAAAAATCTGCAAACATCAAGTCAGAAGCCTCAGCTACACTTCTCTTACAATCTCTACATTGCTGAATGACTTTTCATGTTTAACCCAGATGTGGCTCAAATAGAACTACTGCCGCGGTCTTTTTTGTATTAGGTCTTGTGAAACCTGACGGCTGAGGTGTGAGTTGAGATTTAAACTTCCACTTTTGTTTTTATGTAACCAATCTTAATAAGAAAGTGCACATAAGCTTTGTGTATACTTTTCAAACTCTATGTTTACCATCTTCACATTACTAACTTTATAGATACACATGCACACTTTAAATGTGAAAGCACAAAAAATAGTCATGCTCGCATTCCTTAAGGTACTCAAGATGACTTTGATCTCGTTACATTACCCATTTTAGCTGAAACTCTGCAAGGTTTGATATGTATCCTGTAACCATTTTTGTGTAAATATGCACTCAAACTGACTTACCTTAACCTGTCTCATCTCTATTTGTTTGAAAATTTCCTGTTTTCTTGAGTAAACACAACTAAATAAAGCAAACTTGAACCAATCAAATAAGCAATTAGACTTTACAAACTAGTCACAACTTTGCTTTCCTCTGTACTGGTAGTAACCAAGATAATATTCTTGGATAGCACAGACCTTACACTCAGTCAGAAAATGGGCAACAAAGACTAACAATGTACAGTTAGGTCCATAAATATTTGGACAGAGACAACTTTTTTCTAATTTTGGTTCTGTACATTACCACAATGAATTTTAAATGAAACAACTCAGATGCAGTTGAAGTGCAGACTTTCAGCTTTAATTCAGTGGGGTGAACAAAACGATTGCATAAAAATGTGAGGCAACTAAAGCATTTCTTTTAACACAATCCCTTCATTTCAGGGGCTCAAAAGTAATTGGACAAATTAAATAACTGGAAATAAAATGTTCATTTCTAATACTTGGTTGAAAACCCTTTGCTGGCAATGACAGCCTGAAGTCTTGAACTCATGGACATCACCAGATGCTGGGTTTCCTCCTTTTTAATGCTCTGCTAGGCCTTTACTGCAGCGGCTTTCAGTTGCCGTTTGTTTGTGGGCCTTTCTGTCTGAAGTTTAGTCTTCAACAAGTGAAATGCATGCTCAATTGGGTTAAGATCAAGTGACTGACTTGGCCATTCAAGAATTTTCCACTTCTTTGCTTTAATAAACTCCTGGGTTGCATTGGCTGTATGTTTTGGGTCATTGTTCATCTGTATCATGAAACGCCGCCCAATCAATTTGACTGCATTTAGCTGGATTTGAGCAGACAGTATGTCTCTGAACATCTCAGAATTCATTCGGCTGCTTCTGTCCTGTGTCACATCATCAATAAACACTAGTGTCCCAGTGCCACTGGCAGCCATGCACGCCCAAGCCATCACACTGCCTCCACCGTGTTTTAATGATGATGTGGTATGCTTTGGATAATGAGCTGTTCCACGCCTTCTCCATACTTTTTTCTTGCCATCATTCTGGTAGAGGTTGATCTTGGTTTCATCTGTCCAAAGAATGTTTTTCCAGAACTGTACTGGCTTTTTTAGATGTTCTTTAGCAAAGTCCAATCTAGCCTTTCTATTCTTGAGGGTTATGAGTGGCTTGCACCTTGCAGTGCACCCTCTGTATTTACTTTCATGCAGTCTCTTTATGGTAGACTTGAATATCGATACGCCTACCCCCTGGAGAGTGTTGTTCACTTGGTTGGCTGTTGTGAAGGGGTTTCTCTTCACCATGGAAATGATTCTGCAATCATCCACCACTGTTGTCTTCCGTGAACGTCCAGGTCTTTTTGTGTTGCTGCAGTTCACCAGTGCTTGCTTGCTTTCTTTCTCAGGATGTACCAAACTGTAGATTTTGCCACTCTGAATATTGTAGCAATTTCTCGGATCGGTTTTTTCTGTTTTCGCAGCTTAAGAATGGCTTCTTTCACCTGCATGGAGAGCACCTTTCACCGCATGTTGTCTGTTCACAGCAAAATCTTCCACATGCAAGCACCACACCTCAAATCAACTCCAGGCCTTTTATCTGCTTAATTGATAATGACATAACGACGGACTTGCCCACACCTACCCATGAAATAGCCTTTGAGTCAATTGTCCAATTACTTTTGAGCCCCTGAAATGAAGGGATTGTGTTAAAAAATGCTTTAGTTGCCTCACATTTTTATGCAATCGTTTTGTTCACCCCACTGAATTAAAGCTGAAAGTCTGCACTTCATCTGCATCTGAGTTGTTTCATTTAAAATTCATTGTGGTAATGTACAGAACCAAAATTAGAAAAAAGTTGTCTCTGTCCAAATATTTATGGACCTAACTGTACCTGACAAGGTCTAAAGACACACAAAGGTAATAAAATGTATGAGAGAATATACACAGAATGCAAGGAATGGAGGATGAGAGTACTGAAAAAAATTAAAAAAAAAGTTTATTCATTTTTCATCAAACACCAAATTATAATATGACATTTGAGAGATGATCTGGTCCTGCCTTGTGCCCTGTGTTGGCTGGGATTGGCTCCAGCAGACCCCTGTGACCCTATGTTCGGATTCAGCGTGTTGGAAAATGGATGGATGGATGGATGGATGGAGATGATCTGGACACAGTGGCTCTCCTTAAAATAAAACTGATCAAAGCACATAAAAACTCACCCTGGTTTAATGAAAGCACTCGACCTCTTAAAATAGAGTGTTATCAATGGGAGCATAGATGGAGAACAACAAAGCTGTAGGTCTTTCGAAGTGCATGGACAGACAGTGTTAAGAAAATATATATAAATGCTCTCTTTAAATCTCATTCACTCTACTATTCTAAAAAAATAGATAATATTAATAATCCTCATGCACTTTTTAGAACAGTGGCTAATTTAACAAATGGCAATTCAGATCTAGAGTGCAAAATACCAACCATTGACCATTCTATTTTACTACACAGGCTAGAAAATGACATTGGGCTTTCAGGCAATGTCCTTGCCTGGTTTAGTTCTACACAAGTAAGCCCGCGATTCGCTAGCGAATCGGAAATCCAAGAATGGCAATCAGTTTCTGTTCCGTCCGATATTTGGATGGATGACATATCATGGAGGGTGGGTGCGTGTGGGGAAATGTCATTTAATTAAATAAGCATATCTGTACTAAAGCGGTTTCGTTTTGTGGAGACGTCATTCTGTTGCCTTTGCTGACACCGACTGCTGGCAGAGTGATGCACAGCAAGTTTAGTGTACAGGTTGTGGTGTTCGTGTGCCAGCCACTGAGTCGGGGAAGCCGCTGGGTTCGAGTCTGTGACCATTATGTGATCTATATTACTGGCATAGTGGATTAGAGCAAGTGTAGTGAACAGGTTGTGTTGTTTGGGCGCCACCTACTGACTCTGGGAAGCCGCTGCGTTTGACTCTGGGGCGTGCACCACGTCACAATATGCGCCTTGGTGGGAAGCCGCTGCGTGATGAAATATCATTGAGTGTATATGCGGTGGTGTGGGCGGTCACGTCCGGGCGGCTGTACAACCTAGTGTGCTCGCTTTACCTCAGGTTTAGTTCACAGGTCGTAGGCATGGTAAAGTTTCCATCTAATTGAATAACCCTATTTGAACTAAAGCGGTTTTTTTGTGTGGGCGCCTTCGTTCATTAAGTCTAGTGTACAGGTGGTGTTGTTTGGGCGCTTACAGGATGTGTTGTTTGCACGTTTTGGGAAGCCGCTGCGTTTGACCCTACAGGTTGTGCCGTTTGGGCGCCATCTACTGACTCTGGGAAGCCGTTGCGTTTGACTCTGGGGCGGCCGCCACGGCGCAGTACGCATGCGCCTCGGTGCGTCCGCCGTGCATAAATTAACTGTGGTTTAGTAAGATAGATTATCAAATCAATACCAGTATATGTAGAGCACAGTCTGCACATTTCTATCATTCATTATACACAGAAGCAAGATATGCTGTCCCACAGAGCTCAGTATTGGAACCTTTACTAATTTCACTTTACATGCTTCCAGTGGGATCTACCATTAGAAAACATGTTAACTTTCACTTGTATGGAGATGACACACAGTTATACTTCTCTTTTAGACCAAATGAAGTTTTTCTGATGTTGTTCTTAATTAGATGTGTTAATGAATTAAACAAGTGGATGGAAGAGAATTACACATCTTTAAACACAGATAAAAACAGCAATGTTAATTATTGTAGGGAAAGATGCTGATTGCAACAATATTTTTTCATTATTTGACTGATTTGGAATCACCATTATGAATAATTATTACTGAATCAGCCCACAATCTAGGGGTTATCTTTGACTGTAGCATGTCATTTAAAGCACACATTATAAATTGTCCAAAGCATGTTTCTTCAATCTTAAAAATGTTGGGAAATTAAGGCGTTCTCTAAATATGCGCGGTACTGAGAAATTAATTCATGCATTTATTTCTAGTAGGACTGACTACTGCAATGCTATGTTCACTGGATGTTCAAATTGATCTCTATACAGCTTTCACTTAATCCAAAATGCTGCTGTGAGAATTATTACAACAACAAGAAAATACAAACACATAACTCCATTTCTTAAATCCTTACACTGGCTCCTGGTTGAGTTTAGGGCAGATTTCAAAATCCTCCTTTTAACATATAAAACCTTAAATGGCCAAGGTCTGGCTTACTTATATTAACTTATCATGACTTACAAACCAGAAGGCACATTAAGATCTCAAGATGCTGGTCTGCTCATTATTCTAAGGAATAATAAAATAACAGTGGGAGGTCAAGCTTTTAGTTACAAGACACCAAAGCTGTGGAATTGAAGCCCAACTATCAATTGATGCAAAGTAGACATGTCTGCTTGGCTGGTGTAGCAGTAAGGACAGCTGCCTCAAAACTAACTCTTTGAGGGCTAATTTTTTTTTTGTTTCTTTTCTCCCAGAGCTGAATATTTTTCCAAAAACTAACATTTTTTAAAAAAGAATACAAAGCAATTGTTTAACATATCAAATCAACAAAAATATTTACTTTTGACAAATGTTACTGTCTTGCATGTTGTATGAGCCTGCATACTCTATGATTTCACATACATATCACATACATTTTACACAGCAAAGTCTGATCTCGCTCAAAGCAGCCAATTTCAGTCATTGCCACATTGCACTCCTTACAATATGTGTTGCTTTGGTGCCTATTTTTCAATTGTCTGTTGCTGCACTTTCTCACATATATTGTTAGTGTGTACTGTAGAGAGACAAGTCACCCATTTGCCATTGTGCCATGCCACTGCCACCAAGTTTTCTGCCTGCATGAAAACCGTATTGTCACCTCTTTTCATCTTCTGAAACTTTATGAACTTTATGTACGGCATTATAGCCTGGCTCACCCCATGGGATTTGCTTCTGGTTTATTACAGAAGTGAATAAAACTTTGCAGCAGCACGTACCTAAGCCACCAGGGGACAAAACACGTTTGGACCAATGCTCCCTGAAGTTATATGACCAGTTCTGTCCCATCTCTATTTATAATGCCACAGCGCACTTCATCTCGTCTTTCGTTGTGGGTTTCCACTTTGAAAAACGAGAATGCGATGCAAACGCAGCCCACGATTCAAAAAAAATCTCTGCCTACCTGTTTGTCTCGTCTGACAGTAGCTGAAAAGCAGCATCAGGAGAGAGCAGCCTGAAGTACAGCAGCTGGTGATCTGTTGTGTCCAACAGAAAGCCATGCCGTCTTGTAAACTCCGGTAGCCAGATCGGCTCTCGACGGATCAATGTCTGTGTATTTATCCCATGCAAACCTTGCCGTAGATGCATCGGCTGCGCGAAGGCACTCAACTGGCAGCAGATCCGCTGGCGCGGCATCGGCTGGTGTCTGATCAGCTGTGCCTGCTTCTCACTCTCTTGCTCAATCTCCTGATCACTGCCAATAAAATCTGATTCTGAAAAATCAAGAGTCCGACTCCGCGATAATGCGCAAAACATCGTCTGCCGAGTGTTTTCTTTTCTGCACTCGCTTCGCTCCGTTTTCACATGTCGATGCCATCTTGCCATTGTTTACATTTCGCAACTCACGCACACGCAAGGTTTAGTTGCCTCCAAAGTACTTCCAGTAAAACCTGTGAGGCTATTGCTGTTTATATCAATCAAAAAATTAATGATATTAGAAATAACATAGTATATCTCCCCAACACTGAGGATCCTCTTAAACCCCAGTACTCCATTAAAAACAAATGAACTTCTTTCACCAGGATAGATTTACGTAAAATAATTTCTCAACTGAAACCCTCCATGTCCGTCCTTGACTCAATACCAAAAAGTTTTTCAAAGAAGTATCGGACGTGCTAATTGATGATATTCTTGACATAGTAAATTCATCATTAGATTCGGGGGTTTTCCCAGACCATCCTAAGACTGCTGTAGTTAAACCCCTACTTAAGAAAAATAATCTTGACCCCTCTGCTCTTGAAAATTTTAGACCCATCTCTAACCTGCCTTTCTTAAGTAAAATTCTAGAGAAGGCAGTCATTATGCAGTTAAATGACCACCTCAATAAACATGCTATTCTTGATAAGTTTCAGTCGGGTTTTAGAACAAATCACAGGACAGAATCTGCACTCGTTAAAGTAGTAAATGACTTGCAGGTAAATGCAGACAGAGGCCATTTATATGTTCTCATCCTCCTAGATCTGAGTGCCGCATTTGACACCATTGATCATAATATTCTTAGAAATCACCTTAGTCAATGGGTGGGCTTCTCTGGCAGTGTCTTAAATTGGTTTGAATCCTACCTGGTAGGGAGAAAATTCTGTTAGTTGTGGTAATTACAACTCAAAGACACATGAAATCCTATATGGTGTTCCACAAGGTTCTATCCTGGGTCCGCTGCTCTTCTCAATATACATGCTTCCGTTAGGTCAGATTATCTCAGGGCACATGAGCTACCACAGCTATGCTGATGACCGACAGCTGTATTTATCAATAGCACCTGATGACCCCAAATCTCTTGATTCACTAACACAGTGTCTTACTTGCATTTCTGAATGGATGAATAGTAATTTTCTAAAGCTAAATAAAGAGAAAACTGAAATTTCAGTGATTGGCAATAATGGATAAAATGAGGCTATTAGAAACAAACTGGATGCATTAGGATTAAAAGTCAAGACGGAGGTAAAAAGCTTAGGGGTAACTGTTGACTGTAATCTGAATTTTAAATAACATATTCATCAGACCACTAGGACAGCATTTTTTCACTTAAACATAGCAAAAGTTAGACCTCTTATATCATTGAAAGATGCTGAGAAATTAGTTCACGCGTTTGTTTTCAGTCGACTAGATTACTGTAACGCACTCCTCTCAGGACTATCCAAAAAAGACATAAATCATTTGCAACTAGTGCAAAATGCAGCTGCTAGAATCCTAATTAGGAAAAGAAAATCCAAGCACATTTCTCCAGTTTTGATGTCACTACACTGGTTACCTGTGTCATGCAGGATTGACTTTAAAATTTTGCTTATGGTTTATAAAGCCTTAAATAATCTTGCCCCATCTTATATATCGGAATGTCTGACATCTTATATTCCAAATTGTAACCTTAGATCCTCAAATGAGTTTCTCCTTAGAATTCCAAGAGCAAAACTTAAAAGAAGTGGTGAGGCGGCCTTCTGCTGTTATGCACCTAAGATCTGGAATAGCCTGCCAATAGGAATTCGCCAGGCTAATACCAGTGGAGCACTTTAAAAAAAACTGCTAAAATCACATTATTTTAACATGGCTTTCTCATAACTTCACTTTAATTTAATCCTGATACTCTGTATATCCAATTCATTATAATAACTATTCATGGTGGCTCTAAAATCCGTACTAACCCCTACTCTCTCATTTCTTTTTCCGGTTTCTTTGTGGTGGCGGCTTGCGCCACCATCATCTACTCAAAGCACCGTGATGTTCCAACATTGATAGATTAAAAGCCAGAAATCTGCATGACCATCATCATCAAGTCCTTCCGTGAGAACCTTAAATACAAAGAGGACTATTTCATTTATGTTAGGTAGAATGCCTAGAGGGGACTGGGCGGTCTTGTGGCCTGGAACCTTTGCAGATTTTATTTTTTTCTCCAGCTGTCTGCAGTTTTTTTTTTGTTTCTGTTCTCTCTGCCCATCGGACCTTACTCTTATTCTATGTTAACTAATGTTGTCTTATTTTAATTTCTTATTTTGTCTTTTATTTTTCTGTTCTTCATTATGTAAAGCACTTTGAGCTACTTTTTTGTATGAAAATGTGCTATATAAATAAATGTTGCTGTTGTAGTAAAGGTTCTATTTAAAGGACAGAACTTGATATTTACAGGCAGAGTCTTTGCTATTCTATAAAAAGGCCTAGATTGCTAGGTAAAGTCTATCCTCTGTTTTAGATGTACTACATAACTGACAGGGAGGAAAGAATCTAAATTGCTCTTTAAATTATAGTCAATCCCTGATCCAGTTCCTATATGCCAATGCCAACCATTAACTCTGTGTTGTATCAAGGATATGTTTATAACCTATATGAGCTCTTCAGTTGTTCAAAGAAGTTATTACTAGTACACAATTTCCCAAAGCTGAATCACACTACAGGAAATCTAACCAGGGTAAGGATGCCTTGAAGCACAAACATCTCTCTATTTGTAATCCTGAGCTGTCATTTATACTAATGATTGTTTTAAATATTGACATCAAGCCATTTATGATTGCATTTAATTCTATTTTATCATTTAGAGGGACATTTTCCAGCCATACAAGTCCAACTTTTTTGAACAATATGTACCCTTTTACTCAACAACATTATTTCTATAAATGGAGGCAGGTGTTTCCACATAATTGCATTATAAATATTGTGGTCAGAAAAAAAAAAAAAGTTTGAATATCACGCACTGATGCTGCAGCACATCTAACTATTATTTAGATAGCTTTGGTAATGAATAAAAAATAGTATTTAACAAGTAATAACCTAAATTGGCCACTTAAAAAACAGAGAATATAAAACAAACATACAGCACATTGGCGTGTCAGAGATCTATGCTTTTGTTTTTATTACTAATATAGCACATATTATACAAGTTGAGCAGCCTTAATTCAAAATTTCAAAATTCTTGTTGATTACTGACATGACACTACAAATGGAAAATTACACACCTCACCAATGTTTCCTCTTTTTTGACCCCTGAATTGCATATGTGAATAATAATCTTACCATTTACGACCCATTTCTTCAATCCAAGTTTGAATTTCAAGCACCGTGAAGAACTACCATACGAGCACTTGGGTTGAGTACCGTGAAGCACTAATACACGGATGATGAGCATGGGTGGTATGGGGAATTTATGACAGTTGTGGACGCTAGGGGCGCTGTTGCCCCGTGAAACCCCACAGACAGACGTCCAGGACACACGTGTAAAAGCACCAAGAAGAATTTTTAATTTTTTTTCTTAAATACAGTGCACAAAGCACCACACTCGTCACAATTCTCCAATACCAATAATTAATAATAATCCAACCAATAACAATCCTCCACTCCCAGCAGCTTCGTCACCCAACCTCCCAACTCCGGCTTGGTGAGTCTCCAACAGTCCTTTATATATTCCATGACCCAGAAGTGTTTCTCCTCCTCTTCCGGGTCAAACGCCACATCTTCCTCCTCAAGAATCCCGGAAGTACTGTGGGCTTCCCTCCTCATGACTCCAAAGTACTTCCAGGTTGTAAGAAAAGTAGGAGTCCCCAGGTCCTTTATTAGCTCCCCCTGGCGGCACCCAACAGGGCTGAGAAAATAGACTCCATATCCCATGATGCACTGCGGGAATCCAGGGTACATTTACCGTCCAGGGAGCTGCCACCTAGCGTCCTGGGGGAGGCAGTGTCCTGGAAAGGCAGCCTTCCTCCACTCTTCCAGTTCGAGGACGTCCCAGCCGGATTGAGCTGCTAGCCGTCTCTCACACAGTGCAGTTTCAGGAGCCGTGGGTGCATTACCAAAGGATGATAAACAGCTGCAGAGCACTTCCAATTGCCTGTGGAGGATGGGGACTGAGTGGCACAATAGCATCTGTGAGGCAGTTCAAAAGTGCTGAGATACACAAGTCAAAGATACAGCACTGAGGGAACATAGTCTCTGATGCTCTGTTGGTACCAATTTGTTATCAACCATTGTCACTGCCAGACTTTCATGCATTACACAGTGTTTTTATCTTATTCTCTTTGTAATGTAATCTTTTAATTAAAACATAGCATCACAAGTGGAAACTGAAAAAGAGAAGTTGTTTGAACTTGCCATTATGTAACAGCTGATACAGGTATTCTGCTGATGCTACTGGGCACAAAGTTTGTTTGATGTACAAAATAATAAGAAATATTGTATAAAATCACCGTCAGGCTATATGCATAAGCTGTACATGTGAAACATAAATTTTGTATTTAGACTTGGGTCCCATCCCCAAGATTTCTGCAAATATTCAAAATTCAAAATACTTGTGGTCCCATGAATTTTGGATTAGGGATGCTAAACCTAGTGTATTAATAAAATTAAAAATGTGTCTGCTGGTCTGTTGCACCATTATGCAAAACTGGATAGATTAATCTTTGGAAAATTTGTACAGAATCTGAAGAACAGCCTAATTTACAATATTGACTACTAAAACATTTTGACCACCATCTAAACACAAAATGACAGCCAAGAATTCACAATAATGCACAATGCAAAAAACAAAGTGGTTTAGTATCAGATTAGTAAAATTAAGCTATTTTAGGGAACAGTGGAAAAAAAATAGCTATCGCCAACAGATGGTGCTAGTTACATTAAAATCATATAGCCTGAATAGGAAATAAACATGATTAATAAGGGAATCAGGGACTGGGATGAAAACTAGAGAATGAATATTGCCAATATTAATACTTTGCGCTGTGAAAAATGTATACAAGGTATAATGGCCATGCATCACTTGCTAAAAAAAAAAAAACACCTTAAGAATTCATTTATAATTTTATTTCTACAGTGTATGTTCATTCTAGAAATTCACTCTGTACAACAGAGACTGGGATTGTGGTCGGAATTCAGAAAGCTATAGAACCATATTTTATGTTACCTATCTTTTCAGTTAGGCACTATTCATTTTCCAGACCCATACAGCTGATTATTACTATTTTTGTATGTAAGCTTTCTTCACATCAAATAATAATACAGCTCTGTCAGATCCTGCACATCTTAAAATATTAATCTGTACATTTATAGAGCAATTATTGATTAAGCCCCTTCCTACAATAATGAATAATACTTTTCCTTTACTGAAAAGTTTCTATATTTTAAAGCAGCAAATAAAATAAAGAGATGCGTAAGAGCAGGAGAGCAGTTAGCTGGCAATAATAACGTTAAGCAACATTTATGAAATACCACTGTATAATCCAATACTCAGTTACACCGGCATCCACAATAAAGTTAATTTATACACAATGGCTTATTTACCAACCCTAATGCAGTCTTCCAACCTACTAGTGTACCAAAATCAGACAGATTTTAGGTATTCTACTGGAAATGTAAAAACAGCTGAAAATATGCTTACACTGGTGGCTATATATTATTATACATATTAGTAAGGACTAGTTATACATAATACCATAAACCAAAAGGAATCATACCTGGAGGGTAGCCTGGGCTGCCAGTCTGATACAAGTTTGGAGTATAGGTGGGAGCAGTAGTTGGATATCCTGCTGGGTATCCTAAAAATATATATGTTCAAAGTTAGCTGGATGCTAATAACGTTTTGCTAAACAGAATGCATCTTAATTTATAAATTTTGTACTGATGACACTCTATTTCCTGAATTGCTTTAAAAAGAAAAAAAAATTAGGCATCAAATGTAGTCAAACCTAAAATTATAAAAACTATTGGTAAAGAGCTGAATCAATCAAATCGTGTCTACTAAAATCTTGTCTGATGAGTAGCACATCAACATCTCTTACCTCAAACTTATTCTGAACCTTACAAAACCATACTGCTGGTTCAGGATGAGTCCGCTAATTTAAAAGAGACAAATATGGATGATTTTGGAATACTGAAACAGTAAACAGAAAAAAGAAGCACAGGACCTTCTCCACATAACAGTGGCTTCATGATAACACAGCAAGACTGACATTTTTGTTGTCATTATCAAGCTTGTGATAGTTCTGGAATGTTATTGACACCACACAACCATTAGGAATATTTCAAATGGCGCACGAAACCATGAAAAACTAACTAAAATGACTAAATAAGCATTACCTTACACAAAATAAAAACATAACTAACAGCAATGTGATAAACAAAATTAACTTAAAATAAAAACCACATACTTGAAAACCACTTACTGAAATAAATTAACTTTTCGATGATATTCTAATTTATTGAGATGCACCTGTAGGTAAATAACATTCGACGTGGCTTTTATAAAAGTAACATATAAATGTTTTTCATATAAAGACCATCACAAAACATAATCACAAACAGAACTTTGCACTATACCTTGGCAAGCTCGTTTTTAGTCTATAATAGTAACAATAAGAGCAGCTCACTAGTCAAAATGATTCTGATTATGAGTCAGCAGATCTTATTGCCGAACCACCCAAGTGGCCGTGTCAGCGTCGTACCCTAGCCCGATTTTTTTTCCTTTCAGTTATATTCTTGAATGAAAGCGCACTTGTTTTGTTATACATGTACCATTTTGTGAAAGTCTTTATTTGATATTTGGATTTCACACATTATACAAATTTTGTCATTAGTACTATAACATTGAAAAAATTTCTGAAATGCATGTGTTCCAAATAACAATATATTATTTACCCTACACAATTCCAGGCACCTCACAACCAGATAAACGAACTTGAGCTGGGAGAACTTTCTGTCCAACTTGAGCTACATTAGCCTGGGATGGGATAGCAGGCTGCTTGTGCTGATTGACACATTTGCAAAACTAAATTCCAACAGGCAGTTGAAGAGCAGTACGATTCTCTAAGTGGTGGAAATCAATATTGGTATAGCTGTCTTATAATCAAGAGATTGCGGGTTTGATTCTGGGTCCTTCCTGCATTTACCGTTTTGAGTAGTGAGCTGCTCTTATTGTTACTATTATAGAATAAAAACATACAGATATGTGTATGTAACAGCCGGTATAAATGTATGGTACTTGTAAAGGTTAACATTTTTTTTTTCTTATTCAGTTTAATTCTCTCAGTTACATTCACCCACCAACAACTCCCCCAACCCCCTCCCAATCTGACACTGTTAGTTTTCAAATATAGACATGGAATAACAGAGGTGAACTCGGATGGGGGTTCCACGTCGGAGAAAGAGAACAGAAGCCCTCCCCACGAGAAACGTCCAGTTGCACATAAGAACAATGCAGCGGCACCAGGCGTAAAAGCAAAAGATGACAGCGTTTGGATGCAGCAAGAGGTTGGGCGTCATCTTGCCAGTGAATCTTCTGCACACATGTCCTTCAACAAAATAATCCCATTGAGAACTTGTGGTCAATCCTAAAGAGGCAGGTGGACAAACAAAACCCCACAAATTCTGACAAACTCCAAACATTGATAATGTAAGAAAGGGCTGCCATCAGTCAGGATTTGGCCCAGAAGTTGACCGACAGCATTCCGGGGCGAATTGCAGAGGTCTTGAAAAAGAAGAGGCAACACTACAAATATTGACTCTTTGCATAAACTTAATGTAATTGTCAATAAAAGCCCTTGAAACTTATGAAATGCTTGTAATTATACTTCGGTATACCTTAGAAACATCTCACAAAAAGATCTAAAAACAATGAAGGAGCAAACTTTGTGAAAACCAATACTTGTCTCAGTCTCAAAACTTTTGGCCATGACTGTATTTGTGTTTTGTAAGTAAAAGGCCATACCTTTATTAACCAGCAATGTTTTAATTTCATTATGCAGCTACAATTATTTGCTATCACATTCATCATTTAAACTCTATACGCTCACATACTCACTCACCATGAAAATAATAATGTGAACTCAATCCTCAGCAATCCCTAAATGTAATTTAACTATACTAAACATAAGAATTCTATGTATAAGACATATGTATAGGAAAGTAAATAATACAATTGTAGATAAATAAATGTAAAATTTGGCCTTATGTAATCATCTTAAAATAATTTGAAAATGGTAACAAGTATAATAGAAAGATGCAATTCACAGAATACTGCATTTGTTTCATATTTTATAATTTTGAACAACTAATACACTAGACAGTAAGAACAAGGGCATTAGGAAGGTGAAGGACAGATACCTAAATATTGTATTTGTATGTTTTTACAATTACACAATATATGCCCTTTATAGGTTTTTCCCTTACAAAAACAAACACAAACTTTATAAGCTCACCTGTGTAAGCCATGTTTTTTGGATTTCCATAAGGAGTCCCAGGTTGAACAGGGCTATATACCGGATTCATAATGGAAGAAAGCGTATTTCTGCTAAAGAAAGAAGAAAAAAAATTGTAAGCATTTATCAGAGGAAAAATATAAAACTTAAAAGTGAAAAACAACAATTAATGGTATAAATTAGAATACTACATGTAAATACAATATCTGACACATCTCCCTAAATTATCAAATCAGAAAAAAGTCAAGACTTGAAAAGAAAACTGGTGGAATAACATGAACTTTTTGTATAGTAGTCAAACAAGACTATCCTGCCAACTAGTTATTATCATGTCTTCCCAACCTTAATGCAATAGATCATGTTAATCATATTGACCAAACAGAAAAAAAGAATTGGCTGGGGCCTTTTCTGTTATAAGTGATACAGTTCAGGGGTTTCTTGTAGTCACCCAGATACAATTTCTAAACCTTTGTCTCCCACAGGAGTGTCAATTTCATGATTTACTTGCAAGTTTATGCCCCCAATTGTACTACTATGCATCCAACTAGGAAATTCGAAATTATAAACAGCTGGCAAAAATAAAGCCTGTTAGTAATCATAGCATTGGTCTCCTCACTCCGGTCTCAGTTCTATTTCTTACAAGCATTCACTATTAAAGTAATGTCAATTGAGAGAAAATGGTATTTACTTGTTCTGTACTTCAGCACCTATATGCCATTTTGCACACCCAAAACTTTTAACTGCTGCAGACATAATACAGAGATCAGCATTAACAGTTACCAGGTTTGCCTTAGCCATCAATTACAGCCACTGCCATTTTTAGGTGAATGATAACCACTTTTTAGCTCCTAATTGCCAAGAATATCAACCATTTTAGTGATGCACTGGAAATTTATGAATAGATCAGAACCGCCTGGTTTATGTTCAGTATCATGAGCATAATCGGCAAATTGGAGTGTAATTTGCCAATTGCTCATCATTCTTATGATTAGAATAAAATGTAAGCTTTACTCATGTGCACTGAACTTCCTAGCTTCTCTTTATGTGGAAACTGTATAACAACAATCCGTATGGAACACACATTTAGACTGTTTATTTGTTTGAGCTATGACTTCATATAATGAGATTTATAAAATGGATGAAATCTGATGGAACACCCTATACATACAGTATATGTGCATATTTATTTGTGTACATTGCATGATGGTTTTTAGTCTAATTTTCAAGATGATGTTGTTTAATTATGATGCATGACTTTTAAACATAATTTAAGTAGATGTATGCTAAATAAGAATAAAATTAATAGAAAATGAACATATGCTGATTATCAATAAAAAGTCAACCTGTGTTCCAATGTAAGGCAAATAATGCTTTTTGCATGGATGGAAAAATCTTCATGTTATTATATACCTCACAAACTTTTATGAATTCTTGAATTATCTGTGCAAATGCAAAAAGAAAATTCACTACTGAGAATAAACAATCTATGGTTCATTAAGAAAAGTAATTAAAATCACTGGCTAGATTAAATGTATAATGTACACTTTAGGAAGAGAACAAAAACAAAACAACGTGATGTAAAATGAATGTTGTATCAGATGGGAACATGCAGTACAATGCTATCCATAACCAGAAATTTTTCAAATAAATTTTCTACTGTGATCCAAATTATTATAAACAGATCCAACTTATTTATGAATGTGTATACATCCCAGCTGCTCTACCAATCTCTTTCTAATTCTGGAGAGGTCTTTCACAAGTAAATTGGTATCCTAAAAAACAATGAGAACTTTAAGGCAAAGTTCAACTACGTCTGTATTTTGCTTAAGATTCAATGCTTTAATATTTCAACTAATAATTTAAACATTCATATATACGCTATACTGAGTATTAACACATTATATTACATAAAGTCAAAAAAGGAAATTTCCAGAAGTCACACTAATGGAGTTTTAAATGATAGAATATATGAATACAATTTATTTGTAGTTATTAAAATTCTTCAAAACTGCACAAACAAGTATTTGAAGCATACAGATGCAGAGGACAGAAAAATAAGGAAGAAGATGATCTGCTGTGGCAACCCCTAACGAGAGCAGCCGAACGAAGAAGAAGAAAGAAGAAGAAGCCTATATACCAACAAAGTATTCAACTCTCTACAAAACTGAAATTAATTAAGCAAACTTGAAAATGAACAAAGCCATTGCAATAAAATGCTGCTAAAGAAATGTGTTACTTTAATTTAACCTTTTTTTTTTTTTTAATTTATTTTTAATTCAATTTTGCCTCTTGGGACAAGCATACCACATTTTAAATGAAACACCTAAATACTATTCATATTACATCAGTGAATGAAGTTGTAAACACTTCAACAAGCACTTCCATTCTACAAGTAAATACAGGGAGTAAGCAGAAGTTCCTAAATATAAAAACGAAGAAGTGGTTTCACATTGGATGAACATTTTACATGCCACTTGGTCCATTTCTGATATAAACCTATATTTTGGAACTTCTAAACCACTAAAACACATCCAAGGAGAGAACCTTTCTTTGATACACTAATACAGGGGTCGGCAACCTTTTGCTAACTGTGTGCCAACTTAAGGTTTCAAATTATTCAGAGTGCCAACATCACATATTATTTTATACAAGTCGAGGTCAATATTCTTATTTTACCATATATTTTATTTTTATATTTTAATTAATTAATATATAGTGATATTCAATAATATGTAAAGTTGTAAACAACATTAAAAGAAATAGTTTCTTGAAAGATTTTTAAAAAAACTTTTTTATTATTAATGGGAGCCTTGCCCTTGCATGGTCTTGGCCAGTTGCTCAATATCAACAACATACTTTGTCACTTTGAGTTTGACACAATTTTCTGAATGTTCAGGCGTTAGGCGACTACGTTGTGGATTTAGCACTGCTTTCATGTGAGAGAAAATTTGCTCACAGGAATAGGTTGATCCAAAAGCTGAAAGAAGAGCAAAAGCAATTTTCTTCAAACAGATGTAATAATTCGGAAGGGATGTCCAACAGCTGAGAATAGCTGCAGACTTTTCTAGATTTTCATTTTCCAGAGACTTCCGTAGTTCAACAAATTTTGATGTCCATAATTCTGAAGATCTGAAGTCAATCTGTTGCATTTCAAAGTCATCAATATCCATCCAACTAAATAGTTCCAACTGGGTAGTTTCCAAATCAATTATATCAGGCTTAATGAGATACGAAAATAAGGATCCATGAATGTGAAAGTCTTTACTTCGTTTATCAAATTCTGCTTTGAGTGCTTCAATGTACTCTTGAAGCTCATCTACATTTACTTCAAATTGATTTGAGAGATTCTTCACATTCGGGAAGTACTTGAATGCTTTGATGTTGATATCACGGGAAAAAATGTCTAGTTTCATTGTAAATGCTTTCCAATAGCTGTAAAGATCAAGTACTGTTTGTCCCTGTCCTTGTAATTTCAGATTAAGTTCATTTAAATGTGTGCTTATGTCAGTCAGAAACATCAACTTTAACACCCAGTTGTCATCATTCAGTTCAGGAAAATGTTTCTTTTTTTCATTAAGAAACACCTTAATAGCTCCAAGGCAACTGACAAATCTATTTAAAACTTTGCCTCGACTAAGCCAGCGAACATTGCTGTGTAGCAGAAGATCTCCATATTCACACTCAATTTCTTGTAAAAGAAACTTGAACTGCCTGTGAACCAGTGAAGAATGAGAAATTATAAAGTTGACTATTTCAACAACAGTTGTCATCACAGAGACCAAATTCAGAGATGAGGTCTTTGCACATAGGCTCTCCTGGTGTATAATACAATGAAAATTCAAAAGTTTGCGGCCAACATGATTTTCAAGAAGTTTTACAAATCCTTTCTTCTTGCCAACCATTGCAGCAGCACCATCGGTTGTCACACAGAATAACTTGTTTAAGTCTATGTCACGTTTAGCAAAATAACTAATAAATGCAGTCAAAATGTCTTCTGCTTTGGTTGTGTCATGAAGTGGTAATAAGCAACACAACTCTTCATAAATGTGATTATTTTCAGGATATCTTGCAACCAAGGCTAAGCGAGACAAATCGTTTAAATCAATGCTTTCGTCAAGCGCAACACTAAATACTTGAGATTGTTTTAATCCAGATATTTGTTTAGTTGTTACATTTTCAGCTAAATCAGTTATGCGCCTCTCAACTGATCTTGCAGAAATTGGTATTTCTCTAATACGAGTGAATATAATCTCCTTATTTGGTAAATCACCGAATAAAATTTCAGCACTGCTTAAAAAAGTTTCTTTGATGTATTCTCCGTCTGTAAACGGTTTCCCTTTCAAAGCAATACATTCAGCTATTTTATAACTACATTCAGTAGCTTTAATCTTCATTCCAACTGCTTTGCTCAAAATACTAGTTTGTTTTTCGAAACCAGAAATAGCTTTTTTGATAGCTTCACTTTTCTCTTCTGAGGTTTTAAACTTAGACTGGTGTTTTGTTTGAAAGTGTCTTTGTACACTAGATGTGCGACACACAACACTTTCACAACAGAAAGCACACACAGCACGATCTTTTTGTCCAACAAATCCATATTCTTTTGTCCAATTTTCTTGAAATGGTCGATGATCAAGTTTCCTTTTCTTTGCAGCCATATTTAACAAAAATGATCTTCTGGAAATATAAATAAATCAGCAAATATCAATGCCAATATTTACATATAAACCACTACTTATAAGCAACAAAAAACTTTACAAAGATATAAATTTTTTTTATGAATTGTTTAAGAGCACACTCAGCAAACACATCCGGTTCACATGCATATTTATTTAAATTACCGAGTCATTCAGATTTTCAGATATTAAATACATAAATACACACATAAATTTGTCCGTGTAAACGCAGAATTATAGATCTACATACGTGCATATGAGAGGAAAACCGTCAGTAAACTGTCAGCTATAACTAGTCATAATGACACTATAATGCCGATCGCTGTACACAGCTTGTTTAGAAGCGTGGGCCTTAATTATATTTTTTCTAAGTAGATCTAGGAACTAATAAAAATATGACCATCTCAGTTTTTTTATACAATGGATATATTTAGATTAATCAATATGAACCATATATATTATTCAACTACCGGCATCCGGCCTTTGTAGATCTAGATCTGCATATTTGCAGCACGTGACCGGAACGTCGTAACCAATGTTCATATTAGAAAACATTTATAAAATGCAAAAACCAACGTTGTTCTATAGTGGGTATCGTTAAAATATCACCTGAAAAATTATATCTGTGCTTGTATACAACGAAATCCAGATATACACACAACAGGTTTTAAAGCAAATGCGCCACAATTTTTTATGTAATAGAATTTTGATCTCGCTAGTTGGCGTTACTGTCGTTAGTTTCTGAGATTTCGCAAATAGACTGTTCCCCTGACCTACTTAGACTGCTGTTACAACAAGTCTGGATAAGTCTGTGGCTGGTACCCTGCTACGCCCAAGTGCCGAAATGAGCGAGGAAACCCCGCTAATCGATTTATAATCAACTTTATACAGGAAACGTGAAGAGTCTGCGTGCCATTTGAAATTGCTTGGCGTGCCAAGTGTGGCACGCGTGCCATAGGTTGCCGACCCCTGCACTAATACCTTAGTGGTTTTTTTTTTTCGTTGGCAAGCAGCCAGTTGAATTAATGTTTTGAATGATGGAATGTAGTGGCTTAGACACTGGGCTGCACATTGCATATAACAGTAGTCAACCAATGGCTCAATGTAAGGGACATACTCAAAGTCACAAAATACCATCGGCGCAAATTAAATACAGAAGTATTAAAAAATATGGAAGCGTGCTGTTTGTAGTGATGGCCTAGGAAATTGTTTAATCTGATTTTTTTTTCTAGAATCAAGATCATAAAGTTTATAGTACATACATCAGGCTTCACTGTGGACCGGTGTGGTGTCAATACTGAACAGCAAACAACATTAAAACGTTCATGGAAAAAAAAAATCAAGTTACTTGTTTTGCATAACGACGTCAGTTATCCATATGCTAATAATATTCAAAATGCATGTACAGTATTTTTTGCTGAAATTAATACTTCCAGAAAAATCAGAACAGTTCAAACATGCTTTTTGAGTTGAAGACAGAACTCTTGACCAATGAATGTGCAGTTGAGGTGTCGGAAGTGCCTTGGTATTCAATTCATAAGACCAATCCTGTTTGAGCCAAAATTCTGCAATTATCTAAGAGGGGTATTCAGAGGGGTATTTTCATTTAATATACAATTATAATTACCATGCTAAAGTAACACAGAAAAGCACAATTGTTCTTTATAAACTATTAGTATCATATATGAAAGCATGTGGATTAATCATCTGATTTCTCTTGTGAAAAAGTAAGAAAAGAATTCACAAGATGTTAATGTTAAGCACTCTATGGATATGCCTGCTTTCATAGATCACACATCTACTAATTTTGGTACCTGCTTAATCAATTTCAGGGTAACAGATGTTACTAGGCAATCAACATGCACATCTTAGTACATGGGTTGAACAAGGGATCACAGACAAAAACTCCACATAGTAAAACAGGACATATAAATTCTGCACCATAATGACTAAGATATGATATAAAAAAATAGTAAATATGTCTACAAATAAGAAACGAATCTATTATTTCAAAGTGTTGCATTAAGAAAAGATTGATGGAGCCTTTAATACAAAATTGAAAATGCAACAGCAAATGAAAAAAGTGATTATACAGGCAGAAAGCTCACAACAGAACTACAATCAATGCTTATGATCTTCGTCTTACTTTAGATGATAATGTCAGTTTTGAAATCATACTAAACTTCAATAAAAGTGATGTGCTGTGAAAGTGCTGCATGCCTGGATTGTATACACCATGAAAAACTTTTTGCTGTCAAAATACCTGCTGTCAGCACAGGATGAATTTCACACAGTTCAAAAGCACTACTGCTGAACAACTAAAATGGCTTGTAGCAAAAAATAGAAACAAGTCACAGGGGAAATACAGCTCAAAAGGAAAGGAAAGATCGGTTTAAAAGAGGCTATTCAGAGCTGGCAAGAAGGCCAAACAAACTTGAAAAATGAAGAGTTGATAAAAAATTTTCTCTCACTTACCTAAGATGCTCCGTCTTGGTAGAAAAGCAACACAGTTACATTCAGAAAATGTGGCTAACAAATTAATTTAAGAAGTGAGTGAGTTTGTATGTGGTCCAATATTTTAATAATGGTGGGCAGATAATGTAGGATGACAGGAAATGCGACGCAAGAAACGTTGAACACATAACTAGAACAGAAACCTTTTCATGTTCTACTAATAATTAGCAAACCCTTAACTTCTCGACTTGGAGACAGCAGTTCTTACCTCTGCACCAGCTAAGCAGACGTACAGTATATGTGTTTGTCGTACTCTATCCCAATTTCTTTTGGTTAAATTCTTGAAAAAAAAAAAAAAAGCACTTGTTTTGTTCTGTGTCTTTTGTGAAAGTGTTTATTTGATATTTAGACTTCAGTTTTCACACATTATACACTTCACTTCAGCATTTTGCCAATTATTAGTAGAACAAAGTTTCTGTTCTAGTTATGTGTTCAACATTTCTTGCCTCACATTTCCAGTCATCCTACATTTACACAGATCATTGTAGACACGGAACACACACATGAAATGTACGTGTTCCAAATTAACGCTATATTATTTACCCTATACAATTCAAGGCACCTCACACCCAAATAAACAGACTTGAGCTGGGAGAACTTTGTGTATGTCTAAAGCTGCGTCGGTGGGGGATGGGATAGCAGGCTGCCTGCTGCCGGTGCTGACCGACACATTTTCAAAACAAAAAGACGCTGATGAGGAGGTGTGAGGGAATTTAAGGTGGTCCGACATTATGAGTTTTTGTTCATAGGCTTCAGGGATTCTAGTGTTAATGCATGCGGGCTGCAAATACAACTGTAGTAGTGATGTGTGAATACGTTTACAGTACGTATGTATAAAAGTTCTGCAGTTGGGTGCTACAGCTGCAAAGCATCATGGGGTGCTGAGGGGGAAAATATTCATCTAACCTGGTTGTATGGCAAATATACAGAAAAATATTAGGCAAACAAAGATCTGAGACAACACAGCATATTCACTGTGAAAACACTTTGGTGAATTTCCATAATCCACACAAGTTAAGACCCTCTGAAAAAATTAATAGTAAAGTCACTCTTTGTAATGTGTATAAATGTTATAAAATAAAATGCCCAACTTTTTCTAAATTTTAAATGTTAAATGCCAGTCTCCTACAAATATGATAAAACTGCAACAGACCATATAATAAAAAGGCATTACATTTTAGGGTGAGAAAAAAGGCTTCAAATGGAGGGAACAAAAATAATTTAACCAAATGAAAAATGACATTCTGATGTGCCCTATTTACAGCAACATCAGTACATCATCTTTCAAATGCACAACAAAATATCTGTGTTACTGTCCCAAATTATCATCCTTCACATCTTGTTAACTTTTTGGGGAACTACAAGAGACAAGCACTCTCTAATTCTGGAAAGTAAAGCTTTTAAGTGATTCTACACTAACCTCTTCAAGGTTTGACAGCTTTCAGGTTGGTACAAGTAACTGAATGTGTCAGTTGGGGCCGCCCACATTGCCATTTCTCAGGAAAAAGCTAACAGAGGAAATGGATACACAATCTGAAAAATATATGAAGAGGTAATGATAAAAACTATGCACCTTACAAATGCACAAAACACACAAACATATAGCTTTCTAATGAGATTATTAATTTTTTTTACTAGAAATAGAAGAATACAACACAAAAAGTATTTTATTAACTAGCCGAAGCCGAAATGCACACAATATAGAGCTTCCACAAATGACACTATTATTCTAAGTAAGGTATCCCAATCACATTAACAAAGGACTGCAAAGTGCTTTTTCAAGTGACCTCTAAAATTCAAACCATAAGATTTTTCCATTTAATGAAATGTCTATTAATATGAGGCTCACATTTGCAATAAACTGTCCAATAATTAACTTAGCTGGCAATAGTATATTACAAAAGAAAGTTATCTGATCAGAAATTAAAATTGAAATGTATTCAGCTCCAATCAAATTCAATCATTATAACTTTCAGGCAGTCACAAGTCAACTGCCATTTGGCATTAGGTTTACAGAAGCAAAATGTATTTAATATTTGAAATGACTGCTTAAGCCCTTTCCCCTCAATTATGTCATTTTATAACAGGAGAACTTAAAATTTGCCTGAATATAAACAATGCTGGCATGCTCCTTTAGCTTGTACATAGAATGATACCAAGCAAAAAATGGAGCTCTGCAGAGGAGCCCATTAAAAATTAAAGCAGTGCTATTTCTCTTTATAAAGTATCCTGTTTCTCAATTAATAACAGAAGGAAAAGTGTAAATAATTTGTATCATGAAGTAATGTGCAAATATGGATAAAGCTAATAGCTTAAAAAAGGGAAAAAAGGAAAATAATCTTCAGGATAGCAGCATTAAGTAGAATCAAAAGATTTGAAACTTAATTTTAAATATTCAAAATATACAGATGGACTTGTTTGACATTCACATATGAAGGTAAACAGCCCTTGTTCTTCATATTGCAAGCTACAAAACTATGTATTTTATTTATTTGTAGTCACCTCCCAAATAAACAGTTCAGAAGGGAATTTAGATATCACCTCCATTTGAAATATATATTGGAGGTACAGGAAGAATAAGGGGGTATGGACCCTGAAGAAATTATTTTTCAAATATGATTTGTGTTGCAGAATTAAATGTGTCACAGAACTCTTTAATTCTTAAAAGGCTCTATCAAATTTAGAAACACTGCCAATGTATATTCCATCTCTTAATTTCAGAGACGGAGTTCTTAAGTACTACTGGAATAAGCATTAAAAGTTTTCATAATCATGAACAACAGAGATTAGTAAACTACAGTATAATCTGCTGGTGACACTTGCAGAAAATTAAACCGACGATACATCAAGCCAAGACATAACAGACACACAAAATCATAATTCAGGTGGGCAGAATACCAGCAGAAAAAAATACCTAAGTTCAGTGACAAAAATTTGATGCGTCTTGTTAAAATAAATAAATTAGACAAACCACATGTGACATTAAAACATAATTTAAAATAAAAAACATCATCAATGAAATACATCATGCATACATATTACACAAAAGGTCAGTGGTCATAATTAAGCTTTATGGAGTTGTGGGAATGATATCACCATTAACATTTCATTTCTGATGTCAAGTAGGTGAGCATGCTAATAATTAATAAAGCCTTGAAAAACAACAATCAAGCAGTCATCCTGGGTCCCAGTGCTACTACCCTGCCTCACTGCATAAAGTTACTTCACTGTTACTGCTAATCTTGCAAGTAAGGTTGATTTCATCAGTCATCAACTGACAAAGTACAGGGCTTTAATCTGAGCAAAAAAACACCTTTGACTTTTCTTAAAGCTAATTAGTTATTTTACTTTATTTTGCACATATTCACGTTTTTTTTCCTCATAAGAAAATGAAAACTGATGTTCTGCACAACAGGATCTCCTTCAGGCCTGACTATTCATGTGTCCAGCAATGAACGTTGAGCCTCCCACATATTTTTTTATTTTAGTATTGGCAGCAAATACTGGAGCACAAACATCGTTAACATATCACACTGCAAATTTCACAATGCACATTAAACAAACAGGACAAACAAATGGCAGAAATAAGCACAATTGCTACCAAAACATTTAACAAACTTGCTTGCAAACTCCAAACACCTAACATACATGCAGGATTCAAACAGACAAGATATGTTCATGTAATAGATACGTTTTTATTCAAAAGAAAAAAATAACCTACATAATTCGTATTTCTGGTTCCAAATCAGACAAAATGCATATGTGGTACTACTACTTAGAAAGCTGTGTTGGAATACTTAACTGTAAATGTTCTGTGCTTTATGCACCCAAAGAGATATTAAATCATATTAAGTGTCAGTCTGTATAAGAAAGTACAGTATCATTCCTGCAAAGGAACAGTGTAATATTTCTGGAAATGTAGAAATCACTTTAAATGTCAACGGGGTGTAATGATATAAATGCAACTCTTTTTGATGGTACCTGTGCACTGTGTGGATTTCCAACTCGCATATTTTCAAATAAGTCAAATAGTATGCGGTATCCCATCTACATACAGGCCCCACTTAAAACATCACTAAGACAAATGCATTAAAAACACTAGCAGATACTATAATGGGATTGTCTACCAACTATGACAGTCTAGACTTGGGCTTTCAAGCTTCAGGATGGTCACAATGGCTGCAGAGTCATTCCAGACACTTTGTTAATTAGTAAGCAACTATTGCTGATAGCAAAGCATAATCCTTTTACCTTAATTTTAATTAATACTGGGGGCTCCGCCCCCTGCTCGCTTCGCTCGCCAACCCCTGTGTTTGGATAACACTAGAATTACCAGAGTCTACGAAAAAAACTCGTAGATCCGGCCCACCTTAAAACCGTTCTCACCTCTCCTTTATCTTCTAAATGTGCCGTTTAACACGAGCAGCAAGCAGCCGGCTATTCCATCCCCCACCGCCGCAGAACGTTCACTAAGTTTTCACAGCTCATGCCTTGTTTGATTTTCTGGGAGTGACTGAAGTGCTGGAGTTTTAGAGTGGAAATAATAGATCGCTATTTGGAACACACGCATTTCATGTGTGTTCCGTTTCTACAGTAATCTGTGTAAACACATTTTTAAATCAGAAACGTTTTTCATACTTTAGTAGTAAATGACAAAACGTAGGCATAAACTATGCAATGTATGAAGCCTGAAGTTCAAAGATCAAGTAAACACTTTCACAAAAGGTTCAAGGATAATACAACAGCTTCCGTGGCGTAGCGGTAAGATTTGCTGATTTGTAATCAAGAGTCCCTGGTTCGATCCCCATTCACTCCTATATTTGCCATTTTCAGTAGTGAGCTGCTCCTTTTGTTAATATTATACAGTACACACATACATTTGGTTTGCATCTGTAACACACGGTGTGCATTTATAGGACTTGTAAAAGTTATTTTTTTTTACTTTTATTCTCTCTAAATCACGATACATACTACCTCCAAACCCCCCCCCCCCAATAACCAACCCCCCCACACCCCTGCCCAGGGATCTGACTGTTATTTTTTATTTGAAACGGAATAACTGGAGATGTGAGTGGTGTTTTGAGACAATGGAACTGGACATTCTCTCATCTGGAGGGATAAAAGCTGGCGAATCTGCCTTCTTCGTATCTCACCGTCACTTGATTTTTTTTTATTCAGTTTTATTGAGTGTTCCTGCTCATGCTGAATTAGTGTACACCTTATGGTTTATGATGTCAAGAAAACAAAAAAACACATACATAGGTATGTATGATATTTGGAATTATTCGTTTTATGACCTGTATAGTACATTTCAGAAAACTTTGTAGCACGGATGCAACATTATTCATATTATTCATATTCATTCGCATAACATCTTGCAGTTTGTAATCAGTGACTGCGTGTTTTTTTTCCCCCGATCTTGCCAGTCCCCACATGTTTCTGTATGCTGTTTCTTTTGTACTCCAGGACATGCAGAGGATAGAATAGTACAGAGCAGTAAGTTCAGCGCTATATGCAATCATCAGATTCAAATGTTAACTGTTCACACACACGCAAGGATAGTCTTTCCTACATTTACAACGTGTGTACCTGTTATAATGTACACGCTTCTCTCTATGCTGTGGTTCCTATTACACACCTGAAAGAAAGAGTGTTTAAAAAAAATAGAAAATGTGTTTACTAGATTACTGTAGAAATGGAACACACATAAACTGTGTGTGTTCCAAATAGCGATCTATTATTTCCACTCTAAAACTCCAGCACTTCAGTCACTCCCAGATAATCAAACAAGGCATGAACTGGGAAAACTTAGTGAAAGTTCTGCGGCGGTGGGTGAAGGAATAGCCGGCTGCTTGCTGCTCATGTTAATCGGCACATTTAGAAGACAAAAGAGAGGTGAGTACGGTTTTAAGGTGGGCCAGATCTACGAGTTTTTTCTTAGACTCTGGTAATTCTAGTGTTAATCCATCCATCCATCCATCATCCAACCTGCTATATCCTAACTATAGGGTCACTGCGGCCTACTGGAGCTAATCCCAGCCAACACAGGGCACAAGGCAGGAAACAAACCCTGGGCAGGGCGCAAGCCAATCGCAGGGCTCGCACACACACCAAGCACACTCTAGGGACAATTTAGAATCGTCAATCCACCCAACTTGCATGTTTTTGGACTGTGGGAAGAAGCACCCGGAGGAAACCCACGCAGACACGGGGAGAACATGCACACTCCACGCAGGGAGGACCAGGGAAGCAAATCCAGGTCTCCTAACTGCGAGGCAGCAGCACTACCCACTGCACCACCGTGCCGGTGTTTGGTTAATCGGATATACAATTTTAAAAGCTTTTTTTTCTTTGGAATTGTTTCAGTTTCATTAGTTGCACTTTTTACTTTAAAAGGTTTATTAAAAACAATATATGGAATTACCTTTTCTTCAAGATCACATTGAATTTTGAATCCGTTTTTGGAAATACATTGTGACAACGCAACGTATAAATCGCCCGTGAGTTAATATTGTTTCTGTTTCTCTAATAAATAATCCAATGTTTTCTAATGGTTGTCCCTTTGATTTGTTAATTGTTGTAGCAAAAGCTATTCTCATGGTAAACTGTACACATTTTAATACGAATGGCATATCACGATCTCCTTTGGTGTCTAATGTTATTTGTGGAATATATACATCACCTTACTTGTCGCCTGTTAAAATTTGCATCAATTCTCCGTCATCATAAATATACACCTGACCGAATTGTGTATTCTTTGAAATTAAACTTGTCGTTGCTTTAACTGTTAAGGGACGACCTTGCTTTGTCCTGCTATTTTTTTCAATTACACCTGGCTCTGATGATTAATCACCTTTTGTTTGCGCTAATGAGATCTTTACTATCTTTTTTTTTTTTTGATGCTGTAGCGACTGACGTAATAAAGTGCCACAAACGTTTTACTTGAACAATCGCCGACTTCGTAAGCCCAAACACAACTGTCTAGCACCCTCTCCGACCCCTGCTCCCCCAGGTCTTGCCTCCCCCTTACCGCATCAATCAGTACCCCGCTATCAGTCTTCTGTGCTGTACTCCGCACCCCTCAATCGGACCTATCAGTCACTTAAAACAAAAAAGGCTTCAACCTGCTGGCGAGCTGCCTGTTCTGCTTGTCGCATGTCGTTGTTTTAAGAGCCGGGAGCACATTGTGCGTGCCTGCCAAAAGCAATCCAAAAACCGCTTAGTTAGAGGTCTGTGGACTTGTTTTAAATGATGTCTCACTGACTTATCTCGCGTGACGTTATAAAAAAAAAATAATTGTCCTTTATTTCCGGCCTGGGCGTGGTTAAATCGCTTTCTTGCAGGACGTATAACGCTGCCCCTGTTTATGAAGTTCTAATCTTTCAATTCTGAGCCCTATTGGACGTGCTTTGTTTTCAATTCCACTTGTTCTGGGCTGATTATCACTTTCCTTATTTTTTAAATTTGCACCTAGATTATTGTTTTTCTTTTTAGCATTTTTTTTTCTCTCCACCGCATTTGGGTCTCTTTTCTCCACGCTTTTCTTTCGTTTTCGTTTAGTCGTCGACGTTTCATTTCTATCCTGTTCGTTTCATTTCTACCGTATTGACCTTATACACTTTATATGCACTGGGAGCCATGGAGCTGTGTGTGCTGCGTGACTGCCTTTACACTACTCATTTTTTTTTCTGTCCATGGTCTTATCTTGTAAGTAGGGCGTGTCTCGCACCGTGGCAAGTGTTTTTGGTCTCACGGGTCTTTAAAATTGTCTTCCGAGAGGATCACGTATCGTAGCCTTACATTTGCTTTCCATTCCAGGATTTTCTTTTATATAGAGAGAGATTCTTTTTATAATTCAGCCCCCATAATCATTTAGTGTTTCCTTAACCCACAGGCAAACAATAATGAGAAGTGAAGAAAAGCAACTCAACAGATGACAAGTTGCCTTGATCCCATTTGCACCTACAGTATGTGTCCATCATGCAATTTCTGTTTCATAATGGTTTGGGGGGGAGAAAAAGGTTTACCTGTTCTGGTTCACACAATATCTGGATTGTGCATTAAGAAAAATTAAAAATCAATAAAATGAAGTGTTGGGGCACAAAGAAAGGACTAACAGGTTTTAGATTTAAATAGCTTACTTTATTAACAGCAAGAACCAATTGGCTTGCATTACACCTTAGTATTGGGTGGTTGCTGATAGGAAGAAAACAAAAAAACACACACTATTAAGAGCTCTAAGTGGGGAGTGACATCCATCACATCTTCTACAACTCTAATGACCAGTGCGATTTTCTACACTGTGGTGTATTGGGCTGGTGATATCAGTTCCAGGGAGGCCCAATGAAATAAGCTAATTAACACTAGAATCCATGAACCCTGCGAAAATATTCGTAATGTCATGCCACCTTAATTACTTGCACCTCCTCATCACTGCGTTAATTGTGCACAGATATCACCTATGTTTTGCAAATGTGTCAATCGGCCGGTCAGACAGCCTGCTCACCCATCCCCCTTAGTTAGTCAGCTAAGGCCAGACACAAAATTCTCTGAGATGAAGTCTGTTTATCTTGGGAGTGAGGTGTCTGGAACTGTATAGAAATATATTGTTCCATGCCTACATCAATCTGTGTAAATGTAGGATGACAGGAAATGCGAGGGAAGAAATGTTGAACACATAATTCAAACAGAATTTTTTTTTCATATTTTATACTAATAACAAAATATTAATGTGAAGTGTGTAACATGTGAAGACTTAAGTCCAAATAAACACTTTCACAAAAGGTATAACAAAACAAGTGTGCTTTTAGTCAAGAATAAAAAACCGAAGAAAAAGAAACTGTTCAATATACATGTTTCTGTCAATGTGTGAAAACTGAAGCCCAAATATCAATCAATACGAAGTAAAGACATTTACATGCATGTGTGTGTTTGCATCTTTCATAGTGGAAATGTGGCAGTGCAGCAGTAAGAACTGTTGCTTCATGATTGAGATGTTGTTGGTTCAATCTCAGGTCCTCTCTGCATTTAGTGCTTTGAGTGGTGGGCTGCTATTATTGTATAATTCAGTTTTATTCTCAGTCACATTCACACTACCCTTGATCTGACACTGCTAGTTTTCAAATAAAGACGTGTTATAATGAAATGTGATTTTTTTTCTCCTTTACTTTTTAGTTTGTTTATCTCTTCTGTGATATGTTGTCATTATAAAAATTATGTACAAGCTTTTACCTTTTCAAGAAACTCCACATGCTCATTCATTCATTTCATCCTCCTAGATTGCTGTCCAGGAAAGTAACATGCAGCTAGTTGCACCACTGTGGTTTTGTGGAAGTTAAAGGCCTACATACACTACCAATTTAGGATTGCCTTTCCTAGCACTGAATATTTTTTAAATTTTAATTTTCACAATATTTGTCTCAGTAATGTTGCTTGGGAGTTTACATAGATGCAACTGTATTGTTAGATAACAACATTAAAATAGTTTGACCCACCTACTATCCAATTTTATCCCTTTGTACAGTAGTTACTACAGCCCTGCACATTCCCATTTTTCTTTATAAATAAAATAAATAAATAAAAAGAAAAAAATCGGTACCAGTACACTTACTCTCCACTGTTTAGGCATCCTCTCACCACTGAAGATTGCATTAAACAATTTGGTTAAAAACTCCACTGCCATCTCTCCTAAACACTTCCATGCTTCCATTAGTATGTCTGCACCAACAGTCTTTCCATTCTTCATCCTCTTCATAGATGTCCTTAATTCCTCTTTGCTAATTCATTACAATTCCTGATTCACTATCTCCACATCATCCAACCTGCTCTCTCTCTCTCATTCACTTTTCATCTGCTCAACACACTCCTCGCTTGCGTGTATGTTTCCATCTTTATCAACCTAATCTGCTGCACATCTTTCCCAGCTCAGTCCCCCTGTCTTGCCAATCGGTACAGGTCCATTTCTCCCTCCTTAGTGTCCAAGGTCTCCTACAACTCATCATACACCTCTTCTTTAGCCTTCGCCACGTCTTTCTTCACCTTATGCCTTAACTACTTGTACTCCTGTCCGCTTTCTGCATCATTCTATCTCACTTCTTTGCCAGCCTCTTCCTCTGTATACTTTGCTGTACTTTCCTATTCCACCACCAGGTTTATTTGTCCTCCTTCCTCTGTCCAGAAGTGACACCAAGCATCCTTCTAGCAGTCTCCCTTACTACTTCTGCTGTAGTTGCCCAGCTATCTGGTAACTCTTCACTGCCCCCCATTGCCTGTCTATACCTCCTCCCTGAACTCAACCGTACAGTCTTCCTTTTTCAACTTCCACCATTTGATCCTTGGCTCGGCCCTCATCCACCTGTACTACTGGCTCTGTGATATCTGTAATTTGAGAAAATGGAATGAAGTAGAAGGTACTGGAACACACCAACTTGGCCGGCCTTAGATTTCCTCTTTGTATATGTTGCCTTGTACTACAGTTGTCAATAATTATTACCCATTCAGAAACAATGTAAAAAAGCCTTTAACGGAATGTTCTACCCAAAAATTATATAGTATCTATGAATTACCCTGTGTTGGGGTAACTAAGAAAAATTTTTAATCTCATGTTTTCTTGGGAAAAACAGAGTTCACAAAATCCCTGCTACAATAGGCTTCAATGGAGATCCACAGCAAACAATATCAAAACATCCATGAAAAAAGTCTCAGATAACTTGTGTCATGTAATCTAAATGTCTCACAACTTCGCAAAAACATTTATCATGAGAGAGAGAGAGAGAGAGAGAGAGAGAGAGAGAGAGAGAGAGAGAGAGAGAGAGAGATTTGTTCAAATGGCACTGAGATTTTGAAATTGAAGACTCACTTTTTAACTAACATGCCCAGGACTAACAACTCTGTGTTAAGTTCTATATCCTATTGTACACAGTGAGTATGGGATTAACTTTCACTTTCCTTTTCACTGAAAAACAAAATCACCTCATTACATTATTTGTGAATTAAATTCATGCTGTGTTCCAATTTTGAAACAATTTAGATATTACCTCTATAAATTAATTACGACATACTCAAATTTTCCATACTATTTTGAGAAGTGTTGATTTTGTTTATACGATGTGGCACTGTAAGCACATGGCCTATAGCATAAAGCAGAAAAAAGTACAGCAGACAGAAGCTAGTACTATGACCATAGTGATGGTCAGATCGATCAACTGCTGAACAAGATTGACCTATTTTTACCCCAAAAGACTTAATCGATTATTGGTAAATTATCTCAAAAATGACATGTGTACAGCATGTGCCATTTTGTTGACAATCTTCCTGTACACAGGGAGTGGATAATCAAACTTTAGGGGAGAGTGAAGACAGGAATGTTAGCTTTATTAAAGAAAATGGAGTAATAAATTTAGAATAGGGAATTGAGAAATCATGTTGTACATGGAAAGGAATAGGAAAGAGTAAGGAAACAGAGGCACATCTTTGGCAAAAATTAAAATTGTACGATTTCAGACCTTTTCATGTTGTCCTTTAATTAAAATGGAGATTCCTTGTCTGTGTGAGCCTGTGCATAGTACAGCAGTTAACATTTCATTGAGAAAATAAACAAACAATAGACATTTTGGCTTAAAAGGCAAATGTGTTGATTTTACATTTACATTTGTTAAGCATTATTCTTGTATGTTCATGATAAACATGAACATTTAATTAGAATCATAGTTTGTAATTATAACAGAAAATTTTCTTTTATGTCATGTGTATTATGGAAAATATTTCTGTACATGTTTTATTAGTTTAAAAAAGGTATGTTTTAAGGCAGTCTCTCAAGCACTGTGGCTTCTGACAGTGGGTTGCAAGTAGGAAAGTAAGAACTAATTTAGATAGATTAGATAGATTAGATAGATTAGATAGATTAGATAGATAGATAGATAGATACTTTATTAATCCCAAGGGGAAATTCACATTCATGTGAATACAGTGGGACATGTTAGAGACACCACCATATTTCAAACTTGTTTGTGTATTTTGCAATAAACCCACAAGTCAATCAAAAGCAATAATTGTATTTTTACATACCTAAGGGTGTCTTCTTTCAAATAAATCTTAAAATTTCCATGTTGTCTGCTCACTTTCATTATTATGATATGCAATTTGCACACTAACACGCAAAGGCTGGTGGCATGTCACAGCTGAGTGAATCTGCTTTTATCAGAGATCCCACCTGCGTCAAGTCACATACAGTGAAAGGCACATTACATTGGATAGTCGAGGTTCAGATCATTCCAATAATGTACAGTTGTCTATGATTGATCATTCATATTATCACAGCTGAGAGTAAAAGACAGGAACTAAACTGTGAGTGCGACAGCTCATCTTTATTCACCGTTACACACAATTTCTGTGAGTCTCTCTCACTCCCCAATCGATCAAAGGTTACTGTTCCACTCCACTGTTCCAAGTATGTGTTTTTAGATTTACATGCCAAAAATGTGCTGTTTAGGATGATTGGACACTCTATACTGGCACCCTGTGTAAATGGTTTAGATGTGTGTATGTGTAAGTAACTAGCTTTGAGGCCATGTCTTAGCCTTTTTCCTGCCCTATGCCCAGGGCTGACAGCAAAGGCACTGCCTCTATGCCGTGACTCAGAACTGGAAGAAGCTGGTATGAACTAGGTGGTATGAGGCTAAGGACCTGCACTGTGATAGTATCCCATTACTACCAGAAGGGACACTGGGCCATTGAGCAAGGCCCTTAAAATGAAATAAAATGCTCTGGGGTAGTGTACAATGGCTCACAATGCACTGTGTTGTGCACCATGCAATGTGTAGTCTACCACTGTACTGTCTGAAAGACCATCTACAATAGGAGAAAATTTCACAACAATGGAAGTCTACCTTGGCCAGGTCATCCCATCACATTCTACTCAAGAGTAGACTAAAAGATACAGCTTAAGTCTCCAAGAACTCCAGGAAAACGTCAAGAAATATACAAGCAGCTAATTTCAAAGTGTTTAGTCAACAATCTGGAACATACTGCACAACTTTGCCCCATTATGCAAGGTCAAGAATTAAGAAACTTGCTTTCAAAAAAGAATACATCTGAATAACTGAAATCTGCCAAACAGACCCTAGGTGAAAAGCAGGACTGTTGGTACAATGTGCACTAAACTGATGTGAGGTCTTTAGTAATATTTTCATATGACAATGTGTGTCATATATGACCTAAAAAGAAGGCAGCTGGATTCCAGTAATATTCTATGCCAACTCCATCAACTACTACAGTGCTTCATGTTCTTCAGCCAAGCACACACCATACCAGGATGCTATGCAGCCAGTTAGGATGGATTCTACTGTCTAACTGTGAAAAGTTGGTGAGAGCAGATGAGGAAATTAAGTTTTCCTCAAACATAAGATGAAGTATGTGTATTTCTTCATTCCTCCTTTCTGGTATACAGGAAAAGAACATTCGCACTTGTAAAGGTAGGTTCAGAGACACTTTCAATCCACAAGATTGTAAGGTCATTGAACAGCCAGTCCTAACAGCAAACAAATATTTTCTTTTGCTAAGCTTCAATTTTTCAAGTGAAAGACTAACATAAATCTTCCTTTAAATGAATTAACAATGTATTCAAAATATTTTTGACATTAATAACAAATGTATCAAGAGTTTTGTTTTTTTCCACTGAGATTAGGGTAAGGTTGTACATGTTGTTTTAGCTATTTACTTAAATTTACATAAATTTTCATATTATATATTGTACAATACGATTAATTTTTTACTTGCATCTGTACAAGTAACAAGTTGAATTTAATTCAAGATCATCTAAATTTATTAGTAATGCTGATATACAGATCTAATAGCGATACTTGCATGTACGCTGAAGAATACACATCATGTCATGGAGTGTACGCTATTTTTTCATAACATTGTAAACACAAACCTACACTGCAAAAAAACTATGATCTAACAAGCCTAACCCAACTCCCACTGAAATATATATGCCTCCAAGTACAGCATATAACCATTTTCACATGTTCAAAAATATGACAATCCATACATTTTGTATTTTCAAATCATTTGTCATTTTTATATTTTATGTGAAATGCTAGATTGGTTAGTCCTTTGACAAGCTGTGTACAAAGGAGCCTCATTCAAAGCTCACTGTGTATGCACAAACTCTTGACCATCAGCAATAATGAAATACAAATATAAAGGAATTTATCCACCTTTATATCCAACTTTTTTTATTTTTGAGACAATTTTAAAAAGATGAGAATTATAACATTGACAGAAATTTTAACAGAATTTCAACACCAGCAACACTTTTAGTTACCACCATCAAACTAGCATCTCATTAATTTAGCAGCTTCTGTCTTGACATGAATGTGTTTCATTCCCACTGGATGCTGAGCTGAAACACACCACCTAATAAAACAATGAGCTGCAACTTAAAACGTTTCTCTGATTTATTCAGTAGCAGAATGAATAAGTACCAATTTATTGACTCAAATTATTTTCTTAAGTACCTGCTCTTGCACTCAGCTCTAGAATTACATCTCACATTGTCATACAGAATTAATTATGGTTTCAGGGGAGTACAAATCTCTACTTCAGTGCATAGGTAACATACAAGCAGATTTTCTGCTTGGTACAGCATTGTGCAAACCTTGTCACATGCAACACACTTCCAAGCCAGTGAAGACAAATACTTTGCATATGCTTTTGATAGCTAACAAGGTATCAACAAAGCACAAGCTTTGGTAAAGCACTAGAGCCTTCTAAGTAAATATCAGTTCAGCTAATTCACATTCAGGCCCAGCAAGTCAGAAAATGAGTGGAGAAAAAGCCATACAATATAAAGAAACTAATGACAAAACAGTAACCTCCTGCTACAGAGTGACACCTAAGAAAGAAGTATATAAGCTAGTGTTTGTATCTAAAAAAAAATAACTTATTCTAAATTAGTGACAAAACTAACAAGTTATTACTTATTATACTTGTATACTTTTTTGTTATAATAATTGCACTTTACAGATTAGTTCCACCACACAGCTCATACAGCTTATTAAAGGTGAAACTCATTATAGAATGATGTAAACCATATTAGTGGGTATACGTTATAAATCAACAACTTATTTTGACCATTCTTACTATCCAAAATAATTCCCTTAGATGTTTATTTTAGGCCCCATTAACCACCCCCAGTTCAGCTCTAGTCACACAAACATACTGTATAAACATATTGAAGAAGTGAAGTTGTGGTGGCAACTTTGTGGATCATGTGTATACAAGAGATTACTACTCTCAAGATGTGTTATTTAAATTTACCTTTCAGCGGCAGACATGGCTATGAAAAATATGTACTTACTGATCTACAAATCAGTTACTAAAAACTAGCTTGTGCATATTTATTGAAAAATCTGGTTTTAAACTAGGACTATCTTAAATCATGGATAAACTTACAGCATATATAGTCATGTAAAAAAGTACATCCCATGGAAATTGTTGACTTTTTCAACATATTTGAATAGGCAAAAAGGTCATACTAACAAGTCCCTACAGATAAAAGGAAAGACTTTTTCCTGGCACATTTTGCATGCAGATTAAGTTAGTTCAATCTTTCTTACTGTATTATGTATGCATGCACTTTGAGTTAGAGTACCTGCACGTCCCACAGTGATATTCAGGGGTCTTTATGACCTATTTTTGTATCCAAGTATCCGCTCCTGGGCTAAATTTGCTGGGTCAGCCATTTCTGGACAAACCAGAGGTCGTTTGAAATCAACACCACTTGCAAATGATTTTTCTTACTGAGAAATGATTGATTTCAAATAATTTGGTGATCTGTTTGAGCTCCTCACCAGACTCGTAGGCATTCACAACCTTCTTTCTGAATTTTTTAAAAAAGAACCCCTTTGATCTTGGCATGACACCACATACATCAATAGAAAAGAGAACACAACACCCTAGATATTTGGGGTTGAAATAAGACAGGTTCCACCTGCATACTCCCTAAGGAGATACTAATTATTGACATCTAATATAGAACACCTGATTCTAATTTTATGAATTTGAATTGGTGACAAATATAGGGGTATACTTACTTTTTTCCATTTGACAAATCTGCATTTATGTTACTTTAGATAATAAGAATGAATACATCATGACAATTTTATGTGTCATTTACTCAAGTATATCACCTTTATCTGCACTGTTTTGAATGAAGATCTAATATTTGACTGTACTAATATGTTGAAAAGGTCAACAATTTCCATGGGGTGTGTTGTTTTTCACATGACTGTAATGAGGTCTCTGAGACAAGATCTTACTTTCAAAAACACATAACTGAAACAAAAAAGCTGATGACTATTAAAAGTCTTACTCTGGACCAGATCTCAGTATTCATCAAATTAAACTGAACACTGAGGTTTCTCATAGCATAAACATTTAGAGTGAAAAATATCAAGATAAGATGACGGTATAGGGGAAAAATGGAGATTCGTTAATCCTATTAGAAGTAACAACACATACACCATGTACAGAAATTTCTAGAAACAAAGTCAAGTTGTTGTCATTGAGGAGAAAAGAACTTCCACCCCTGAAGCTGAAAACATCATCTGCATCATTAGCTGCCCACCTGAAGTTATTGAAAAGGAAGGTGTTCACTGAAATTGTGCTCCAGGCTCACAGACCGACAGTAAAGTCAGGAACTCTAATCATTCGGGTCTTCCCCTACACAAGGCAGAGTGTCCTGTAAATAACACAAAAACAACTGATTAAGTATAAAAGAGTTTGAGAGTTTCAAATTAACATCAAATTTGCACTTTTTTTTTTTTTTTTTTTTAAACACACTTAACCTTCTATTTTTGACAGTATTTCATTCTTGACACAAGCCTATTCCATAGTTTGTTCAGGAAATGATGACATAAGCATATTACGCTTTTAAAATATAGTCTTTCTTTTCATCCATTTTTCTAATCCCACTTGTTCTATAACAGGGTATTGATAAACCAAAGCCTATTCCACACAGAAGGCAGAAAAGATCCCCAAGTAGAGCAACACTCACTCTAGAACATGCAGTCTATTCACAATATAGCATGACAAGCATGACATTTTAAATTTTCTTACAAATCAAATTTTCATATAAAATCAGTGATGCAAACATTAATGATGATTCTGGACAGTTCCATCACACCTAAATATATATTCTGTACCATTTACTGAACACTTACAGCCAGAGGACAAATAGTCCATTTCTGTTCAGAAAGTGTTGTTCTGTCAATGTCAGTAAGCACACAACCAGTTCTATCAAGGTGCTCCAAAACTGACATTTCTCTTAAACAGCCATTACTTTCACCACTTTTAGTAAACTGAGTACAGCTGACCATTGTGAAACCTATTTTGCTATAGGTACACCAACAAAAAGAGTTTGCTTTAAAGGACCACAAACGAAAAATATCACTATGTGGGTTAAGTTAACCGTTAATACAAAAGCAGATGTGCAAAAGCATGGCATAAAACAAAAATTACACTGAGAGCAAGTATTGTGCTCTCCTTGTTGCATAAAGAAATAACTTTATTGGCAAGAGGTTTTCTGTACTCTCTTATTTATAAATTTTACAAGCTTGAATGTCATATTGTAAACAAAAACATGGACTCACATTTCATTACAGTAAACCCTCCATTATCCATCACTTGATTAACCGTGATTTAAAAAAAAAAAAAAAAAAAAGGAAAAAAGTGCACACCAGCACCTACCTATTACTGCACTACTACTGCCATGCAATATATTACAAGCTGTGCACATTGGAATCTCCCTTTTGCTAGCGCGTAGTGTTCTTTGCCAGCATCACGCTTCAGGACGAATTTTGAAATCACAGTGTCAGTTACGTACCTTCAGTTTTAACAGTGTTTCATAGCTTTTCTCTTTTAATATATTCAATCTACTAGACATTGTTATGGCTGATAAACAAAAGTGTGGTGTTGGAATTGTCACAAAAAAACTGAAATAGTAAACATTTACAAAACGGCAAAAGTACTTCATGCTCCATTCAATTTATGGAGTAAGAAGAACAATGAACAATATAAAACTCGAGGCAAACAAAACTGAAAAACCACTGATGGCAATGTTAATGTATTAATGTAAATGTTCTCCTGTATTGTAATTTTCTTTATAAATTCTGTTATATTATGTTTTGTTTATGTTGGAACTTTGAAATTACATTGTGATGTGCAGGGAGCTTGTGATGTGATGTCGGGGAGCAGAAAGTGTATAATGAATTCTATAAGTAATGGAAATGGGTGAAGGGCTTCTGTTCTGTATATATATACAGCTTTTAAAGATATAATAGTTAAATACAGTACACCCCCCGAAATTCACGGGGGTTACTTTCCTAGACCACCTGCGAATTGTGAAAAACCACAAATTTTGGATGTGGTTAAAAAAAAAAAAATGCCTATTTTTATAGTTTAAACCCTAAACATGCCCCCAAAACACTTTAATTTCATTTCAAATTCAGCTTAATACATTATGTAAAAAAAAAAAAAAGAATGTAAAGGTAAACCCGTATATTGTACAGTACTGTACTGCTATGTCTCCCGCAGTACTAGAATGTAAAATACCAATTTAACCACTATATGTACTGTAATTCATGCAAGCATGTTTTCTTTGCTAAGCACGGTCGTTTTCTTTGTTATAAATAGGGTAAATACGTAATAATTTAATTTAATGATGAATTAGCTGTGCAGTACAATGCAGAGGATTTACAGCTCCTTGGGTGGCGCCTCTTCTTCAGGCACTTCAGGAGGAGTCGTATCTTCGGATGAGTCTTTTTCTAGTGGGGTTTTGTGTTGGCTTTCCTTCATAGGTTCCTGATATGGTCCTCCTGATTGCTGCCTCGGTCTTCTTTATGTAGCATAAGGTGCTTTCATTAATGCCATAATGGCGCACTACTGTGGCATAACTTTTTAGTTCCCGGAGCAAATCCAGTAGTTCAACCTTATCCTGGAGTGTCTTAAACTTCTTCTGGCACTTAGGTTCATTGCCAGAAGCCTTAGAAGGTGCAGGGCGTTTCGGCGGCACCTTGGGGCTTTAAGAACAACAAAACGGAAAACAAGAGAACACTCAGCCGGAAATGTGTCACAGGGCAGCAGTCAATCAGCAGCAAGGAGAAATGAACAACGCTCTCGGATTGGCTACTGTCACCATTCCAAGCTGTGTTTTCCTCTATGGTTGCTTCCTGTTCTCTCTACAGTACAGTACTGCCACGAAAAAAGCCATAAAAAATTGCGGAGGATATTTGTGGTTTCCACTAGCAATTATTAGTTAGGTTCTAAGGAAAAATCTGCAAACGACAGAGGCCGCAAATTCTGAACCACGACTTGGCGGGAGTCTACTGTATTCAGACTTCTTTTATTTTGGCTTGCCAAGATCAGCTGCTCAAAAATAATTTGGAAAGGCATAACACTAACTGACAATCATTGTTAATGCAATGGCTTCCACTTGCTTGACAACAAAGGGATCACTGCAAATGTGCTCCTGCAATTATGATGCATCTTACCTCTTGACCAATCTGCATTAGGTGCACAATGTTTTTTATTATTAGTCCAATGATCTAAATTGTGTTTTAGAGTCTATAATATTAAGTTTACAAAAAATAAATAAATAAATAAAGCTCACTATAGCCAGTTATTAAGAAGGTAGTAAAAAATATACATTAAAGAAAATAGAACTAAAATTTCTGTATATTTTTAATGTTAACATGGTTATTTTTTCCCTCAAGTACTTTCACGTTTTCAAGCTGCAATATATACAAAAACTATAGGTCCAAATGTTGATTACTGAGGCAATTTCTCGGCTTTACTGCAACATCAGTATGCAAGTCATAAACAAAAGTTGCAAAGTACCAAAATGAACAAAATACCTATTTTTCTCTCTCCCTCTACGTCTTCTTTCTCTAGGGACAGACAAAAAAAAAAAAAAAAGAGTTGCTTGTGTTTCATTTCCAAGCTGATCTGCAGTATTCCCTCACCCTAATAGAATTTCAATGGATGAAAACAAGTTAATTTAATGGAAATAACATACAGTATGTGATGATAAGAACAACATTTTCCATGATCTTATTACATCCAGAGGTGGATTAATAACTCAAAAAAGTAATTCATATATTTTGTTACTGGGAAATGTAATGTGTCATGATATCACACTGCCACCAATTTTTTCTACAACTAGCTCTACTAAATTACAAGGTTTAAACGTAAGTGGTCATACTCTTATGCATTTACGTGTAAAAAATACTGAATATTTACCACCCAAAGACACACCATCATGCTCAATGATGTGCTTTTCTCAAAGAAGAAAAAAAAATCCCACATGAGCTGGGCAGCTGTGGAAGTGAAGAAAACTTAAAATGAAAAATGCAAACTTAATAAAAGACTTGTGTGCCTGCTTACAACCTAGGTCAAACAGCCTAATACAAAGTGAAACATGCCAGCAGCAGGTGATACAACTTTTAAGAAAGGGGAGAAATGGGGTTTTGAGTATGAATCGTGCTTACATAGTATGAAATAATACAGTAATTTAAATAATATCTAAGAGCTATGAAACAAATAATGAAAAGCGTGGCCTTGTTTCCTCTTTTGATTAAACTCTTAAATAATGTTCCCATGAAAGCAGCAGTGCTACAAGAATCTTTTTGTTCAAACACATCTCTGAACTAGTACTCAAAAAACAACTAGATTATTTAAAAAAATACTGATATTGTGATTTGCATTATGGTTTCTACACAAAAATAATTTACAGTAACAAAAATGCACTTCTGTTTGTTTATATCCATATTCCTCCGCTTATGGCTTCACTTATTAGTAAGAATATAAAAAATGTATACAAAAATTTAAAACTGCATATTCTTTAAACAAAATTATTGTCTACCACATGTCCTTCAAAAACATTTGTCTCATAAAAAGCCTATTATAATCAAATGCTTGGCATTCATACAAGCACTACATCTGTTTTGAAAAGGCCATTATCTTGTGAACAATCGAGCAAAACCAGCATTTCAGTCAACAACAGAAATCCTTCAATGGTTTTCAGTTAAAAGCCCATACATTCCTGGGAAAACAGAATGCATGTCCTTGTCAGGGTGAGAATTTCCCGTTATTATAATTCATCAGTCTTTTTTGGTAAAAGTAAACTCCACTTGGAACTCAATTTAATTTCATTTTCTTCTTCTTCAGGATCTTTCATTACCTCTGCAATCTGAGACTTTTAAAGCATTTCAAACTTAGTGAAGGTTGGGAGCTACACCACACCTCCCATTTTTTCCCTAGCACAAATATTACTTTGTTTATCATAACTTATTTATACTACTGTCTACTATGACTGCAGTGTACTGGACAGGTTGCCTGTAGCTTTCACTTTCATCTTCTCACCAACAAAGAAACTTCACTAAAGATGATTCAGTCTCAACAATATTCTTATTATACTATTACATGCAGAAAACAAACTATCGTGTGAAAAATTTTTAAAGCAGTTTTAATGAGATAGTTCACTAGAACACCAGGCAAGATAAAGTACTTCCTTACACAAGTTTATCAAATAATTTTCCTCTCCATAGCAAAATTTAAGGTAAAGACTTGTCACTTCTCTTTTATATGGTCTTCCTCTTTTCAGTATACAGTATCATTTCCTGTCTATAGATTTTACTGAAAGAAATCCTGTACTGCAATATTATTCATTGTAATATTTACTTTCAACACACTCAAATCAAAATTATTTTAATTTAATGTGATAGTTTAATGCTAAATCAAACAGCAAAAAATTAGAATACAATGAAATTAAAGAATTCCTTAAGGGTCTGAATATTTGTGCAAGGCATTGCATTTGATTTTGTGCACACTTGTCTTTTTAAATGCACACTCCATGGTGTACCCAATAATCAGCAAAACTGTCCACATTAATATGCTCACAAGAATGTGCATTTATAACCAATAATATTAATTTGTTTAATAACTGACAAATTTTATGATATTAAGAACGTGAGTCAAATTCACCAAGACGTCACTATCATTAAAGCAAGACATGAAAATTGTTATATGGAATAACATGTTTCAGGGTAAAAAGGTTTGCTACCACTACATTTACATGCTAGGTAATTTGCTACTTTTTGCAGTTTGACAAATAACAATGGACACATTTCTCCTCATTGTAAAACTACTTTCTAATCCAACAAGGGCAGTTAAAACAGACAAATTACTGAATCACTAAATTATTGTGATCAGAGTAAAAATCTGGATGTCAGTTAAAAAAAGATGCAATTAAATAGCTTTGGCTAAATGAGCCAATGATTTTACTTCTTAAAATGTTAGTAGAGGAGAAAAAAAAAGTACAATATGGTTTCTTGAATTAATTAGTGATATAACAATGGATAAACAGCAAAAGTAAAAAAAACTTGGTATTAAACAGAAGCCATGAAATTTTGAGTAAATGAAAAAAGAAATCGGGAAAAGACTTCCAGTAATTTTGACCTGTGAAAGGAAAACTTACACATTACACTATACAATGGGTAACAATGTGACTCAGAAGATTAACTGGTGTATGCTCCATGTGGCAGTTTCTTCATGATAGAATGCCTCAAAGAGTGGAAATGTTGTGTAGAATAAAGAAATGAAGAATGAATTACACATGCTAAAAAAATAACATAAAATAATGTGTCCACTTGTCTGTGCTATAAGTTTGTTTTCTGTATGATTCCAATAACTTTGATCATTTTTAAAGTCAAAATTGCTGAATTTGCGTATTTCCTGGTCAAATACAGGGAAAAAACGCAAGGTGCAGCAGTGACTGTGCTGCGCTCAGACTGCGCTGTCCCTCACACACTGGGTTGATGCATGCAATTGGCGCGTGCCTGTTGCTGTCTATCTGTATTTCACTAATATGTTTGCAGACACGTTTGTTATATACTCTGACTTTCCACAGTCTGGCTAATATCTTTAATGAATGTGTGTGACATATTCAGTCTTGCTGATCGGACATAACACCACAGTGAAAAGGCACAAGGTGAGGCAGACAATACCATGCCGCACTCATTGCTGCTGTTCTTCTACGAAGAGGCTCTAGGCGCAAATAAGTTAGCAATATCAGAAAGTCAAGAGCACTGCAGCAGTCCATTTATTTTTACTTTTAGTTCCGACTGACTGCCAAAATGGAAGATTAAGATTTTTAAAACTAAAGGAAAATAAGGAGGACTTTTACAAGAAATTGACAGAGATTTTTTGTGGAGAAGAATAGGCTCATGGACTTCATTTACAAATAAAGGCAAGACCATAAATGGTTTTAAAGTCAAACTTGAAATCTGTTTTTTTGGTACACCATTCAAAACATTCATTTGTATTGAATGAGTATGAATTGTGGACCTGCAATGGCAAATTTATAACACATGGAAGGTGTTTAATCAACATTAAAAGAAATAAACATTTGAAATACATCAGTCTGTGTGTAATGAATGAATCTAATATACAAGTTTCACTTTTTGAATGGAATTACTGAAATAAAATGAACTTTGTCATGATATTCTAATTTTATGACCAGCACCTGTATATATACACACACATACATTATTATATATATATATATATATATATATATATATATATATATATATATATATATATATATATATATATATATATATATATATATATATATGAGAAAGAGAAGGTCTGTGATACGGTTTGCATATTAGCAGCTGGAGATCCACAAAGGGAGAAAAAATGAATCACGTATCATAAAGTAGTTTTTATTCCTGAGCTTTCAACCCCTGTCAGGGGCCTTCATCAGAGGATAATGCTTAGACTTGCAAGAATCAAAAGCAATATATAGTAAAAAATTACGTGGGGGGGGTGGGGTCTTGGGTGTACAATTTATTTATTATGAACATGTTCTTCTTAAGTTTGCATATGCTAGATTTATGTCCAAGTGTCTGTTGATGGCGTTCTCATTTGATAGCCAAGATTAGGCCAGCTCTCTGACACTTTTACTACTGGCCTTATATTTTACTTGTACATTGTCCCAGTTAAATGTCCTGTTGATTTAGTATGCGTGTAGATCAATGAAAGTGAGTCCTTTCTTCTGACAGCTGCTTATATTATATATATTATATTTATATATATATATATATATATATATACATACACACATACACACACTGGCCATGTGCGCCCAACTACGCTGCGCGTGTTAAAGTTGTCTGTGAAGGGCTCCCTGTTTAAACGCGGCTGCCAGTCGTGAACTGGGCCCTTCGTCATATAGCATTATGATTTTTTATAAGGGAAACAAAATTACAAAACAAAACCCTTGGACATTGATTCGATAGGAACAGCCTACTCGGAATCACTGTCCGAATAGTAATTATGTGGTGGTGGAGGAGTATTTCTGCTTCTCTCCGTTCACGGTCCGTCTCGTTTTCATGACGCTGTCGTTTCCTCTCATGATCTCTTCTCAACCTTTCTCCAATCTCGCAGGTTGCTTTGTGGCAATCCAAAGAGTAAGGAAGAACCAGTGCTTCTTTCTTGAACTCCAAATGCCGACTGATGGAAAATCACAGAAGTGTGTCCGACTTATATACTCTGACTGCGGACTCCAAGAAGTGGGTGAACTTTCGATTTGGACAAAGTGCTGCCAACGACGGTCGATAGAAACACAAAAAACCACAGTCTCGACAACGAAGCAGGTGTCGAGGCCAGATCTAAACATAAAGAGTGGTATCGACAGTGTTTGTAAACAAAAGTAACAACCAAGGTGTTGTGTATTCAGCCAGTACAAACAGCATGTAGTCTCCTTTAGTTCAATCCTCTTTAATCACCACACTCCAACCTCATCCAACGATCCTCCCCCTCACTTCCTCTCCTCCTCCATCACTACTGCCCTCTACTGAACACAGCAGGAACACCACACAAGGCAGTGAATTCGCGGACAAACACAGATCAAGATCCAAATGAAGATTATATAAAAAGATAAACACATACACATACATATACATATATATATATATATACATATACATATATATATATATATATATATATATATATATATATATATATATAAATAAAAACAACAGAAATGACAGATTCACCAAAACAAGTGCAAGTACAACAGTGTGAAAAAACAGGCAGACCCTGCCTTTTCGTCTCATTAAAAAAAAACACTATAGAATCACACTAAAATGCAATCCCTTGTGCTGAAAAAAGAAAAAACTTTCAACCCAATCATGCATCCAATTTCTAAAATCAGAATCAGGTGCCCCCAAAGCTAGGTGCCTATGAATAAGAACTTCACTAGATAGTTACATCAGAAACCTATGGTGTGATTTGATGTTACCTATTGGGGTGTGTGGTTACTTAATGCTAAGAGCATCTCTCCCAGGACATCGAAGGATAAAATCAAAGGATGAACAATCTAGACAAGCATTAGTCATTAGTAATGTAAAAGTGTACAAGTCAGCCAACAACAAAAAAAAAAAATCATGCTTGAGGAGAATGTAAGGTCATTCTTTAAAAAACAAAGGCTAAACCATAAGTGGACATTATAAAACAACAACCAAAAACACAAAAGAACTGCTATAAAAAGCAAAAGTCTGAGGCCTGTGGAATGGCAAAGTTAAAGTTCACACTTTGAGCCCAAAGAAATTATTTGAGTAGATAGTGTGTAATTCTGCCCAACAAAGTCCCATCAATCATATTTACCTGATTTCTACACAGCTGAAGGAAAAGGAAAAGTGGGCAACATTTCTCCAAGTCAACATGTAAGACTGATAATATTATAAGAAACACCTACAAGACTAAATCTGCCAAAGGTGGCAACTTCAGGTATTGATGCTAGGGGTGTCTTTTTGAATACATGATTGCAAAGAATAACCTTCTTTTGTATTTTTTAAACTGGATACCCTTTATTAAACAATATCAGTCTTACACATTAAGTTAGAGGAATTTTTTTCCCACTTCTCCTTACAGAACTCCTTCAGCTGTGGAAAAATCAAGTCATGGTCATGAAAACTTTTTATATCTCAATAGAAAGTGGTCACTAAGGTTGAATTTGCTTCTAAGGGAAGTGGGAGGACTGAGTTCATTAAAGCACATCTTATGCTATAACATAGTGTATCAATAGTAGTCTTGGTGTTAAAATACGTAAGTACATGTGTCACCTTTTTAGGGTGAACTTCTCATTTAATTGTCACTCATGCATGCACAAAAAAATTTAACTTTGTAAATAATTTTTGCAGTTTAATTTATATAAGAAAAAAAAATCAGATTTAAGAAATTTGCTTCCCTAAAAGAGTAAGGCAGAGTGAGCCATTAAATGTTGTTACACTGAGCTGGGATTTGCTCTATTTCTTCATAAGTCTTCAACCTGGTAAGTTGTACACAATATAAAGTAAGTAGGAAAATGATTCAGCAATAACAGCATATAACATTCTGCAAGGTCTCCCACACTCTTCAATGACTAAATACTAAGAAAATAATTTCTCTTTATCTAGCCATTAAAATGTATATTTTTCAACCCTTCCCTCATGGTACATGTCCTAGTTCTTTCTTATTGTACTGCAATATACATGTATGCTATTATTAGGATCTCTAAGGACTCGTATAACTAAATACAATATAGCACAGTTCGATATCAGAGGTGGTCCTATTTCTCCAAAATTATTAACGACAGTGTCGGAAATTCAAAAACACTCAATTATTTTAAGCTTTTGCTGCAATTTCTTAATGTAAAAATAAACAGTGGAATAAATAATGGAGTTATCCAGTATTTGCTTTGGAACTGTTTTGTATCACTCCAACACTAAAAAGAGTACTCAACACAGTTAACTACTCAAAACTGTCAGGTATTTTCCCCAAAGTTTTTTTTAAAATCCTTTGAAACAACTGATTTAAGAAAAATAACTATACTACTTGAATAATTTTAGACTTCTGTAACTTAACCTTTTTCCTTAATTTTGGTTTTAAAAAGGTGTTTTTCAACAGTTAAATGACGGCTTGATTAAAAACGGTATTCTTGAGAAGTACCAGTCGGGTTTTAGATGTAATCATACCACAGAAACGGCTATGGTTAAAGTAGCAAATGACATATGGCTTTTTGATGATACAAATAACATATCAGTCTTTTTTCTCTTAAACTTCAGTGTTCTATTTGATAGAAAATATCATAGCATTTTTATTAACTTCCTTATACAGTAGTTCAGCATTTCGAGTATTGCTTTAAACAGAATTCAATCATGTTCAGCTCAAAGAAAAAAATTCTTCATGTCTTAGTAACTATGTCAGAAACACATGTTGTTATCAGCATTACAGAATGAAAGAACAGTAACTGCCTTAAATTAAATAAGGTATAAAAAGTCTAGTTATTGGCTACAGTAAAAACTGAGGATCGATGAGAAAACCTAGGGGGTATTTTCCGTATGTCGCTTAAATCATCCAAGATCAGATGCCTCATCTTGGATGAGTTAATGCCGGTGAAACTCATCCGGGATAAGTCAGTTTTTCAAACGCAGCCGTGTAGTAGATTAGTCTAGCTGGATCTAATCATCAGAGATGAATGCGCGCGCCCGCGCTGATTGAAAAGCCCATATATATTGAGTCTAGAAAACATGATCAGCAAGTCTTTGATAGGCTGTAACAAAATGACGAAAGAACGGACGCATTTTTTTTTTCACATAAACGGAGCAAGACCTTTTATTCAAAGGACATGAAGAATTTCAAGATTTAATATGCACAAAGGGTAACACTGCAAAAGCAGCCCAAACCAGAAAAGACGGCTGGCAAAAAGCAGCCGACAAATTAAACGCGTGTGCATTGTACTTACTAAAAGCAGCGTTTCATTTCCTATGCGTCAGATTAATTATTATTTAATATGTCATAATTCCAAGTCAAACGTGAGCACAAGGAGAACATGGGAACAGGTTAAAGTGAAGTACAACAATATACTTCAAACTGGTAAATATTGGTATATAACTATTTAAAGAATTGTTGACATAAAGAATCATATATAATGTAAAGAACATTAATTTTAAAGCTAATAAGAAGGCAGACAAGCAAAAAACAGGTGGAGGTCTACGCGGTCCAGACCTAACCCCTGCAAAAGAGTTGGCTCTCCAGCAAATTGCCCTGTTTCTGAGGGTATTCCAGTGGGAAGCTCCACCTCAGGACCAGTGTCAGGATGCAGTGGTCACTTCATTTCAGGTAAAGGATGGTCATTGCATATATTTGTCCTCAATGTGTGCCATAGGTAGGTTCCATATAGCCTTCTTTTTTTGGGTCAGTTGCAGGGAATGTCATATCCCTAGAACCTGTGTCTGACCAACGAGATATTGACAAAGGTCAAATATTTGAAGACGACACTGTGTCTGATTATTCATCAGGAGGAGAGGTACATTTTCCAAATAATGTTTGATCAAACTCCACTCTGATCAGTCCCATGTGCCCCAATCACATTTGGAAATCCTGGGTAATGAGAATGTTAGGCCGATTGTGAGATTCTTTATGGAACTGTGGGTGTTTGTGCCTGTGTATTACCTACCTGCAATGGCACGAAACGCCTCTTTTGTCTGCACACGCAGGTGTCCAGGAAACACTATGAAAACCCGAAGGAAATATTTCAGAGCCAAACAGACTTTACGAATTGCCTGGCAAACTGCACTTTTAGATAGATTTTCTGCATCGCCTACAGTATATAAAAAAAGTGCCACTTGCAAAAAACTCAAAGCAATGCATACTGTCTGTGTGGTTGTGAGAATATAAGGTCCTAATAAATTTTTGCAGTACAATATTCCCCCTCAGCTAAAGCGGTATCTTTCGAAAAGAATTTCCTCCGGGAGCAACAAAGGATCTTGCCGATCGCAAAAACCCTCTCGATATGAAATTCTCTTCTTATAATTTGCGTACCGATATCAATTGGTCGCTCATTCATGAACGGTGAAGTCATGACTGGATGAATTCCATGCACGGACACTGATTAAAGTGTGTGAGCTAATCATTGTTTACATCGAACAAACCTTCTCCGAGCAGGTTTGAGGATTAGGATGTGTTGCTATGACAACACTTCCAGCAAGAGTTTCGAAAAACTGACAGATCCAGGATCATGCCAAATCATCAACAATTACATCCGGCTAAACGAGTAATCCACATACGAAAAATAACCCCCTGATCTTCTAGCTTTACAAAATAAGCCAAAAGAGTTTAGTTGTTATAGGTAAACACCTAAATTTTGAATCACAAATTAATTCTATTACAATAACATTTATTAAAGAAGACAGAGTCTAAATGAAGAATTCAAAGCCACCGACCTGCCTTGGGAAGAAGCAAAGATCGCCAGAGACCACAGGTAGTGGAAGACAACTGTCGAGACCCTATGCTCCACAAGGAGTAAAGAGGATTGAATGAATATGTATTATTGCTGGTGCTGATGCGACACTGGAAGGATAGACGGATAGAATAATTAAACATGTACTACGAAGATATTTCAATGTTCCTTAAAAGTTTTGAAGAATCGGCGTTCTAAGCTTACAGATGGCTTCATGTCTATTACAGAGCTGATTGTGTGGCGATTGGGTATATGGAGAAATAAAAGTAAGGACAGGAATTGGAGGTTAGTACGTTTGAAAGAGACAGTACTTCTGTAATAAATTATTTCATCGAAGGTCGCACATGGCGCAGCAAGCCTCCTGCATGAGATATTAACAATCACTGCGCCACCGTGTTCCCATGTTTAATAACATGCTTTCATTCCTATCATCATGAAAAAAATATCACGTATACATCTCAGTATTTTAATTATTCAGAGAGCTGTAATATCACGAATGTAATGGATTCTGTGTACTGTCGGAGAAAAAACGGAAGCACATAGTGATTCATACGCATAGAGCACATAGAAGATCAAACACAGAACAAAGCATTTAAAGTCCTACTTTAGTTACGATGGGATTTGAGAAACTAGTAAAATAAATGATTTTAAGATGAAGTCTATGATGTTCTACTTTAATGACAAAATAAACTACGTGATTGAAGTGGAAATTTCGAGATTAAAGTTGACATTTCGTGCATTTTTCCCATTGTGTGCCTATTTTTTTTCTCTGTACCCTAATAAGCTTTCATATGACACTCAGACGGTCTGCTACGAGTCACCTTTTCACGCCGACTTTGATATGTGACAACTTCTTTTTTATTTCAGGCACTGTGCGACTTTGTGAACTTGAGCTTTCAAGTTTCTCCAACACTATGTCACTCGATCAACTTTCTTTTGTTGATTATACCATTATTTAAACCAACAAATAGTACGTTTTTCCTTTGCCTCCACTTGGTATTTGCTGAAATTCTTATATTTTCCCCTGTGCTTTTCCCATTGTCTTTTCACAGAAGGCTATTTATATCGATTTGCATATTTAAAGAGGCATAAATTTTGGGAGGAGTTGGGGCGGGACAGAAGGCGCGTGCACGTGCGTTACTTTTCACGCTGATCGGGATTTATGTAGTGGAATAACGTGAAAGTTTGCGTACGCACAGATTCTTGCATCTGGATTTTTCTGAGCGTAAGCACATTCCCGCTTTTGTGCTTATGCCATGTTATAGTGTGAGTTCTACGCACGGCATTGCACATGAGGCCCCATGTGACTGACTTGGCCATTCAAGAATTTTCCACTTTTTTGCTTTAATAAACTCCTGGGTTGCTTTGGCTGTATGTTTTGGGTCATTGTCCATCTGTATCATGAAATGCCGCCCAATCAATTTGACTGCATTTAGCTGGATTTGAGCAGACAGTATGTCTCTGAACACCTCAGAATTCATTTGGCTGCTACTGTCCTGTGTCACATCATCAATAAACACTAGTGTCCCAGTGCCACTGGCAGCCATTCACGCCCAAGCCATCACACTGCCTCCACCGTGTTTTACAGATGATGTGGTATGCTTTGGATAATGAGCTGTTCCACGCCTTCTCCATACTTTTTTCTTGCCATCATTCTGGTAGAGGTTGATCTTGCTTTCATCTGTCCAAAGAATGTTTTTCCAGAACTGTGCTGGCTTTTTTAGGTGTTCTTTAGCAAAGTCCAATCTAGCCTTTCTATTCTTGAGGCTTATGAGTGGCTTGCACCTTGCAGTGCACCCTCTGTATTTACTTTCATGCAGTCTTCTCTTTATGATAGAATTGGATATCGATACGCCTGATGCCTGGAGAGTGTTGTTCACTTGGTTGGCTGTTGTGAAGGGGTTTCTCTTCACCATGGAAATGATTCTGCAATCATCCACCACTGTTGTCTCCCATGGAAGTCCAGGTCTTTTTGCGTTGCTGAGTTCACCAGTGCTTGCTTTCTTTCTCAGGATGTACCAAACTGTAGATTTTGCCACTCTTAATATTGTAACAATTTCTCGGATGGGTCTTTTCTGTTTTAGCAGCTTAACGATGGCTTCTTTCACCTGCATGGAGAGCTCCTTTGACCGCATATTGTCTGTTCACAGCAAAATCTTCCACATGCAAGCACCACACCTCAAATCAACTCCAGGCCTTTTATCTGCTTAATTGATAATGACATACCGACGGACTTGCCCACACCTGCCCATGAAATAGCCTTTGAGTCAATTGTCCAATTACTTTTGAGCCCCTGAAATGAAGGGATTGTGTTAAAAAAATGCTTTAGTTGCCTCACATTCTCATGCAATAGTTTTGTTCACCCCACTGAATTAAAGCTGAAAGTCTGCACTTCAACTGCATCTGAGTTGTTTCATTTAAAATTCATTGTGGCAATGTATAGAACCAAAATGAGAAAAAAGTTCTCTGTCCAAATATTTATGGACCTAACAGTACATAAATAATAAAACTGCAACTTGCATTTATGATGCTATTTCTGGTATAGCCCTACGGAAGCGCATTACGGCCACGGTGAAGAAAACAAAATACGGACACAGTGAAGAAAAAAAAACTTTATGTCGAGATTAAAGTCGACATTTCCACTTTATTCTTGTAGTTTATTTTGTCATTAAAGTAGAATGTCATAAACTAAACTTCATCCTAAAATCAATGTTTAATTCACTAGATTTTCTCAAACCCCGTCATAAGTTAATGTAGCACATTAAATGCTTTGAAACGTGCTCGTAGTCCAAAGCACTCATATATCAAAGTGAATTTCCCCATAAGAAATAATGGAAACTAGGATGATTTGTTCCACAACCCAAAACTATTCATATAAAAATGATTAATACAAAATATAAAGTAAAAATACATAAAACAAATTAACTTGCACTTTACCTTTGAAAAGAATCATGGCTGGTGTGAGTCAGTTTCTAAACTCTTGTGGGATTGCACCCAACGGGACGACACGCGGAAGAGCATCCCAAAGCAATCGCAGTCTCCCAGCGCTGTAGCAGTTCTCCGTAAAAGCGAATCCGAAAAGATTGCGGACATGCTATAAGCGCCTGCCGTCAATGGGTGATACAAGGAACAAGGAACATTATAAATGTGCAGGGCCCTGCCTGACTGCTGTGTCTGTGTATAAATAACCGCGCTGTTGCTGTTTCAAGCTGAATAAAGCTTGTGTTGCTAAAGTACTGAGACTCAGCTTCATGTTTTAGGGTGCAAGACGGGGACTCGCACGTCACAGCACACACGCGCGTGCGAGCGCACACACACACGAGCGCGCGCGAGCACACACACACACACACACACACACGAGCGCGTGTGCGCACACACACACACAATGCTAATGCTGTAGTAAACACTATATGCTCATACGGATGTTGACTATATGAGTGAGGCACGCCGACTCAGACGGAGAATAGGAGACGATTGCCCACAATCCCGCAGTGAGAGAAAGAGAACCACCATCAGCTCAGTTGTGATCACATGACGCTCAGCAGACAAACTACTTGTACTGCAAGACCTCGCTCGTTTATCAAGTGAAAAATTTATTAAAAATTTTTGCTCGTCTTGCAAAACACTCGTAAACCAAGTTACTCGCAAACCGAGGTTCCACTGTATTTATCTCAGCATTCTAAATGTTCAGGGAACAGGAATATCATGAAATGAATGTATTCTGTGTGCTGCCAGCGCCTCCTCTTAGTGCAAGAGGAAGTCAGTTTAAGAAGCACGTAGCAATTAACATGGCTCTGGGAACACTTAACACAAAGCATTTAATGTGCTACATAACTTATGACGGGGTTTTAGAAAATCTAGTAAATTAAATATTCACTTTAAGATGTAGTTTAGTTTGCGATGTTCTACTTTAATAACAAATTACGAGAATAAAGTCAACATGTCAACTTTAATCTCTACAAACGGCGAGAATCAAGTAGAAATGTCGACTTTTTTTTCGTCATAAGAGCGTCAAGATTAAAGTGGAAATGTCGAGAATAAAGTCAACATGTCGTCACACTATTACACAGTACCCAGGTACATTACACAGTATTGAAAAAATTAAAACAAGTACAACTTGGCTTGCAGTATTATCCAGTAGTATAGAAACAGTATTTACACATTTGAAGATAATGGTCCACATCCAACCTTTTAAATCTAAAGTATCTCCAGACAACAGACGTTACTCCTTTTTCCAGCAAAAGTTCTTCTGTGTCATCATGTTCAACTTTATCGTCTGCTACAGCTTCAGTTTCGGAATGTCCCGTCCATTTTCACCGCGCAATACCTCCACTAACGCATGTACGCCATTTTATGCTTGTTTAGCGGTGTACCAGTGAAAAAGGTTCCCCTTAAACAGTTTTCCACTGTGCCACATTCCGAACGTTGTTTAGGTAATTTAAACCGCTGTAGCGGTATAAGAAAAATCCATATCATAACAATAATACAAAAATGTACAAACTATAAATAATGAGCGCAGAAAGTTACAAGACAAGCAGACCTAGGGCTGGGCGATATGGACCAGAAATCATATCTCGATACTTTTTACCTGAACGGTGATATACGATATATATCTTGATATTTCTTATTCCCATAAAGTAATGTCACACAGGCACTTTTATTAACATACAGCTGTAGATGGACATGAGAAAATGGCTCAAAAATAAACTATCGGCATTAATAATATCCTTGAATAAAATAAAATGTTCTTTTCATGCATAACAAAAGACTCACAGCTGTGCAATTAAGAAAATGTAAACAGAAAAGATACAGTGCAAAAATAACAACAGGCCGACTTGCTCTTTAAAAAGTGGGTTTCCACTGAAGTAGAGAGTTCTTTCTTTGCCAAAGTGCTTCCTCCTGTGTGTAGTCTTGTACAAACATCTACGACTTTGTGCAAATAACAAAACCTGTAGCAACAACTTTCTTACACAGAGAAATGGCCTGGGTGATGTGGGCATCATCCATACCATGTCCTGTAACACACAAAATAAAAACTTTAAAATCACTTTCATTTTAATATAAAGAGGCAAATTAATATCCATCTGTGTTTAGTTGGTATGTATAAGATTTAACCAAGTGTTTAAAATGTGTTGTGTAATGTGTAAGCTGCAAATGGTTTTAGTTGAACCATTTTGGTAAAATCACCAGCAAATGAGTGAAACAGATGTATATTTTTAGACCTTTCAATCTCAAAAACTTCTGAACTTAAAATGCATCGCTGTCTCTTCTTATGAGGAGTGGTGGCTCTGGTGGGAAGGATTTGCTGGTGGTCGAATCCTGCAACCGCCGGAACTCTTCTTTCGATACTTGAGCAAGACCCTTAACTGCAATTGCTTGCTCCTGGGTATGTCATTAACCTGCAATCGACCCTGCAAGTGGCCCCCAAACCTGCAAGGAAAACTTTGTGGTTGGTTGCAGAATTGGCCACCACCACACTAGCCACCATAAAAACCTTCATGTAGCTCCACACAAAAGATGCGTGGTGCCAAGCATCATCCATTGCACATCAGGAGTGATGGGTGCAGCCACGCGCTGTATACAGCGCACGCTCCCCTTCTCTTTCCTGGCTCTTCTCAGCTGGGGCTCTCATTCAGTGTCACAACCCTCAGTCTAACATAAGCACGCACACACTCCAGTAGGCCTAATAGTTTATGTAACAAAGCTTCAACTTCATAAGTGGTAGCTGTATAAGTTTAAACATTTCAAATAGATTATCTTGTGGTCAACAGGCATATTTAGTTCTGTAAGTAGTTCTATTAAATATCTTACTTAACTCTTTTAGGGCACATAGAGGGTGAAAAAAAAGGTTCAAATGTCGATAAATCTCACCAGTACATTACAGGTAGAACCTCTTGCTTGGAGGACTGTTAAGATTTGTTGACTTGACGTCGAATCCCTGCATGTGTGAGTAGTAGAGTAAACAACGTCTACAATGGCATTGACATCGGGTGAGAGTAAAGTGAATGTACAAAGCAAAATACTCAGTGAATGACATTTTGTATATATTTTATTATTGTGAATTAGACTCTAACTTAGACTATTATTTGGTGTAAGTGATCTGGAGATTGAGATCTGAAACGAAAGTGAGGTACTGGCATCAGCTGATCAATCCCCAGCTGATGCAGCCAGCCGCTGCTGCTTCCAGACCTCTAACTCGCAGCAACACACACTGTATGCAGCAACAAACGTTTTATGTTGAGTTATGTGAGAAACTATTGCTTTGTGTGCTTTTTAAAAACCTGAGTTTTTTGGAAAAATATTCAGCCCTGGGAGAAAGGGAGGAGAAGGAAAAAAAAAAAAAAAAATCAGTGATGTGATAAGCCACTGCCTTAGTGATGTTGCCCCACTTCCCACTTTTTCTCTCATGAGGCACAGCACGGGTATATAACATGGTTTGCATTTGGGGGAGGAGGCTGGGAATGCTTTTCCCCCACACTCTTCGTTCTGCAATTTACGGTGCTTTTGAAAAAGGTGGAAAAGATTAGTATCGCTCAAAGCTTTTGTCGGGACTTGTTTTCTGCATTCTGTACAGAATACATTATTCTTCTGCTCATCTGATACTTTGAACCTGAACCATCTCCAAATAATTGAGCCATTGTTTTTCTTTTTACCAAGCAGCTCTTCTTCGATAGCTTCTTTCGTGTCTTTATTCGTCTCTATCCTGTCACTGCCTGCAGGACTTACCGAGTGAAGCTGTAGGGAGGGATGAGTTGTGTTCAGAGAAGGAAAGAGGTGGGGCAGGGTGAGAGACAAACAGGGAGAACAGAAAGGCTAACTGGCAGCTGTACAAGCAACATAGACTCAATATAAACAACATTATCTCATATATCTCCTATACCTCTTAAGAAAATGTCGATATTTTTTTAAAACTCGAGCCTTAAGCCTTGAGCCCCAGCCTTAAGTAGACCAAATGATTTTTATTAGTACATTATATTGATACTGGGTAAAACTCATTCACAAAAGAGACTATGACTGAATGATTGACTGAGGTAACATTTGAGATTGCATGGATCTTAGCAAGACTGAAAAAACATATTCTGATGCAGAAAGTGTGTTGGCACAACTTTATTCTGACTTCATCAATAAAGACACAATTATGAAGCAACTGCTTTGTGCTCGAGTATCACAATGGACGAATGCACATACATTTGCAATCTTTCCCAGCTGTGTGTGTGCATCATGTCCCTAAAAGGCAATTATTTTAAGAAAGAAATGTTAGGCTCAATTGTCACTGGCTGGAGTTTTTTTTTTTTTTCTGTCCCCCCTGGCCATCGGACCTTATTCTTTTCTATGTTAATTAATGTTGTCTTATTTTAATTTCTTATTTTGTCTTTTATTTTTATTTTCTTCATTATGTAAAGCACTTTGAGCTACTTTTTGTATGAAAATGTGCTATATAAATAAATGTTGTTGTTACTTGGTCAAACTAGTGGTGATGACATCTTACATGCAACAGGCTAAACTGGTCAGGTCTCACATTATTGTGCACAGACGGCAATCCCAATATGGGAGAAAAACAGAAGGGACTTATTGAACCGATGAAGAAAGTAAAAGAAATTCTGAACTCTGTTAGCTTTCATTAAATCAGTCAACAACATGGGGCTCATTGTGACAAAATGCTAGAAACTAAACTGAGTTTTAAGATGTGATGAAGCTGGTTAAGCACATGGTCACTTGTTTCGAGAAAACTGAAGCACTGTGAGTTACCATAAGCTGTTGTAGGAAAATGATCATCTCAGAACCAAGTACTCAAACACCAAGAGATAATAATTTTCTAGACAGCAAAGAGGAAAGTGAACAAAAATTGAAAAATCCAAATAAGTTACTCAAAATAGGAATTTGGCTGACATTACACTTCATCTTAACACTCTAAGTCACCTCTAAAAACAACAGAAATACCTGGGTAATATACTGCTTGCAGAAGCATTAGTCCAGAACAAAATCACAAAGTTGTACAAATGTCATAAAGGGCTCATTCAAAAATGGAGAGCTGGGAACTACATATAACTCTTAGCGGCTGCAGTACCTTCAACAATGTGCATTTGAAGAAGTGTTTGTTGGAAGCAAATGAAGAGTTTGAATCCAGATTGCAGGATATAAAAAACTAAAAGTACATTTTTAAACACTGATACTGTACCTCTCTAAATGTGGAATGGCTCCTCCTTGCTGACTGCGCTGCATCTGAAAGTGAAGTAGTGTAGATATATACAAACGACACCTTGAACGCAGAACTCAGAACTGATGTTGGCCACTTCTGAAGAATAGACTTTGAAGTGGACTTTCCTACTGTGAAAGAGTGTGCCAAATGTACTATCACTTTTTCTTAGCACATATACACATCTGAAACCACATTTTCACCAGTAAATATAATGAAAACCAAACACAGACACAAACTTGAACAATAAGCACCTCAGCAAGCTACACATACAGCAGTAGGAATGTGTACCAGATTTTTACACCCTTCATAATCATGACATATCAGCTGTAACAGGCCTGCATTAGTCAAACCAGGAGAGACAACTAAAGAAATTTATAGCTAGTTCAGACAGATATGCAGAATTTTACTTTTATTTGGTAGGCAGCTGTTATCTTACTGGTGACCCATAAGTGTGTTTTCCTTTGTTAATGAGTAACTACAATTAAGCATATGTCTGGCTAAAAATTACTGTATGTATATGTATGCAGTGCTGCAACCTTTTTTGAAACACAGGCAAGAGGCATCTATTTTGATTGCTTATTGCATATACCATATCAGCCCGGAAGCTATATGTAATTTTTTTCCACCATTTTGTTGTAAGATGCTGCATTCACTTTGCCATCTGTTTTGACAAAATTTCCTGTGCCGCTGTACCCCCAAAACAGCACTGATCCACATCTATGCTTCATAGCGTGGATGGTGTGCACCTCTTCATAGGCTTTGTTGTCTCTTATCCAAAAATAGCATCTATGGTTGTGGCTATAAAGCTCAATTTTTGGTCTCAATACTCCAAATGATCTTGTTTCTAAGTGCTGTTTGGAATATTGTAAGAGGGATGTTTTGCTGGAAACTCTGCAATACAGATTATTTTTGTTCAAATATCTCCTTATTGTGCAGAGTGAAACACCCACACCGCTTTGTTTCAGGGAACCCTGTATTTTAGTTGAAGTTGCTTGTGGTTTTTTCTTTGCATACCGAACAATCTTCCTGGCACTTGTGTCTGAAATCTTTCTTGGTCTACCCGATAATGGCTTAGCGTTAACAGAACCCCTAATTTTACACTTCATGATCAGAGTTTGAACACCACTGACTGACACTTTCAAATCTTTGAATATCCTTTTATATCCTTTACCTGAAGTTGAACTATTTCTTGGTGCAGATTCTTTGCTGGTTACAGAAGCATAGGGAAAGCAAAAGAACTGCCAAAGTCACTGCAGCCCTAGGTGAAATGCACAAGGATTTCTCAAATTCTAAGAAATTCATTGACTATTTATACACAGGCACTAATTATAATCAAATAAAGCAAAACCATGGGTACTTACCCTTCACAGCCATCTTAACCTGTGTGTTTGTCAACTTCAGTGTACATTATTAGGCTAAGCATTCAAGAGTATTTAAACTTTTGATCAGCGTCACCTGACCACTATTCCAAAATAAAAGAACTGTGCTTTGTCTGATCACTCATATGGATATATAAAATTATGAGGAAACGTGTGCGGGTGAGGGGGTGGGGGTTTGAAACAGAGAATTTTTTAAGCATATTAAAAGGCTCACCTGTTAAATCAAGCATTCAGTCACCCACACAGAAGTCTTGTGAAGTAGGAAGAGGATGGGAAGTCAGTGGCTTGGAAAGACCAAATACACCGTTATGGCCCTGTAAACCCCAGCATGACGTACAAAATGTAATCAATAATAAATCAAAGGGACAGTTTCTGACACTTTCAAATGAGCAGAAATCCCTTGTAGACCTGCTTAGTTTACAACTCAAACAGCAGAACTATGAAATGCCAAAGGCACTGTGTGCAAACTTAATAATTTATTAAAGCTTTTGCTGCAGCAAATGCTTGGCTCCTGCTTGAGTCAAATCTCTGATAAGGTATCGTATTATTTGTGCTTAGATTTACTACTGATTAAAAAAAAAAAAATAAGCATTCACTGAAATAAAAATATATGCTGCTATTCAATAAATAATGAAAGTTCACTTTACTGTAATCCATGTACAGAATAAAGATTCCATCATGATTCTTTGTTGTTATAAAAGTAATACAGACTATGTATCATATTCTGTTGTCAAGTATTTCTGCATTTGTCTTTTCCAACTTTATAAAAGGTAATTTATTAAACTACTAAATATGTGCAGTTATTAAAAATGATAATTTCAAATTTAATATATATGCCAAGACTAACATTGTTATTACAAAAATGCATATACAGTAAATATATATACTGTATTTAATGCACAACTGAACAGAGATTTCTATTTGGTAGTTGCTCCATATTAAATTCCTTTTAAAATTGAATGAATTTAGTTGCAATAATCACACTTTGTATAATATATTAATAATATTGGTATAAAGACAATTATGTGAATAATGATGCAGTCTAATACAAAAATAATCTGTTAAAAGGCTGCTATATAAAGCAACATCAAAGATGTTAAGATGTCTTCCTAACGCCATCACACACTAAAGGAATGGGTTGTAAGGCCTAAAATCCATATCATAGTATAACTAATATTCTGAGTTTCGCTAAATACCATTATACAGTAATGTATTGTATATACTTTTCAGACAAATTTATTTTTAAAGCAAATAACAGAGGTGCACCTCTTACCCTTTGAAATGTTTTACTATGCAATTAGTTGCAACTGCCAGTGTTTACCTCTCTTGAACCAAGTTCAACTGTGTTTAATAGTTAATGGCATGATCACCAACTTCCTTCCATATAGATTTCCTTTTAATATGTTTGGCTAAAAAATACTGCTTGGATATGAAATGAAAAGCTCTTAAAAAGTAAACAAGCAAGCACTGCAAACTACAAATAGTTTAACAATGCTGTATTTTTTGAGCATTACAAAACAGAGGGCCAGCTTAGTCAATGAGTTTTAAACACCTGTTCTGAGGTATATTTTATTATTAAATCCACCCAAAATAGCTGGTTTAAACTGTGAAACATATGATTGTCATTTATCAAAATTTCCCAAACTTTGGTTATGGAACATTTCACAATTCATAATACACTTATATTAGTGGTTATATAAATGGTTACTTGTTAAAAAAAAAATCTGATGCCCAAATGTTTAAGCTAAATCAAAACAATAAAATACAAATAAAACTTAAAGGAAACACTTGAAAGTTTTGTTTTACTAACATTGTAGTTCCTAATATACCAAAAAAATTAATTTTTGCAAAGAAACTAAAGTCAGTTTCTAATTAGATTATTTCAATCAGAAATTCATGTAATGCAGAAATATAGTCAAAACTATCTTCTATTTTGTTCAACTGAATATACTATACAGAATTCCAGTTTCTTGCTGAAGGATGAAATTTTTTCTTGTATTCACTGCAAAGTATTATTCAATGAACATATACCTCTCTGTGACCATGTAAAGGAAATTAGAAAATTAATGAATGCCTTATCAACTCTTACACAATTGCCAGCATTATTTAATATGGATTTTGTTATCTCTGTAGCTATGAAACAAGCAGAAATTAAGTTTAAGCTACATCAACAGAAGTATAACAAGAAAGATAGTACAACAATAACCCAACACAAAACAAATCATTTTTAGCAGCAGCAAAGTCTCAAAGCAAGTCCATGAGTGAATACAGTACAAATCTCAGTTAAATGTTATAACTATCATTAGGTTTGCATTTGTCATGTATCCAACAGTACAATAATACAGTAATCCCTCCTCCATCGCAGGGGTTGCGTTCCAGAGCCACCCGCGAAATAAGAAAATCCGCGAAGTAGAAACCATAGGTTTATATGGTTATTTTTATATTGTCATGCTTGGGTCACAGATTTGCGCAGAAACACAGGAGGTTGTAGACAGACAGGAACGTTATTCAAACACTGCAAACAAACATTTGTCTCTTTTTCAAAAGTTTAAACTGTGCTCCATGACAAGACAGAGATGACAGTTCTGTCTCACAATTAAAAGAATGCAAACATATCTTCCTCTTCAAAGGAAACAGAGAGGAAAGCAAACAAATCAATAGGGCTGTTTGGCTTTTAAGTATGCGAAGCACCGCCGGTACAAAGCTGTTGAAGGCGGCAGCTCACACCCCCTCCGTCAGGAGCAGGGAGAGAGAGAGAGAGACAGAGAGAGACAGAGAAAAGCAAAGTCAAAAATCAATACGTGCCCTTTGAGCTTTTAAGTATGCGAAGCACCGTGCAGCATGTCGCTTCACGAAGAAGCTGCACACAGAAGGTAGCAACGTGAAGATAATCTTTCAGCGTTTTTAGACGAGCGTCCGTATCGTCTAGGTGTGCGAACAGCCCCCCTGCTCACACCCCCTACGTCAGAATCAGAGAAAGTCAGCGCAAGAGAGAGAGAGAGAGAGAAAAGTAAGTTGGGTAGCTTCTCAGCCATCTGCCAATAGCGTCCCTTGTATGAAATCAACTGGGCAAACCAACTGAGGAAGCATGTACCAGAAATTAAAAGACCCATTGTTCTCAGAAATCCGTGAACCAGTAAAAAATCCGCAATATATATTTAAATATGCTTACATATAAAATCCGCGATAGAGTGAAGCCGCGAAAGGCGAAGCGCGATATAGCGAGGGATCACTGTAATGTAGATTTTACAGGTTTTGTAATATACTAAGAATTCCAATTTAATCATGTATATATTACAATTTATTAGCTTTTTTTGTCTGATTTTACGTTGCTTCATACTACAGATATAAATTAATAAGATTTAATAAAAGTGAAGCATCTGCAACCACCATCCTATTTTCAGTCTAGTACTGATGGCTGGGTGACTAAGTATTAATCTGCTCAGCCTGTGAAAATAATAAAATGTCATTAGGATTTAAGCTCATTTATGGTTTGCTGTACCAACAAGAATCAGGAGTAATATGGATCAGTAAATAAGACCATGACAAGGTGAGAACAGCCAATGACATAAAAGAGCTAGAAAGAGGCAGGCAGGTCAAAGGTGGACTTGTTTTATCAGCTTGGATGCATCCAAAGGGCAGTGACAGGGTACCAATCATACTGTGCCATTCAGAATAAAAAGCCAGTTTGCATATGTGGACTCACCCAGAAAAGTGTCTCCTTTGTGGCTAACATTATCATCACAGTATCAATTCAGGGTCTGTACACAATGTTTATTTATCTTTTACAGATGTAGTTATATTTTAAAGGTGGCTTGAATAATTTTAACTACACCTCATTGTTTAGGCATTATGTGCCAATATCAGTAGCCCCAAAAGATGGATATGAATTGTTGGTGATGACGTTTTGGCTGACATTAGTGACGCTTTTTAAAGTGATAAATTTTAATGAGATGTAATAAAAGGAAAATAGGAATAACTGTTAATTGGATTCTTTGTTTTCCGGCTCTCTGTAGCCACTCTCTGTAATGTATACATTTCCATTTTTTTATTCCAGAGAATTAATAATTGTTATTAATACATGTTTTGGAGTTAATATTTGAAAGTTTTGTATTTTTTTACACTGTTACGCAATGCCAGGTTTGTTTTGGTGCATTTGTCGCATTCTTTAGGGAATAGCGCTCCTTTTACTGTGATGTCATGCCCGTCATATATCATGAGGTCACAACTGCTGAGGCCATCTGTATAATGGTATTTAGATCAACACATTAGATTCTTCTCTATCCAAAATCTGGATTCTATGAAAGCATTATGAGCCAATTTTAGTTTAAAATTTTCCTGGTTACCGAACATTTGCTTTTCTTCATTTTTTTTTTTTGAACTTTGCCTTTCTGGTTAGCATCTAGGATTGGTAAAATATCCATTTGACTTTCAGGTTTTCACCCCAGGCACTTATTTTTTTTGACCAGTTCTTTTACATAAAATCATCTGAGGTTCAATGAGAAAAGAGCAAATTCTGAGTTATTTTCTATTTGCTTTAATGGAAAGTTCTTAGTATTAAAAGTGTCGGGGATCTCATGTTTTAAGAGTGTATGGGGCAGAATCAGATGCAAAATATTTTCAAGGAATCGGAAAAGCATTAAGAAAATAGGCTCAAGGTACACTTGTGGGATTTGAAAAGTAAAGGAAAAAAAACTATGATGTGGAGGTGTCTAGCTATCAGTTTTTCTAATGAAGATAAGCTAACCATTCAAAATTATGAAATCGCTAATTATGAAAGATAAGTGCAAGAACAGATCTGCAAATTCTGCAAATGCGCTGAAATATGTGTGGATAAAACAAGCGGCCGCATTTCTACAATCGAATGTCAGTTTTTGCCTTTGATTAAGATCTTTTTTTTAAAATAAATTTGAATAAATAGCAACAGCCCTACTCTGTATGGTATTGTATTAAAAAGCAATTAATCTTTCAGTTTCATTCACGTATGTGACAATACAAGTTAAAATGAATACAACTCACAGCTGATTGGTCACTTTGCTGTTAAAGCATGAATAAATCATATTTTTATTTATGAAATTTCTTTTTAAAAGAGCAGTGAAATTTTCTTTTTTATGCAATAATTTTAAAAATAGGTGAGACTCTTCCAATCCCATGCTAAAATGCATGCTCCGAATTCATTCATACACAGATATGGCACATTTAAGAAGTATTAAAATCATTTATGAAATCAATAGTTGCATACCTTTTCTGAGTTTGTGCATGTCTTCACTGAAGAATGTGAAACATTGGTTCGTCCAATTGATTTTCAGTAAGAAAATGAGATATTTGGCAACACTGCTGACAACTGAAACCTTCACATGGAACTGAGGATTTGTGCAGCTTTTTTACTTCTTGGAAAGCTTTTATCTTCAGTTCTGGTACTTTGCCTTTTGAAACTGCATTCACATATTGCTTTCACATACAGTGCAGCCACGTTTTCCATGCAGTGACAAAATTTCAACATAAATCTGTCTCAGCAAATCATTTTATCAAAGTCATCTCCACAAGTAGGAACGGCTTTTGACAGCCAGTAAAGGCTGGAAAGAGTTTGGCCCTCTTCCCATCCACTTGCTCTACACTCACTACATGTTTTCCGTAATGTAGATAGAAGTCCACGTGATCCTATGTTGACCAATTTCTTCTTCACATTGCGCAGGAGCTTCAACTATAAAAAGCCAAACACTTTCCAATTAACGCTGGATCCATCCACGAGTAACTGGACAAATTTTTTTTATCACTAACTCCCAAGAAGATGCATGCCCCATGAGTAGTACTGTACATCATTATTGGACATGGATGTCTTTGTTTTCTAGGCTTCCATGCTGTGTAATGAAATTGTAGTAACTTTCACTGTGCTGCTGCACAGGAGTTAAGAAGATGTCAATTATACTCCATTTTTTCTTGCACCTTTCTTGATTACATTTACCTTTCGAGTTATTTTCCCATTTTTTTCACATCACGTTTTCTTACATAATTAACAATTTGCAGATCCTAGGTTTACATCTTTTTGGAGCCATTTTGGACTTGAATTGTTTAACCAGTACTAACCACCTTTACCTGGCATTTCACCATGAGTGCTATATCAGATCACTAAAAATTATCACCAGAGTATCTAATAACATTAGTAAGTGATGCTGCAATCTCCAAAATTTTTCTAAATTAAAAAAGTCATGTAATAGGCCTTATTTTCTGTATATTAAGAAATCTATGACTTTTCCAAAACTTAACTTTTCAAAAATTGCCCTGGTTTGGAAAATTAAATTTAAATTTTCCATAACTTCCATGACTGTTTTTAAATAAATCTGTGTCTTAAGATGTATACGTTATCAGTAAGTTGTAAACTCTACAATTGCATTTAACTTGTAAATTATAATTGCATTTTGCCTGTGAACTTGTTAAAGTGTTATGGGTCTGCAATCAGTTAAAATGCACAATATAAATATAAACTGAATTTAAATTAAAAAATAGTGTATAAATTGTAAAATAGGAGTTTCAGATTGCAAAAGTGCCAAACCAAGATATGTCACATGTTTACCGACATAAATTATCCACAATGCATTGTTCAAAGGTCACACCTCCACAATGCATTGTTAATGGTTCTTTACTGCAAAACAAAGCCATGCAATAAAATGTCAACAAAGGTCAAACTGTTTATGGAAGTAGTGCAAAACATACAATTATCTTATCCACACAGCTTCAAAAAAGCTTTACACATTTCACAGATTCTGTTTTACACTTGAACATTAGTACAGTTTTTAGTAACAGAACAGCAGATGAGCAAAAACCTCAGTGCAAAAATACATCCAAAAAATACAAAACTAAAGTAATTTATCCCATTGTAACAATTACTTTCACTATATATCCCTTCAAACAGTCAAACATACATTAAACAGATATTTCTATTCAATAGTTAGGTTTTTCTTGCTAAACTACAAACTGTACTTTAGATTTTCTTTTGCTCATGTGTATCAGGAAATGTTTGTTCATGCTGGGCTAGGAAATACTCAATTAAGCCACTGAGGTTTACCATTAAATTAAAACTCAATATTCATAAAATAAAAACTAAAATATCCTCATTTGCAAAGCAAATTTCTGCAACCACAAAATGTGACCCACGTGTTTAAAAAAAGTACAAGGCACAACAATCATACTGAAATAAAAAAATGACATACACTTCTGAAATAAGTTGGTAGCGTTACATTTAACTTTAGACATGCAACTATCATTAACAATGTTGTTTATTGGCTATGGTTAAAATATATAAATATAATGGTCTGTCAAAAACACAGGCCTACAAAAACATCCTTTCCTAAGGAGTGATAATAATTGCACTACAACAATGCCAGGATTTTAGTAAAGCAAATATAACCAATTATAATTTCAAAAGAATATAATGCCAGGCTATACTCCTTGATAACAAAAAAATACCCCTCCCAATACACACACTTGAAACCTGAATATAGAATAAAACCAAGGTATTATAGCTCAGCCAAAATAGAAATAAAGCAAAAACTGTTGTACAAAATGTAATGTTGCAAATATCGATTTATAATACAAACAGCAGGATAATGGTGAAAACTCACTGGCAATGTGCCCAAAAAGAGCAGTAAATCCTGAAGATGGTGTAATGCCTTATGAATATTAACAATGACACGCCCAACCTGCAACAAATCTACATAAAATCACACAGAACACAACAACTTCTTCTGTCCCTGCAGGATTTCCTTGAACAAACATAAAAACTGACTACGTGGTTGTATTGTGTACATAAAATAACATGAATAATATCAAAAAGACTCCATACCCATGATACAACAAGTCTGTAAAGACAAATTCATCAAGTTTGAAGTACAAGTTTATATTAAAAAATGAATAGAAATACTAGTATAAAATAGATGAAAATTGAGGAAAACCATATTTTAAGATTTATAAAGTATTTACAAGTCTCACCATACTTCTGTGGCCTCCCGCTAGAAAGGAGGGATCATGACTATGTGAGCCTTACGACCCATAGCTAGTCTTGAAGTGCCTCTGCAGAGAGGGGCTTCATCAGCACTCCATCATTCATTTTAAGATCATTTTGCTGTCATTTTAAATTTTTAACAAAGTTAAATACCTAACATGTAGGTTGTATTCATCTTAAATCACTGTCACACTCACACTGGTATCGTGCCATATTTGATACTAATTGGATATTTATAATAAAAAAAAATTTTAAAAATAAAAGGCAATTTTTGGAAATTTCTTTGAGGTTGTATAAAAAGGATTATGGACTGTCATGGTGGAAGAATTAAGGAGAACTGGCAATTCAACTGAACAAAACTCACTAATCCTATTCACATAATTTTTCCAAAATAACATTGAGTTAAGTCCTTAAAGTAGGGTACTGGATCATTTAGCCCATATGTCTGCGGTTCTTTACATAAAGAAAAAAATATTTCTAACAACTGTACAAAATCCGCCTTTAGCAAGTTTTAATCCTATGTTCCCTTATTATAATTGAATTTTAAAGTAATAACTAGAATCCACTGTATTTGTTCCTTTCATAATTTTAAAAACTTTGATAACACCTCTTAATCTTGCTTGGTGTAAAACGAAATGGTTCAACTCATTTAATCTTTCTTCACAGCTAAAACCTCATAGTCTTGGAATCATCCTAGCCACTCTACTCTAGTGCTGCCCCAGGGTATGGAATACCATTTGTGCCAAAATCAAATAAATAAAATGGCAATTAGGGAAAAAAATTATCCATTTTATAACTACAGGTTTTATTTCAAAATGATTGCATTTTTAAGGACTGATTCAATTTCACAAAGTGACTTTTCCAAAAGGCACATATTCAAATGGCTCTTTTAAAACCGATGCTACTTATTTTACAATGCCTCTTTTCATGATGATTTCATCAGTTGTCAATGAAGACCAATGGGCTAAACCTCTACCTATTGGTTAATCCTTTGTGTTTGATTACTTATGTCTAACAGAAGCTGGGAGGCTATCAAACATCTTTGAGCACTACTTTTCTCACAATCACAGTGGCAAAATATTGAGGCAGCAAGAGTTACGATAAGTTCTCTGTATATTTCATCTGCAAAACTCTCATACCAAGCAATGAGTGCATTGAAAAAATGATAATAAACTATATGTTAAAAAACCTAAATACCTAGTTAAAAATTCTCACTGTTAGAATCCACAGTGAACACCTGATAAGTGAACACTGCTACTCTCCTGCTGTCCCCTTCATTAATGTAGGCTACTACTGCCAGAGTATCTGATCGCCCTCACATTCGCTGTTGGTTCTGTCTGTCTGTCTGTCTCAACACCAACCAAAAACACCTGTATGGAGATATATATCGAGCGCCGTACCTTTGTGCTTTCTTTGCGGGCATTTTCTGTGCAGAAATGGTGCTCAGTCAGTCTTAAACTAACAACTTCTTCATCAACGTCAACATTTTGAAGAGTGCTTCTCTGTCTGAGCATTTCCAACATGTTTAATTCGTCTCAAAATAGCATCATGCGTTAAAGGTCGATTTCAAACTAGACGTCCCAACTTTTAACTGCCTCTGCGTATTAGTCAGTTGGAATGCAAGTTGCAAGCAAGTTATACTAATGATTTCTGGCAACTTACTGCCTAGAATAAGGGGAGAGTAATGAACAACAAAGGACTAACCAATAGGAACAGGTTCAGCCCACTTGATTGACAAACATGAAAAGAGGCATTCTCAATAAACAGCACAGGCATTAGAAGACTAATCTGGAAATTTGTCTTTCGGAAAAGTCACATTATGAAATAAAAGGGATCTTTAAAATAAGGTCTTCTTGAAATAAAAAAAACGTAATAATTATAACAATTGAATTATATTTTTTTTAAAAATAGACTACTCTGATATATGTATAACCTAACATCCTATTAGGTTTCTTAATTGTTTCTGTACACTGTCCTGCTATAGAGTACATGTGTATTCATATCTAAAATTTTTACCTTTCACTTATTTACATTAAATTTCAACTTCCACAAATTTGCCCACACCTTGTACTTTGCAAGCTCAGAACATTTGTTTTTGCACTGCCTTAACATCTTAGTTCACCCTTACTGTTTTTGATACACTACACCTCATACATGGCCGTTCTTATACTTTTTTTTTTTTTTAACCTTTTTCACAATATTTCACCTTTTTAATCATTTCGCTCATGTGTCATATGCAGTTACTACTAAAATTGTATTCTTAAAAGAAAATAAATACTATAAGACATGGATTTAAAGTATAACAAAATGGCTGGTGTCGTTTTTGACTACATACAAAATTATGCTTAAATATTTTTCATCAAAGCACTGGGAGAACTAGAGAAAGTACTTTGTATGGCAAAATACAATTAAATATAGAAATAAAGTATTATTCATGAAAAAAAATCAAATTTTTAAATTTGAAAATATCAGAGTTATGAGTTAGGATTAAGAATTGCCACTCATACCATGATAAAGTATCATCATGGGGGGGGGACCAACTAAATTTCTGAACAAAACATAGTCTCTCATTTTCCCCTGTACAAATTGTAGATATTTGGTGGAGATAGGTTCAATGGTGTGGGTTTGCAAACTGAACAAACATACATACACAAAAACAAACATACACACTTAGCTTTAAATATTAGCTTATAATACTAAAACTTGTTCCTCTTATAATCTGAATGAAATAAAACTCAGATGTCTGTGTAAAATTTTTTTTTATATATATATATTACATAGTGAAATCTACATTTGCATGCTGGAGTCTTTCATAATTTTCAGTTCAGCTTAGAATATTTAAATTGTTATGCACGTGATTATATTAGAAGTTTGAATATGAATGTGACAACTTAAATGTGTAAAGAAATCAAAATGTAAAAAATCAAAATGTAAGAAAATAATATTAGGGATTAATCCAGCTGTTGCATGAATGGAGCAGGGTTACCAAATTTCATCTGACGTGAACCTAGCCGACCAAAACATTTTACCAAATGGTTTGTGTGACCTCACAATGATAATTTTTTCCTATTAAAATGGAGCTTTACAGCATATTGATCCTTCAGTTTTTATGATGCTTATTAGAAAAACTAGGCACCATTCCTGCGACATTTGCCGCAACTGGCAGTTTTGATTATTTAATGTGCTATCCATTTTTGTTATTACAAGTGCTGCTTATTTAAGAGCTTTAGTTTCTATGGTTTTCAATGACATATTTTTTAGCAAGGTGATATTAACTTATACTGAGACAGTTAATCATTTTTTTACTATGCAGTCAGGAGTAGGGTTGTCACAATACCAGAAATTTTGTATGAAAAACAAGACCAGTGAAATTTCAAGGTAATTGATACCAAAGCAAAAACACAAACCCCATTCATTTTATTAGTAGGACCACTATTATTAAAGTCAACCATATAGTGCCTTTTTCTATAATAGAATATAAAAGATATACAGTAAATTCTAAATGCTAATAGCAATAGTAACAGCAGCTTTAAATTACTTGTATATTCAACATTTTATACACAAATAATTTAAGTAAACTTGTAACTACATGTTTTTAAAATCTGGTTTGTCAGGCAATCCATTTGCTATTGTAATATTTATATTTGTATCACTAGCTGTTAAAACATTTAGCAGTGAGTCATATTTAAATGTGTGTGTCAAACAGATTCAAATTTCAAATACCACAGACTCCTGATGCTTTAATTGTCCAGATCTCACCTTTTGTATCACCCCTCCCAATTTCCTGTGTGAAATCAAGCTTGTCAGTTTTACATTAGTCCACCATGTCAGACCTCCTATAAAAATCATTTGTTGTGCTGTTTTCAATGTGTCTTGTATGAGTCTTTCAGACTTTGCAATTGCTCGTCTAAGTAAAAATCCAGATATTCGATAATTACACGGATCTTGTCTGTATTCAATTACCTTTACTTGACAGACTGCATTAGATTCAATTTCAATAATGTACCATTCAAATACATAACATATGTGGTTTCATTAAATTCAATATAGCCTGCCATCAAAAAATAAATGACACAAATTTTGTGTTTGAAGATTTGTATTTAACCATGAAGTATACTGTTTTGCCTGTCCTGCTAATTTTGATTTTCAGCAGTTATGCGTTTCTGTTAACACAGTGAATATTGTATAAATTAAGGAGATGTACTTTCTGCTTTGAAGCACTTTAAACACTAAATACATTTTATTTTGGTATTAACCATTAGAGCAGTTCAATTTTTCGCATGTGCAGACAAGCCAAATAGCCATGTTGTTTGAAAATGCCTTAATGTTCATTTGCAACAACTGTCCTGTCCTGTATGCATTATAGTGGATGCCTGCATGGTTCCTCAATGACCCTGAACTGCATACACTGGATAGAAAATGGACGAATTCTTGCAGAACAGACATCTGTTGACGTGCTCAGTCAAAGAATGAATGTGAAATCTCTCCTTCATTGGGTCTGTGTAGGACACTGAATTAAAAAGTGACTAATCTCACCATCATTGTACCCCCTTTAAAAAATTAATGATACAACAAGTTAAACAATTACAGCACATATCAAATCAGTCAATTATTGTATTCTGAAAGCACACGTGAAACATTTTAGAGCTAACACCACAATGAAATAAAAGTGGCAATAACAAAAACCTGTGAGTGTTTTTTTAATAAAAAGCCTAATTGCCACAATCACATGCTGAAGTTTTTGCTCACATTTTTCTCAGTTATTATTGTGTTTTTCAAAATACTTCATCTATATACAGTCATACATAAGTGCAACATAGACTTTCATTTGGAACAATCAACACTAAAAATAAAAAAGAACAAAAAAAAAGATATAGTTATATTTTCTGAATTTTGGTATCAACGTGACACCAAATTACCAGTTACTGTGGCAACTCCTATTAGGGCCTCTACTATAGCTTCCTTTCTCAGGTTAGCAATATGGTCTACTAGAACATTACACTATATTCTATTCTTGGAAAATCTCCATCATAGAAACTGGTATGGCAACTCAGAAGCTAGTATTTTGTGTGCCTCATCTTTAATGTGCCAACAGTCATGACACATGCAAATTTCCAAAGGTTCAAGTTTTCCTTTATGAATGATATTTCCAATTTAAGGAAGACTGTAAAATTTCAAACTAAACTGCACAACCAAGTAAATAAAAATATAAACACAAATATTACATTATCTTTTCACTAAATGACTAGTGATTGACTCTCAGATTTAAATTAAAATGTTATAGAGAGGGAGGGAGGGGATGGGTGCATGCACTGATTACAGTGCGTCACTGCACCCACCACCCAACATACCATACGGAGTGCAGCCCTACATTGTGCGACTCTGGACCACAGTAGAACAGTGAGTTTTTTTTTGTTTTTAGTTTGTTTTAAATAACAGTGGATAGAGTGGCAATCCTGCCACCAATCCTCAGATTTTCCGTTCCAAGTTAAGAGGACCTGCTGACAGGATTAGATGCAAGTTAACATCATAACCAGGACAAATCAATTGCAGGTTAAGGGTCTTGCTCAAGGGCCCAATGGAGTGGAATCAATTCTGACATTTACGGAATTTGAAGCGGCAACCTTCCAATTGCCGGTGCAGATCCCTAGCCTCAGAGCTGTTATAAACAAAACATAAAAACAAAACGTTGGAACCTTTACCAGTGTAAAAGCAGCCTGTTCTTTTCCAACCTGCAAAGACCCAACTGTGGAAGAGGCTATGTAAAAGACATACAAAACTCAGCAGCACAACAGAAATCCTTCAACTTCATATTCCAGGCCGGTTTACTCTATCACAAAATTTGAATAAAATCATAGTAAATGCTGTATTTTAGTAATCTCGGTCTAGGTTGATTACATAGAACACATCATAGCTGTCTTCTTAACGGTTGGTTTCATTTTACCTTTTTTCATAATGACCAAGAAATGGAGAAGTACGCAATATTTTAAAACATCAGAAATATATAATTCACACAAAAACATATCAATGTTTTCAATAATAATAAAAAAAAACATTGATTATGATCTCTTTTCCTACTTTGTTTCTGAGCTTTCTGTAATTAACTCTGTGGAAAGTTACAATTCTGCATTTTTTCTGGATAAATATGTGTCTATGAAAGAATGTATTGTCAGATCATCAAACTATTTACATTGCCCAAAAATAATTCGGGCAAACTTAAAACTTTATTTAACACATTTAAAAAATTGCTCAACCAGACAGCTTGATCTTCTACCAAGCAGTGTAAAACATTTTTGAAATATTTTATTAATTACAGCACATCTATGTTTTTCTCTCTCTCTCTCTCCAGTTAACACAGTTAAGATCTATCCACATTCTATTGTTTTTCTCAAGTTTTAAAAATATGATGCAGAATATATCTGCTATATTTAACTACTATATCTTTAGAAATTGACCATCCTCCATTTGCCAAACTATCACTACAATTACTAACACTTCTTTCTTCTTTGGACCTCTCTTTCCCCTGAACTAAATATGGCTTCTAGTACACTAGTGCCCAAGAAATCAGGGCATGTTGAAATTGATCTCGTCAATTACATAAACATCTACGTGTACATAACTTATTTGACCCATTTCAATCTGGTTTCAGAACTGAGCACAGCACTGAAACACTCCTTAATTGTGAAGACTCAAAAGGCTATTAACATCTCACTACTGCTTGACCTTAGTGCTGCCTTTGACACTAACTGCTGAGCCCTCCCAATTGACTGTATGTGACTGTTGGTCAGGCTACCTGGGCTACCTATTCTTGATGGTAAAAGTCCTACTTATCAAGCCACTCTTAGCTAGTGCCTTATAGCTAATAATAAATCATATTCCTTGATAGGGCTGGGCACTGGCACTGATATCCCCTTTCAATTTAATTTTGGTTCATAATATCCCAGTTCGAAATCGATTTTATCTTTATTTAATTACCACTCACTGATATATTTGAAGTGCTGACCTTATTTTTAGAGATTACTTAACCATGCATTGAGAACATTAATATAATGTGACAAATTTTAACAACACTTTATTGGAAGGGTGTCTACATAGTGACTTCATAACACAAGCATGAGCATGAAATGACATTTAAGAATAAATACTTGATTAGTAATTAAACGTTAACATCAGTACAGTAGAACCTCTGGTCATGAACGTTTCTGAACACGTACAAATCGGGTTACGATCAAAAACTTTGCATCTGTTCACGACCACACGCTCTGGTGGCAAACAAAAACACTGGCAGCCAGTTTCCCTACACGCATTCGTACGCGCCAATGATTTCCCATTTTCTTTTGTTTGCGTATACAGGGCCTAACAAAGCAGTTGATGTTGCAAAAGGAGTTATAATGTTAACCAAGCACAGACCTCAAGTGCTGGAAGAGGTGGAAAAACTGTTGCTAGTGTGGTTGAACGAGAAGCAACTTGCAGGGGATATCGTAAGCGAGGCGATCATATGCAAGAAAGCCAGGAAGATTCATTGGGATTTGCTGAAAAAAAAAAATCCTTCTTTGAGTGGCGAAGGTGAGGAATTTAAAGAGGAAGGTTTGAAAAGTTTTGCAAGTGGCATTTAATTTTTTTTCCCTGTGCTTAAAACTCATAAAAAAGTGTTTACAGTGAGCGGTTCGTAAGGGTCTAGTGCGAACAATTGCAATGTTAGTTTTCTCTGTTGTTCAAGGTTTTCTCAGTGTTATTCAATGTTTTTACATTTAGTTTACTATTACCCTGTACATTCTATGGTATAATTAACTATTTTTGTGCTTAAAAAAATATATATATTTACATACAGTTCATATGGTCTGGAAAGGATTAATTGTACTTACATACAGTCTTATGGGGAAATTACGTTCAGGTCGTGACCAAATCGGGTCGCGTCCAGAGTTTTGGAACGAATTACAGTCGTGACCAGAGGTACCACTGTATTTACAAGATGTGGAACAAAATATTGTATCATTACTCTTTTAAAAGAAAAAAAAAAACTTTCACAGTACAGCACTCATTCAAAATTCACCATAATTTCGCAAACATATCTATCGTCACATCAGAGTCCACACATATTATGGTGGGGGGCTCCTTGTTTTAATATAATGCAGTGGCATCTACTTTACAAAATACTTATACAGTATCATTTAGCAAATAATATTATTAAAACAAACATTTCTTCTTAAATAATAAGTTATTTACTAAACTATTAGCCAAATGTATTCCTCTATTGGACATTTTAAACCAATCTTGAATTAGTCAAAATTAAAGAGACAGCGGGAAGATTTGTGTCTTTCTATACTTCTACAAGTTACACAAACAATTGCTCACATGTAACTGTTACATGAATCCATCTTTAAAATGTGTCCTCACACTTCCTCCTCAAACAAAACAAGGAAGCATTTTAAAATAAGGATCTAGTGTTGAGGCTTGCTGACAGCAGCACTGGATGAATGGAACATAAGACAGTCACTGTGACTGACAACTCCGCTAATATGATCTGTGTGGTACAACTCAAGAAGCTACTTTACGTCAGCTACTTTGCACGCATGCTCACTTTGGTACCACAGGCTGCTCTGAAAATTCCAACAATTGTTCACTTGCTTAGTTGGGTGAGGGGCATTGCAAATATTTTCCACCATAGCAGTACAGCTACTGTTGCAATGTCCTAAAAGAGAAGCAATGAATGTTGGCAAATGAAAAACACAAATTTGTGACTTATGTGATCACACAAAGAAAAAGTGCATTGGAGATATCCAAAAAGATTTTTGGAACAACCACCAGCATCTCAGCAGCACTGTACTATTATAGGCAGCGAGGTTGCTCCCAGTGTGACTGGCATGCAGTGCGCTTGTCTGCAACACACCAGCCACAGGCACCCAGTTGTTTTTAATGTAATGACAAGTGATTGTCACATAGGAATAGGCTACCCTGGATGTCCAGTAGTCACAGGTTAGGGCTATTCCCTCCAATGACCTGAGACATGTGGCGATGCTTTGCTTAAGATCTTCATAAAGCCTACACTCATTTGCTTTCCTGTTGATACAGTATACAGCAGTTTCAAAAACTGCATCATTTGTTGAAAGCCCTCCTTGTCAACAACAGATAAAAACTGCTATAGATTGTTATTTTTTTGGACACAAAACAAATTAAGCTTGGAGTGTAGATTGTTTAGGCTTTACTCGTTTTGGATGCCATTTCTGGGTGACATCAGGATAAGCGATTTCTCAAATTTGTTGCATTACCACAATAGTTAACTTCTAAAGTGCACGGCCAACATAACACTTTGCCTTTATCCAGCTGTCCTTTATCAACACACCGCTTGAATGCATAGTAGGTTCACACATCTGATTTAAGTGTCAAAGACGCCAATTTCAGATGAAGAGGACACAACAGTTTGTGCAAACTACAAGTAGTAAAGCTCTTTTCCCGTCAAAAGTCTTAAAAGGCACATAGGCAACATCTACTGGATTGGATGCCAAAAATGAAGATTATCAAAAATCTACATATAGTAATAGAGCAGGATAGAGATCCACTAGATCAATCTTGGGACTTTGAATATCGATTCTTAATCATTTAAACAAAAAATGATGAATAATCAAAAAATTGATACTTTTACCCAGGCCTATTCCTTCACCAGTATGCCATGAAGTTCCTCATGGTTTGGTTTTGAGGCCAATTCTGTCCTCTGTTCTGAGAATATCATAAGGAAATGGGTTATCACTGCTATACAGTTGACACTCGCATCCATATTGGTATGCTAAATGTGTTTCTACCACTATTAACTTTACCAGTTGTTACCATGACAAAGTCAAAGACACAACACAACTATGTTAAATTAAACTGTTCAAAGACTGTTTATTCTCTCAAAGAGATCTGCTCTGGTATCTCCCACTACTTACTCACACAACCTTCAAGTTCCTTCCAACAGTCAGGGGACATTTTAGGGACACATTCCTTGTATTGTCTTCTCAAAATTGTTAGACTTTGGTCATTTTTTATAGTTTGACGCTACAAGGTTTATTCATACACTTCAATTCTACATTAGACTACTACAATTCATTTCTTTTTGAAACACATGCAAAATCTCTTAATAAGCTCCAACATGTGCACAACTGTGCTATTCATGTTCTTACTCGAACCTCAACATATAACCCCTGTACAGCCACCGCTGCAATGCCTCCATATTCATGCAGGCATTACTTTCAAAACTTTCATCCTTATAAACAAAGAGGTCCGTGTCACAGTCCCCTCACTGCATCTGTGATCTAATGAAACCCTTTACTCCCTCACGCTACCACCAATCTGCTTGCCCCTTGTTCCTCATTTCAATGTGTGAAAGACTTTTTCTTGCAGGGCTCCTCAGCTGTGGAATGCCACACCAATAGCTATTAAGAACACCACAACACTTGACTGCTTTAGGAAGCTAGTTAAAATTCATCTTTTAAAATTAGTTTTAAAGGACATGTTACATGTATCATTCTGTTATTATTATTATGGCTGAAATGTTGCATATTTAATTTTGTTTGTTTTGTCATTTGGTACTCAACTTTTACTACCACTTAATCTCAGAACGATGCTAGAAAAAAGGCAAAGTTTTTACAAGCGATTCAAATCTGATACAACTTTGTACCAATATCTATCCTGAATCTGTCAAATTAATAAAAATGAATTCAACAGATAGCTGTGACCTAACAGACAACCATGAATACCAGCTCAGCTACATGCAGATGGTAAATTATTTAGAGTGTGGGATGTAATGATACCAAAATTTTCATATTCGACACCAATACCAAACTTTTTTTTACAATACTCGATACCTTTACGACACCACAGCAAAACCAGAAAGGACAGCTTTATATTTAACCCACCACCCTAAAAGGAAGATTGCAGTGATAGTGACAACATAATCATAATCTTATCATACAGCCCCACAATTCTATAAAATTAGGTCCCCGAAATAAAATGATTAGCCTAATATAACCACTAAACAAAATGAAATTGAAGTATAATAATTAGTGATAAACATATACCCATGGTCTCTGCTTAGCATATCCTCAAGAAAGCATGCAAAGAAGGCAAACATACCATCCAATTAATGCAAAGTGTTAAAGAGTTTTTCCAGTGAGCAAATGTGAAATCTATACTAATAAAAGGCAAAGCCCTCACTGACTCACTCATCACTAATTCTCCAACTTCCCATGAAGGTAGAAGGCTGAAATTTGGCAGGCTCATTCCTTACAGCTTACTGAAAAAAGTTAAGCAGGTTTCATTTAGAAATTCTACGCGTAACAGTCATAACGGTCGACAACGTCTGCCATGTTAAACTTTCTTATTTATGGCCCCATCTTCACGAAATTTGGTAGGCGGCTTCCCTGCACTAACGGAAACCGATGTACGTACTTATTTCGGTGGAATGACGCCACTGTCGGCCGCCATATTGAACTTTCCAATGGTCTTTGTTACTTATGGGCCCATCTTCAAGAAATTTGGTATGCGGGTTCCCAACGCTAACTGAATCCTACTTACGTACATATATACGTCCATAGCCTGCAGCTCGGTCATCGTGTGAGGCAGCGTTGGGTCTCCCACCCCCACGCCTCCCATGTAGTTGGCTGCCTGCAAATATATGACAGTCCGTCGCTCCGGTCTCTTCATTCCCTTCCTTGTTTCGCCACGGTATTCACATCTCCCTGCTGATAACTGCAGCCTTTTTATTTAATCCACGGCTTCTCCGCTGTTTTATTGCTCGTTTATTATGATTATAGTTACTGTGTAGGTATTTTAGACTTAGTTTACATTGTTCAGGTACCCATTTCCTTTATCGTTCCAACAGTACCCCCATTAACATGTCTATCGAGGTGATCACCATCAATCAAAGAACTGTCTCTTACCGAGTGGTTTCCATGCCCGGAGATAGCGACTGCCTTTTCCATTCTCTGTATTACATATTGCATGGCCATATCAGGCTCACTCTTGATATCCGGAGGAACATTGTGTCTTATGTATTGAATGACTGGGACAGGTTCAAGGTGTGGACCGATGACGGTACAGGAGATAATTATACTACACAGGAGCACTGTAAGAGTGAAATGCTTAAGCCCTTCACCTATGGTTCTGCATGTTAGTTGATGGCTGCCGCTGAATTGTTCGGTTGTGGCTTTCAAGTGTACCGAAAGGGCCAAATATTTTACACCTTTGGACAACCGCCAATGCCTCTTAAACATCTTAGATTCACAGGTGACGATTTGAGTAGTGGACACTTTGATGTTTATGAATGTTTAAACTCTCAAAAGCTGGATGCGAAGTTATCGATGAAACCCATTTCAATTCAAACGCCTCCAAATTCCAGTAAGGCTCTGCTTCGCAATGACAATAAGTCTCAGGGATAGACACTACAAAAGGTTGGCATTGATTTGAGGCAAGATTGCTTTTCACATGGCCAACTATACGTTGCATGCTCAAGAGTAAGCTCAGCACACAGCTTGGTCATATAACAACCGGAGTACCGAACTGACAACATGGTATACAAAGAGATCCTTAACAAGTAATTATTGGTATATTTTCCCCTCAGTTTAAAAAGGTTTACTTTTCTTCTTAATAAAAATTTTAAAGCAGTACTTCGCCGCTGCGAAGCGCAGGTATTTTCTAGTGTTTAATAAACCAAAATACAAGTGATGTTGAACAACCGAGAAGGGTATCTGTGGAGTTTTAACACAGATTTTATTATAAGCCCATTTGACAGATGCTTATACGTTGAATTAGGGCTTCAGCAATGCAATCAAAGCCTAGTCCTTCAGTCCGGTTGCCGTGTTGATTGCTTCATTTTATTTAAGCACATCTGTGTCTTTAATGCTACAGCAAGTTTAAGGATTATTGCTATTTTTGTTTTTGTTTTATTATTTACCTGTACCCTACAATTTTTTGCCATGACAAGTTGGTGCCCATGCTGTTTTATATTATGGTGCTTTGATTTAAGAAAAGCATGTTACTAACAAAAAGCATTATTATTAATTAAATGAGGCATTTAAAAATTATTGTTATTGTTTGGATAAATGTGGTGCTTGAATTAACATTACTAATGAAGGCATTCCAGATCTCCAAATGTTGATGACAATTTAGAGACACAGCTGAAATGTACATTCAGCTGAGTTATTCAGTCAAAATTTCTGCCTCTTATCAGAAAAAAAGTAATCTTTTGCATCAACTTTTTTTTTTGTTTTCTCACCTTGAATATTTTGTTTCTTCATATGAATCCAAGGCAGTTCCAACCGAGTTGTCAAAATGGACCTGTTTTGAATGAACTTGTTCAAACAGTGTGCAATCTCATAAAACCAACAAGCCCGCAATTCTCGAAAGAATTGCAAATCCAAGAATGGCAATCACTTTCTGTTCCCTACAATATCATGGAGGGTGGGTGTGTCCTGGGAAAGTTCATTTAATTAAATAGACATCTGTACTAAAGTGGTTTCTTTTGGAGCCGTGACTCATCTGGTTCTGGTGTTTCAGAAGCGCGTTGTTGGCGCCTTCGTTTATTGTTTTTATCCATGCAGTCTCTTTTTTGTTTTTCTATGGCTGTGTCGTCAGCGAGAAGTGCGCGTTGTAGGAGCCTCCGTGTATTGTTTTTATCCATGCAGTCTCGTGTTTGTTGTCTGGAGCCATAACTTCTTTGCGTCTGGTGTTTTTGAAGCGCGTTGTAGGAGCCTCCGTTTATTGTTTTTATCTATGCGGTCTCGTCTTTGTTGTTCTGTGGCTGTGTCGTTAGGCAGACATTGTTTACCGTTAGGAATCATAATTGAACTTACTTTTAATACTGAATTACCATCCTGTGATCCAAATATGCAACACTGACTGCTGGCACAGTGGATTAGAGCAAGTTTAGTTTACAGGTTGTGTTGTTTGGGTGCCACCCACTGACTCTGGGAAGCCGCTGAGTTTGACTCTGGGGCGCAGAGGCACTGTGCGCATGCACCTCGGTGCGTCCGTCGTACGTGCAGAAATTGAGGTGTTTCGTTTTGGAGCCGTGACTTCTTTGCTTCTGGTGTTTGTGAAGCGCGTTGTAGGAGCCTCCGTTTATTGTTTTTATCAATGCTGTCTCGTTTTTGTTTCTCTGTTACTGAATTACCATTATGTGATTCAAACATGCCACACAGACTGCTGGCCCAGTGGATTAGAGCAAGTTTAGTTTACAGGTTGTGTTGTTTGGGCGCCACCTACTGACTCTGGGAAGCCGCTGCGTTTGACTCTAGGGCGCCATGGCGCAGTGCGCGCGCTTCTGGTGTTTGTGAAGCGCGTTGTAGGAGCCTCCGTTTATTGTTTTTATCCATGCTGTCTCGTTTTTGTTTCTCTGTTACTGAATTACCATTATGTGATTCAAACATGCCACACAGACTGCTGGCCCAGTGGATTAGAGCAAGTTTAGTTTACAGGTTGTGTTGTTTGGGCGCAACCTACTGACTCTGGGAAGCCGCTGCGTTTGACTCTAGGGCGCCATGGCGCAGTGCGCGCGCTTCTGGTGTTTGTGAAGCGCGTTGTAGGAGCCTCCGTTTATTGTTTTTATCCATGCGGTCTCGTTGTTTCTCTGTTACTGAATTACCGATATGTGATTCAAACATGACACACAGACTGCTGGCACAGTGGATTAGAGCAAGTTTAGTTTACAGGTTGTGTTGTTTGGGCGCCACCTACTGACTCTGGGAAGCCGCTGCGTTTGACTCTGAAGCGCCGCAGTGCAGTGCGCATGCGCTTCGGTGCGTCTGCCGTGCATAAATTAAACTGTCATTTAGTAATATAGATTTTTAGAAGTAGTATCCCAATTTCACAATTTTTTACATTTTTGCATTTCACTTCTTTTTTTGCCAATAATAATTTGCCCACCTATGATTTAAAGGCTGGTTGTTTGATCTTGGGGGAAAATGAAGTGCTGATTGGTGTGGTCCTGCTGTGTTAGCAGACATATCCACACTCAAAAAGTGTAGGCCATCTGACTTGGCATGCTGAGTTGACTGACTTTAAGGGAATGGAATTCACAGAGCTGCAGTGGTTTGAGGACACTAAAGATGGTGTCTGCATCTACAACAAACAACAACAACATTTATTTATATAGCACATTTTCATACAAATAATGTAGCTCAAAGTGCTTTACATGAAGAAGAAGGAGAAAAAAGACAAAGTAAGAATTAAAATAAGAGAACACTAATTAACATAGAATAAAAGTAAGGTCCGATGGCTCCTCACCTGTGGAATGCTGCACAAAAAGCTATTAGAAACACCTCACTCTGGAATTTTGTTTTAATGTTGTCCTCTCTTACTCATGTGTGAACCATTTTATATTCTATTTTTACTGAAGCTTTATAGCACTTTGGGTTTGTTAAGAGTATATTAAAAATTTAAAATAATATTAAGTAACAAAGCATACTTATTTCACAAGAAGTACACAAGGATAAAATATATTACTAACTGGGAGGATACAACAGCAAAACTTTAAGTCATTCGAGACAAAATGATTTAGCTTTCTCACAGTTATTACATTAAGTACAAAATCGGATTTGTGTCTTGTCACTGAAACCTGACTTGGTACATGTGATACTTTTCCCCTAGCTGTGGCATCAACAGATGGATACACATTCCTTCAGAAATCTAGAAATACCGTTCAAGGTGGCGGCCTTGGAATAATTCATTGAGACAAAATGCAAATTGCTTTGACAAATTTAGGGAAATTCACATACATTGAGGTGTTCATTTTAAATATTAAAACAGATTCCAGAATAATTGTAGCATCAGGGCCATATTCATTGTTCATGACTGAATCTGACAACCTTTTATCTTATTTGGGTATGAATTACAATTGTGTAAAGTTGATGGGGGATTTTAATGCACACAATGATGTGGGAACTGTCACTTTTTTAACAAATGTTTTACTTATTTCTTAAATTCAGTAGGATTTTCTCATATTGTCAGTAGTCCAACTCGTAATCATAACCACACATTAGATTTAATTATAACTAACTTGTAACTTGTAATCTGAATAAGGGGCCTAAGCTACCTTGAAAGCTTGCATATTGTAATCTGTTCAACTAACCAATAAAAGCTGTCATTTTTCCTGACTTCTTAAAAAATTCAGATTCGCTAACATCAAATTATAATATGACCTTGAAAGATGCTTTGGACGCAGTTGCTCCTCTTAAACCAGAAGTAATCATAGCACTTAGAAACCCACCCTGGGTTAATGAGAGTACCCAAGCTTTTAAATTAGTGTCAAAAACTTGAGCATAGATGGAGAACAACAAAGCTGCATGTCTTTTCAAATTGCATGGATAGAGAGTGTTAAATATAAATAAAGTTCTTTACAAAGCTCAAAGTTTTGATTTTAATTTCTAAAATAAAACCTACTACTTGTTCCCTAGACCCAGTGCCGACAGAACTAGTAAAAAGTGCAATGGACGCTCTTGTAGCACTTATTCTTAGCATTATCAATAGGTCATTATTGCATTACGCAGTATCTGATGCACTTAAAAAAGTCAGACCTAGACCCACATACTGTATACTTAATAATTACAGACCCATTTCAGTTTTACCACATGTTCTCTAAAATACTTGAAAAAGTAATCAGATTCAATCTCACTGTATGCATCATAATTTATTTGAGAAATTTAAGTCTGGATTATGCATCGGTCATATTACAGAAACAGCACTAACGTGTTGTAAACAACTTTCTGATATCCTTTGATGAAGGAAATTTAACTGTAATTACGTTGTTTGGTCAGTGCTGTCAAATGCAGCACTTAAGTCTTTCTTTTTTACTACACATACTGGAAAATGACATTGGGCTTATAGGCAATGTCCTTGCCTGGTTTAGTTCTTATTTATCAAATCAATTCCAGTATGTACAAAAATGTGCTAACAGTACTCCATTATACATAGAAGTGAGACACCCACAGGGTTCTGTACTGGGACCTTTACTGTTTTCACTTTATATGCTTCTCCTGGGATCCATCATTATAAAACAATGTTAAGTTTCACTCATACGCAGATGACACCCAATTATATCTCTCTTTTAGATCAAATGACATTTCTACAATGTAATTAATTAGATGTATTAGTAGTGCTGGGCGGTATACTGGTTCATACCGAAAACTTTTTTATTTTTGTTATGAAATGGATTTTTCTTATACCGCAACACTGGTTTAAATTGCCTAAACGACGTTCGGAACGTGGCACAGCAGGAAACTGTTCAAGTGGGCACCTTTTCACTGCTACACCGCTAATCACAGAGGTGTTGCGCAGGGGCTCTTTTTCACTGCTACACCGCTAAATAGACAGTGGTAGTGTAGGTATTGCGCGGTGAAAATGGAGAGAGAACATTCCGAAACTAAAGCTGTAGCTGATGATAAAGTTGAACATGATGACACAGAAGAACTTTTGCCGCAAAAAAGGAGTCACGGCCGTTGCCTGGAGATACTTTGGTTTTAAAAGGTCGGATATGGACCATTATGTTCAAATGTGTAAATACTGTTTCTATACTACAGGATAATACTGCAAGCCAAGTTGTACTTGTTTTATTTTTTTTCAATACAGTGTAATGTACATGGGTACTGTGTAATAATGTGACACGTTGACTTTATTCTCGACGCTTATGACGAGAATAAAGTCGACATGTTGACTTTATTCTCGCCGTTTATGTCAAGATTAAAGTCAACATGTTGACTTTATTCTCATAATTTGTTATTAAAGTAGAACATCGTAAAGTAAACTTCATCGTAAAATGAATATTTAATTTACTAGATATTCTCAAACCCATCATAAGTTATATAACACATTAAATGCTTTGTGTTAAGCGTTCTCCGAGCCATGTTAAATCGGTACGTGCTACTTAAACTGACTTCCTCTTGTACTGAGGAGGCGCCCGCAGCGATCGCCACACAGAGTACATTCACTTCATGATATTCCTGCTCTCTGAACATTTAGAATGCTAAGATAAATACTTGCTATAATTTTCATGATGAAATGCATTAAAGCATGTATTAATCATGTGGGGGCACGGCGGTGTGGAGGTTGCACTGTTGTCTTGCAGCAAGTGTGTCTCGGGTGTACCCTGCCTAGAATTTGCATGTTTTTCTAATGGATTTACTTGGCGTGCTTCAGTTTCCTTTCAAAGTCATGTAGGATGTGGGGTCTTACTATGCTATATTGACCCTGCTAGTGTATGTTTTGCTCGTATTCACCCTGCGATGTACTGGCAGCTCGTTCAGGATTTGCTCCTGCCTCGCACACAATGCTTGCTGGGATGGGCGCAACCCTGAATGGATAGCATAATTAAAAATATCTTTGTTATACATGTTTAAAGTTCTGAACACTCCATGGTCTAAGTTTATAACTAGTTTTAATTTCACAAAGACGTTTATCGTGTGGTGATTGGTTATGTGGAGAAAGAAAAAGGAAGAATAGGAACTGGGGGTTTGGTACGTCAGACAGACAGACAGCACGTGTGCAATAAAGAAAGCCCGCTCAGAAGAACATCCATTGAATTCTGTGTTCATGTCTCCGACCACCAGATCACAAACCCAACATTTACACAATATTTAAGTTAAACCTTTGCGATACCCGTTCATACACCCAGTTTTTTGGAGCCTCGTCACACCTGCCATAAAGTTCTCTACACTGAGCATACACCTGGGGACCTCTTACTGCGAGGGAGCAGCACTACCGCCTCACTACCGTGCATGTTTAATACCTGCTTTAATGCATTTCATCATGAAAATGATATCAAGTATTTATCTTAGCATTCTAAATTTTCAGAGAGAAGGAATATCATGAAGTGAATGGATTCTGTGTGGTCACTGCTGCCAGCGCCACCTCTTAGTGCGGAGGAAGTCAGTTTAAGAAGTGTAGTGATTAACAACCGGGTCGGGGAACACTTAACACAAAGCATTCAATGTGCTGCATTAACTTATGAGGGGTTTCAGAAAATCTAGTAAATTAAACATTGATTTTAGGATGAAGTTTTGTTTACAATATTCTACTTTAATTATAAAATAAACTATGAGAATAAAGTGTAAATGTCGACTTTAATCTCGACATAAGCGTCAAAATTAAAGTGGAAATGTCGAGAATAAAGTCAACATGTCGACTTTATTCGACATATAGTTTGTTTTTTTCTTCCGTGTCCATATTTTTTTTTCTTCACCATGGCCCTAATACGATTCCGTAGGGCTATACCACAAATAGCATTACAAATGCAAGTTGCAGTTTTATTATTTATGTATATAGCTTAGCTTGAAGCAAGGTCCATATTAATGCAGTTTGCCTAAATGATGGTTCAGTTGGTAAAGATGTCATCACCAAGTTCCACTTGTTTTATTTTATTTTAATTTGGTAAATACTGTGTAATGCACCTGGGCTTGAAGTCTTGAAGTAATAGTGCAACTATCAGTAAAACAGTAATCCCTCGCTATATTGCGCTTCGCCTTTCGCGGCTTCACTCTATCGCGGATTTTATATGTAAGCATATTTAAATATATATCGCAGATTTTTTGCTGGTTCACGGATTTCTGCGGACAATGGGTCTTTTAATTTCTGGTACATGCTTCCTCAGTTGGTTTGCCCAGTTGATTTCATACAAGGGACGCTATTGGCAGATGGCTGAGAAGCTACCCAACTTACTTTTCTCTCTCTCGCGCTGACATTCTCTGATCCTGACGTAGGGGGATTGAGCAGGGGAGCTGTTCGCACACCTAGACAATACGCTCGTCTAAAAATGCTGAAAGATTATCTTCACGTTGCTCCCTTCTGTGCAGCTGCTTCGTGAAGCGACATGCTGCACGGTGCTTCGCATACTTAAAAGCACGAAGGGCACGTATTGATTTTTGATTGATTGTTTTTATCTCTCTCTCTTTCTCTGCTACTGACGGAGGGGGTGTGAGCTGCCGCCTTCAACAGCTTTGTGTCGCGGTGCTTCGCATACTTAAAAGCCAAACAGCCCTATTGATTTGTTTGCTTCTCTCTCTGACATTATCTGCTCCTGACGCGCACTCCTTCGAAGAGGAAGATATGTTTGCATTCTTTTAATTGAGAGACGGAACTGTCATCTCTGTTTTGTCATGGAGCACAGTTTAAACTTTTGAAAAAGAGACAAATGTTTGTGTGCAGTGTTTGAATAACGTTCCTGTCTCTCTACAACTTCCTGTGTTTCTGTGCAAATCTGTGACCCAAGCATGACAATATAAAAATAACCATATAAACATATGGTTTCTACTTCGCGGATTTTCACCTTTTGCGGGGGGTTCTGGAACGCAACCCCCACGATGGAGGGATTACTGTAATACTATTATTTATTAGTTTAAATATTATGCAGTTTGATGATGGTAAAGTTGTTTAATAAGTTACTTTAACGTGTCAGTGGACAGAGATGGTTAACATTAACAGAAAGCGTAGTTGGTTTACAAAAACTATTTACTATTTATTCCTTTTCTAAGACATGTTCAGTGCAATACAACTTTTGACAAGCATCTCTGGATATTTTACTAAGTCTAAATGCCTCTTTGGATGGTTGAAAATATGTTGTCAAAATTATAGTTTTAAGTTGTTTGCAAAATTTGTTCAATAAAAAGGTTCTATATTTTGACTGTATCTGTCATGCAGTGTGATTCCTTCTCTTCATTAGTGCCACCCCCTTGAAAAATATCACTTTATGGGGCCATGCAAACCTGTATTAATACTTGTGTGCAATGTACAATTCTCATGACAGTGGAATAGGTTATTCTTAGCCAGTCTACTGCAGTAATTGCAGTGGAAAATGTGGTTAACATCCACTCATGTATGGGAAAAAAATACCGTCGAATACCGTGAAACCATGATAATTTAGAAAAATACCGTGATATAGAATTTTGGTCATACTGCCCACCCCTATGTATTAGTGAGTTAAAAGAGTAAATGGATGAGAAGTACTTGTGTTTGAACACAGATAAAACAGAGATGTTAATTATTGAAGGGAATGATGCTGATGACAACAATATTTTGTCATTATTTAACTCAGCTGGAATCACCAATAGTTTTACTGAATCAGCCAGCAATCTAGGTTTTACCTTTAAAACTAGACTGTTATTTAAAGCACATATTATGTAACTATCCAAAAAATGCTTTCTACATCTTAAGAATGCAGAGAAATGAAGGTGTTTTCTAAATATTCAGGATACTGACAAATTAATCCATGCATTTATTTCTAGTAGGACTGACTACTGCAATGCGACATTCGCTGGCTGTTCAAATTGTTCTTTATACAGCTTTCAGTTAATCCAAAGTGCTGCTGCAAGAATAATTACAAGAACAGGAAAATAAGAACACACAACTCCAGTTCTTAAATCTTTACACCAGCGTCCGGTTAAGTTTAGAGCAGATGTCAAAATCCTCCTTTAAATATATAAAGCCTTAAATGGCCAAGGTCCTTCTTACTTATCATTACTTACAAACCACAGAACACATTAAGATCAAGATTCCGGTCTGCTTATGATTCAAAAAATAAATAAAATAACAATGGGAGGTCGAGCTTTTAGTTACAGGGCCCCGAAACTGTGGAATGGTCTGCCTGCTACTATAAGAGGTACCCCCTTGAGTGTCCTTTAAAATCCCGGCTGAAAACTCACTACTTTAGTTTAGTATACCCTGAGTAGAGCTGCTAATTAGCTGTGAATACTGCATCTATGTTATTAGTCATAATTACTAAAATGTAAGTAATATGATATTTATAATCTGTTAGTAAAGCTAACCTATTCTGTTTCTCGTCTCAGTACTCACATGTGGCACTTGGAGCCACTGCTCTACTACCAAGTTGTTTGCCTGCCTATTTGACAAAGGAGCACTGAAATCATTGGGAAGTAGGGTTCCTTCATCAGATTGGCCAGCTCAGCACTTACTCAGATGTGGTATGGTCAGTAAGGGGGAAGCAGTTGTCAACCGATGTCTCCAGGACTCGTAACAAATCTGTATCCTTGTATATGTGTATCCCTGTATATAGCGAGTGATATAATCTACTCTTGCATTTTGCCTTGTAGTTTGTTCATTTTACTATTGTATTGTATTCCTGAGATGGCAATGACAGATTGACCATCTAGCTCTGTGAAGAGGATTTAATGTTCTATTTTGTGTATTATATTTACCCCATTTTTTTGGCACCCATTGCACACCCAGCCTACCTGGAAATCTCTCTCTCTGAACTGCATTTTTCAAGACTTCTACAATTATTTTTCCCTAAAAGATTTTTTTTTTCTTCTAAGGGAGTCAAAGCTATGGGGCTGTCAAAAAACAGAGCATGTTAAAGCCCATTGCAGAACTCTCTGTGTGATTTTTGGATATACAAGCAATAAATTGTTATTAGGAAGCTTAGTTCACCTGCTACTAGAGGTGGGCTGTATATGCCGGTACGACAGTGAATACCAATGTGACACTGTACTATGATCTGAATTTTACAGTATCATTGGTACCTGGATAAGGCAGGAAATGTTGAACCACTAATAATCTTTTCAAGACCATCAAAAGTTAAACGTACAGAAATTCTCTAAACGGGACAGGAAAAACAAAAATATTAATATATACCACACGACACTCATACTGCTCTATGAGTTGTGATATTCCCTTCTGGCCGTTGCATCATTGCATGAGATACAAGTGCAAAAATAAGAGATAAAAAACTTTTGAGTTTGAAGATTTCACGATCCTACTTAAACAGAAATCTATCATGAACACTGTTGTTTCAGCCCCTGCTTTTCTAAGCTTTTACAATAATTTAGTGCAGTGCCCTTTTTTTGCAGCAAACTTCCTGCTGCATAAACAAAGAGCAGCAAGTCGAGGCTTATTTTAGCAGTGCGGACTCTTCTGTATAGCAGAGCACGAGAGGCAATTGGAATATTATCCTTTATGTTAAAGAAAAAGTGGAGTAATAAACTCAACTGAGAAAAAGAAATCAGGAGTTATTTTCCTGTGCAGTTAGACAAACCGCAAGAAAAACTACTTTAATGAATTCTGAAAATTTTAGTTTCAATTTGGACTGTGTGCTTGTTTTAAGTGCATCAGCATACATTTTTAACCGGAAAACAAATGCTGCTTCGTAAACAATAGGCTTGTTAGTTTAACATTAAATGTATCTTTTACTTATTAACCTGTTAAGCATGTTAGTCTTGTGTCTTCTTGATAAACAACTTGTGAACATTTAATACATTTGCGGCTTTTTTTTTTTTTTTTTTTTTTTTTAAAGATTTGTACTGTGTTTATTATTTGTTGCTGTGTGTCAAACAGCACAAGATTTGGTAAGAAACAAGTACTACATAATTAAAATATTAATCCAAATTTAAAACAACACATCAAGAATTAGGAATGTCTAGGTGATACACTGAAGAAATATAGTAAATGTGCATTTTAACAGCAAAAAACCTGTAGTGCAATTAATGATTTAAAATACTTCAAACCTATAAGTGCATGGATATTTGCATTTACCCGGTGTTTAATTTCCAATGTCAATCGATTGTGTGAAGTGTGTGTGTGCGCACATCTACATACTGTATATATGAGAGAAAGAGAGTAGAGGAAATATTACTTTTTTTTTTTAATTTAACTTTTGCATTAGATTAGATAGGTACATTACAGAAAAAAATTAAACCATATGACAGCTTGTAATTAATGAGAGGCATTTTATTTTCTTTTATGCCATATGTATTATGGATACATATTTTTATACATATTTTTTTCGTATTATTTTAAGGAAAGTTTATTTTAGTATTTTTATGTTCACAGAATAATAAGCCTAGAGGAATTAATTTTAAATTAATCTTAAACGAGCAGTTAACACTCGTGGTCTATAGTTTAAAATAAGACATGAGGCTTCTACAGTATTTGTCTGGTTATGCAGGAGCTTAGTGTAAACAATTTTTCAAAGGGATAAAGGAAAAAAATCTGAATCTGTATCAGAATCAGACAATCAAGTAACATGAAATTTGTGGTCGGTATCGGCCTTAAAATCCTCATCAAAACATCCCTACAAGGTGCCTCAGTAAAAGCAAATCGTTTTACAAACATGTCCAGTGGGAACCCCACCTCCCATATACTAATTACCAACATATAATGTCTTTAGAAATGGGAACAATAAGGCCAGTTAATTTCATGTTGCTGGAATGTACAAGAAATGGAAGATACTAGCATCAATAGCAAATGCAAACATTGCAGTAAACAATCACTAACATGACATAACATGAAATTACTTATTCTACTGTCATGTGTGACCCCTTACCAGAATCTACAAGCCAGTGTCAGGGCTCGCAAAATCAGCAGCCCAATGTCCCAGGGCTATTAACTTTTCCCACTGGGTTACCAAAATGTAACACCACCCTGCCTGACAGGTTACCTGAAATTATAATCAGGAGTGAAATCAAATTCCCTCCTTTATTGGCTTTGTCCTCTCTGATGACTTGCTAGAAAAAAAGCAACCATGGAACCAACATGTTTTTAATCATAATGATTTTTCTGCAAAGATGAGTACGGCTGTGCCTCTGTGTAATGAGTTTACTTCGCCTCTATTCTCCCTTTCAAACGATGTTTGGTAAACACAATTGGTGCATTGCTGCCACCCTCTGTAAAGGAGTGTAGTTCTCACTTCATATATTTACTGTTTCTAAGTGATTAGTGTCTCACGGAGCTAAAGAGACATGGTCAAAGAAAAAAGTCCTTTACAGTTTTGCGTTCACAGTGAAAGACAATGACAGCGTGTGATACTGTGGAACTCAACTCACAAAAAGCCAAAGACCTGCTAGAAGAAGTGAGAGCAGAGACAAAGGCGCCCTTGGTGCAGAGTTTCAGAAGATTATTCACAATAAAGTACATGGACAGCAGATTTAAAAATCTGCCCGAAAAGCCTCTCTCTTTTGTTTCAATTTTTTTTTAATCCTTCCACTCTTCGCCGCCCCAGAGACGAACTGGAAAATTAAGGGGATGAACAGGTGGATTATCCTGCCACATCTTTTGCCAGCTTGCTACATGAAAAATTACACAAGAATGGACAAATCTAAAAATGTGGCTTTTACAGTACCAGGGTATTATGTTAGATTGCTTGTACAGAGATCTTCTCACCAAGAATCCAGAACACCTTTCTCATATCTTTATAATGGTAAAATTAATACTGACTTTTTGTTCTTCTACAGCCATCTGTGAAACAGGATTTTCCTGCATGAACCGAGTGAAAACGTCGTGCCATATCTCTTCACAGGTAGCACTTTGAGCTACTTTTTTTGTATGAAAATGTGCTATATAAATAAATGTTGTTGTTGTTGCTCAGTCTGAAACACTGAATAACCTCATGAATCTCTCCATAAAAGGGGAATCGTTTGAACTTTTTGCCCTGATGAGGCAATTAGTTCCTGGATGTATTCTGTAGGATCAAAACAGCAGAGAAGTGGAGACTAATGCACAGAAGCCTAGGGAGGAAGCTGACAAAGCTACACCCTCAACGTTGATTGGCACTCTCTCATCTGTTGAGATCCAAGATTCAGAATCTGACCGAGTCTGATTCCTATTTAAATTAATTGTATTGTTCATACAAGATTCAGTTGTTAGAACCAAATGCATACTTTTGTTGATTAATGTTGATGATTGTTGAATAATTTATGTATGAATGTTGGTATTTTTATTTGGAAAATAAATGTTTTTGATTTATTTTTCGACTATTTTTTATCTATCTACATTAAAAAATTGTGTTTTTTTTATTCAGGCTAGTAAAATTCTTTTCGACTAACAAAATCTGAAGGAGTGCCTGACCAAAAGGCTATTGGGAATTCTGAAATTTTGTGAACCCTGAATGTTATTCTGCTAATGATTCACAATGAAATGCCTCTCTTGATCGTCACTTTCTTACTGCCTCCATTTAATTGAAGCCTCATATCCTGCTCCCCTCATTCAATCTTTCATCTCACGCTTTCTTTTACTATGCTACCTCAAATTAGGATCAGGCTTAAAATGCTAGGGCAGTTGAAAAAAAATTATATCTGCACTGAATTCAGTTATGGATGTTTGAATTGATGGAATCACGTAAGGGTTGCAATTGTAATTACTTAAAATTATATTGTCAAAAATAGAATTATTCTAAAGTAAAGTGATTGACATGCTTTTGCATCTGCATAAACTCAAACTGGAAAGTACAATTTTGTTTTCTTGAAACATGCACAGTACTACAGCAGAGTGCAAGTCAATGCATGAACAGAGCACTTGTACACTGCAGGTTTAAGTGTACCGTTCAACTCTCCAAGCATCAGTCTTATGCTCTCGTTACTACACCTGCTCGCTTGCTTACCTTACCTTCAATAATGCAGAAAATATTGAACAGAGTAAATCCTTCTGTTGGCCAGAACAGCAAACAATGTTTATTTTGGACAGCAGCCTAAAAATAAAGCTAAAATTAATAAATTGGATTGTGGTTTCTACTTATGTTCTATATTTATCTTTTAAAAATAGTTATTCTGTAGACCAGCCTTTAAAGGGAAATAGTTATATTCATAACCTAACAGTTGTATGTAAAATAAATGTATAATATGTGTCATTGCTACAAGTTGCAGTAAATTATTTTTAACATGTGATAATTTTTGTCACAATTTCAACTTCTAAAAGGCATTTAGCATGAAGAGAAATGTGGTCATGTTCCACAGGGCAGCACTAAAGCCAGAAACTGGTAACAGTATGGAATTTCTAGTGAAGAACTTACTGAGAACATACCGGTAAACTTTAAATGATTAAAAAAAAAAAAAAAAAACCTTTAAAAGTTCAATTTCTAAAACACAAAGTGAGAAAATTTTAAGTTGTACTTTTCAGGAGCAATTTAGAATTAACAGTTTTGCATGCATTATAGTTAGCAAAACTATTTTAATAAGGGATCTTTTGCTCTTTTTGTAATCAAGAAAAATGTGTAGCTGTAATTATTTAGATTTTTATAACATCCCAAAGACTTAAACAAATTGTGAAAAAAATGTATGATTCAAGTTTATACTGTTCCAACTCAGGTTTACCCCAAAAGCATTTACACAATAAATAAAATATTTTCAGCTGCAGTATCTCATCATGATTATTTCTGTAAGTTTATTAACTTTAAAGAGCTTATTTATTTATTTTGATATTGTGATTAAGTATGGTCAAGATTGTGGAAAATATTGTGATCACTGTTTGAGGTCATATTGCCCACCCCTACCTGCTAGTCAAAAATACAAAATCAAATGAAAATAAAATGGCCAGTGTTGCAATTTACCCCGTAACAGATACACTAACATTTAATAATTCACACATCAACACATAAAGAATATAAAGGCTGCTGTTTTATTCCTGCTTGCAATGTTTAAGTAGCAGAGAACACATGAAATGGAAGGATGAGGCCTTACAGTATTGTGTGCACACATACCTAGCTTGTTCCTTTGCTGTAATATTTTTTTTATCTTTAGATGCTGCACTGCTTGAACTGTCATCCTGGGAAAAACCATTTGCAAACAGCAAAGCTAACCCCACCTTCTCTGAACACTTCCTTCTCTAATTCTCACTCTATTTTTTCATGTTCATCACTGCCATGTTCAGAGTTGACATAAACATGCTTAAAAAGTCAGGTGGAGACTTTACAGATTTTATTTAATATTCAGAAGAAGTGGAAAATCAAAGTGCTAAACACTGAGCGATTGACTTTCACATTATGATTTTTATGTAGTATCAAATTAAAAATTTAAAATATATAGCCCAGGAATAAGGAAAATATTGCAACATAGGAAACTTTATTACATCTGCAACATAGTGGGCAATATGCAATATTATTTTCATCATCATCAACCATGCTAATGAAGCACATTATTTAACACTAGCTGTACTGCCTGTCTAAGGTGGGTTGAAATCTAAGTAATCAACATAGATCTCAGCATTAACATTTGCAGTACACCATCAATTGGAATGTATTTTGTAATGTATGTAGTAATTATATTATATTTGCCATTATAACAAGGCACATCACAACCATTTGTAGTAATAAAATGCATTACTACAAATGTTTGTGATGCGCTCTCTGTTGCAATGACAGAGATAAAGCAAATGGACAGAAACTTGTTTTATTAAAGTGGATTAGCCAGCATAAACCATCACTATAAAGATAGTAATCATCATTCACTACAAGCAGACATGTGGGACTATCATGTTTTTGCATTACTATTGCTCTTCTGAAACTCAAACGATACTGTTGCCAGTGATGCTTTTTTGAGGGACACTGCAGCCAAGTTCAAAAACTTGGCAGTACATTAGAGGTATTTTATCAGCATGCATTGCTATTTTGAACCAACCTAACCTCCGTTCTCAGACTGTTTAATACTGGCACTGGTATACTGCCCTGCATGTTTGCATCATGTTTTACTATAGCTGGTCATACTACAAAGCATTCCATTTTCCAAATGAGAACTTTTAGGCAGTTATATTGTATTCTTGATTCAAAAATGCATGGAAGAGGAACGGTCTCTGCAATAATAATAAACAAAAACATTTCCATCGTAGGTTTTCTTCATTAAGATTTTCTTTAAAAAATGTGACATGTCGAATCGTGAACCCAGTATAATGAATCAAATCGAATCATAAACAGAGTGAATTGTTACATCACTATGGAAAAGATGAAGTGTGAGCGCGAGCACATAGTACCAAAAATAAAATGTGGAAAAGGTCAACCCCCTCCCTACCAACATTTAACAATAACCACCTTTACACTCGGTGCCATAGCAACAGGAAAATGCAGCTTATCCCCAAACTATATAACTACCCAGTTCCAAAAAGCAATATGAATATATAAAAAGATACAGGAAAGTTTTACTTACTGTTAAAATGCATTGGTGTATCATGTTTGGCATATGAAATTGCAGACAATGAAAATATCAAAACCAAAACTGCACATGAATCATGTTCAAATAAATGTTAAGAAATTGCAGAAGATGAAAATGTCAAAACCAAAACTGCAAATGAATGCAAATGCTAAACTTTCTATACGCATTTACACACATTCTAGTTGTGCAAAGTCATTCATCGTCAATGACATTTTAAAGAAACCGTCAAAGCACAATGCACACCTTTAAAATGACGTGTAGAAAACCTCTGAATTATCAGAGTAATGTCATGTTAACATTTTCTTTTTTTTCTTCTTTTTTTTTTTTATAGCTATTTCTGAGGAATAAGGAACTAGATCTCATCTGGAATATATGAAAAGGTGCATATAAACATAAAAATGACAATCAACTACGTAAAAAGTACTATTTAATATAAAATTAAATATATTTTAGTTAATAACACTGTATAACACAAATTTACTTGCTCTGACTACAGTGATCCCTCACTACATCGCGCTTCACTCTATCGCGGATTTTATATGTAAGCATATTTAAATATATATCGCGGATTTTTTGCTGGTTCGCGGATTTCTGAGGACAATGGGTCTTTTAATTTCTGGTACATGCTTCCTCAGTTGGTTTGCCCAGTTGATTACATACAAGGGACGCTATTGGCAGATGGCTGAGAAGCTACCCAACTTACTTTTGTTTCTCTCTCTCTCGAGCTGACTTTCTCTGATCCTGACGTAGGGGGTGCTTAGCATACTTAAAAGCTCAAAGGGCACGTATTGATTTTTGACTGTATGTTTTCCTCTGTCTCTCTCTCTCTCTCTGCTCCTGACGGAGGGGGTGTGAACTGCCGCCTTCAGCAGCTTTGTACCGGCGGTGCTTCGCATACTTAAAAGCCAAACAGCCCTATTGATTTGTTTGGTTTTCTCTCACTTTCTGACATTCAGTGCTCCTAACGCGCACTCCTTTGAAAAGGAAGGTATGTTTGCATTCTTTTAATTGTGAGACAGAACTGTCATCTCTGTCTTGTCATGGAGCACAGTTTAAACTTTTGAAAAAGAGACAAATGTTTGTTTGCAGTGTTTGAATAACGTTCCTGTCTCTCTACAACCTCCTGTGTTTCTGCGCAAATCTGTGACCCAAGCATGACAATATAAAAATAACCATATAAACATATGGTTTCTACTTCGCGGATATTCTTATTTCGCGGGTGGCTCTGGAACGCAACCCCCGCGATGGAGGAGGGATTACTGTATTATCATTTAACTGCAGGCTCTCTGAACATGAGCTGCACTTCCTTCTGTTTATCAAAATGAACCAAAATCAAACACAATGCAGATGTGACTTTGGGAAGAAGTCTTCAAACAAATGAAAAAAGTAAACCAAGTAAAAGAAAAGATTCTGCAGAAAAGCAGCACTCCCGTTACAAAGGAGTACCGTTCAACATGGAAGTAACGTAGTACTTCACTTAAATTCCTCATACAACACAATGAATCTGTACAGGCAGTATGCTCCACAAACACTACAAATTTATTAAAATTATATACAAGTCTCTTTTCTTAGAAAAAGCATTTTCATATTCTTATACTGGATTGTTACTAAATTCTGTTTCGACTTAACATATGATCAGAAGAAAACTAGACTGCTTGTCAAATGTGCTTTGAGATAACAGTTTTTCAGTTCCTTGAAAATGAAATTCAAGCCCTTCCCAGAATGCTTGACTCTTTTAAATGTACAGACCACCACATTCCAACAGTGGTTTAATCTCCTTAGTGTTAGACCCAAGCGCCACTCTGGCTGTAAAACCAGTGCTAAAAGCATTAGTCCCGAGTATCGCTCGGGCAACAGCATAGATGCATCTCCTGTAAGACAAGTGGATTACTCGGGCAACAGTATAGGCGTGTCTTGCCTTAAAGAGTCAGGCTCCAGGGTTACCCAGACAACGGTGTAGACACGACTTCTCCTAGCCTCATAATGGCATCTTGTAAGAAACGCCTCTCATCAGCAATGATGACAAGGTGAATCTGTCTTCAAGCAGTGAAACTGAAACGATCAGTGAAACAAAATGTGATTCTGGTAAATCTGAAAGTGACGCTCACATCATTCGCACATGTGCAGTGTGCTGTTCATATTATTATTTTCATTATATTTCTACACTTCTGACTTTGTACTTTTAGCGTTTTGCACGTTTTACAGTAGAATGATGTGATTTAATAAACATGCGATTTTTCAAGCCAAAAAATGCAACGCTTTTTACACACTAAGGATGTTAATTTAAAAAAACAAAAAAAAATCAATAATGAATACCTGAGCAGCTGCCAGTGAAGGCTGTGTAGTCACATGTGGCATATATTAAGGATAAGGTGCACTTTGCATTTCACCAATTGATAAAGGGTTCAGATCAGTTATTACTCGATTCTCATTGTAAAGTTATTAAAGCCAGATATTGGGCTACTACATCTCTACATTTAGAGAAGTACAAATTACATTTACATCCCCTTAAAACACAGTTTTATTATAGATCCATTCCCAAAGGAGAGTTCCATTAGATATATGTGTAAGGGAAATGTAAAAACTGCCAGCATTTGCAAATTATGGGGCTGTACATAAAACATACCAAGTCACATGACAATGAGGGGCAAGTAGTAAAGTAATGTCTAACTACACAGCCAGCCAAACTTACCAGGCTACAAATTTAGGATTTTCCAAATAAATATTAATTAAACCTAATACCAAGTATGTTAACTGCTTAAGAAGACTGATAATGTGTCTGGTTGTGAAGAGTTGTGCAAACCTTCCAATAATGCTTTATGAAACACTTCCAAACATAATCCAAACTAACTTGGCTGCAACGACAAATTATAAAAATGACGTTTTACAATAGTCTTGAAAAACTTAAACAACTGTTGATACATTAACAATTCTCTATAAAATGTGAATTTCACATCCTTCAGCTTTCAACGTCCATATAATGCAACTATTATATCTGCTGTTCTGCTGATTTCCTAGCCGTTAAAAAACAGTTACCTGTTCTGCTCCAGTTTATATAATAAAGGGGGATCTGACTGGAAAGCAATTAAAATCAAAAACATTCATTGCTTTGCTTGCTTGCTTGCTTCCACCCATTAATAATCTTTGAAGCACCAATTCCTTTGAGTACAGAAGAAAGTCTGTCTGGACATTTTATATCGTCTCAGCTTTGCAAATCTGAAGCTGGTCAGTCAAATTATGAGAAGACCTCCTGCACACAGCCCTGTTTAGGTGAAACCACAGGTTTTTACTATATACAATAAATATTGATTTATATATTGCTGAAATAGTAAGAGAAAGATAAATAAACATTAAATAAACCACACTTTGGTTCTAACTAACTTTGCAGTGTACAACTAGCTTACCATGCATTTCACAAATATGCATGCTGATACAGTTCACAATTAATATAAAAACTACAAATGCAGTCTCCTTGTCCAAAATTCTGTAGGTAAGCAAGCAAAAAGGAATCTGCTAAAAGAGGGAATTAAAGTTCTGGTTGTCTCAATGCTTCTTCTACGGAAGAAACCAAAACTGTAATGTGCTTAATATAACACAGTAGATTAACCAGACATTCGTAGAATCCAAGCCAAATCTGAAAATATGAGTTATACCTCCCTCTCACATGACCTCTACAAGGTAAAAAGAAGGAAGTTAAAGCAAGGAAAGGGAGACTATCAATGGAGGATGCAGAGCGCAGAACTGTCTCAAAGTGCTCTCTGGGCACTATATTTTGAGAAAAGTCTTCTCTAGCTAACTGGACACAGAAAGTTGAGAATTACCTGCAAGGCAGGTATTACCTCAATAAACGTGTACACTAAAAAGGAGAACCACCAAAGAAATACAGGACAAATAATCATTAATATTTGACTTAAATCTTTAAAAGATGCTCTTATTTACTGCTAAGCAGAGTACCCTCTATGTACAGTACATTTATAGTGGCTGAATTAGTGGCAGTGCATCTTCCTATAACAAGACTTCTTTGTTGCCTTCTCTGTTTCTTCATACTTTTGGATGTCTTTCTAATGTAACCTGACAATTAAGTGTGTGTTTCTTTAACACTCTGACAGGCATCTACCACCAACATAAAAAGTGCAACTTCAGGTAATCTCTCTAAATACTGTACACCAAGCAAATTTTACTTTTCTGTAACCAAGCTGACAGACATGGTTCTTGCAGTCCATGCCTCTTGTTGTCCTTCTCAATGGAGACTATACCCAGCACCATGCAAAGAAGATGCAGTAACAGTGATACTACTTTTTTCTCAAAAACTTTGAAACACTTGCTTTAAAATGTTAGTATTAAAAGAAAACTCCTCAACCTCCACCAATTTTTCTTCTCTTGATAAAATATAGTTTATCATATCTGCTGTTTAACATGGCTATTAGTTAATTTTTACCTAGAGTGCCAGTAATTCTGGCACATTAAAACAAAGTTAATTTTTGGGAAATTAAACGTTTCTAGTAAATATGTTCATACTAATTAAAGTCAAAGTTGACACCTAAAAGAAAGGAAAAACACTGCTGCAAATACAAAAAAAATCTTTAAACGCATGTTATATACAATTTGAACATACTAGTATTGCATACCAGTATTTCTTTTAACACAAGCTATTCATTTGCTACAATTTCAACATTTTAAGTATGTTTCTTACATTTTACATAATGATTTTTTGTTCTGCAGTTAAATATTAATTAAACCGTGCACTATTTTTATTTCTTATGCATACTAACAAAAACATGTTTCTTACAACTACTAGTAAGTGTCAGCCATTTCCATAATATCAATGCTAAAATCAGATACAAGTTTAGCATTAATAGTATGATAATACACAAAGTCTGCTTTCCTGAAGCTAGCAGATATTAGAAACAGGTACTGAAATTCTTAAGTTAAAACAAACCACCAACATATTTATGTTAAGGATCAAGGGGACTACAAGTTCATGGATTAACTCTTTTAGGGCTAATTTTTTTTTTGTTTCTTTTCTCCCAGGGCTGAATATTTTTCCAAAAACTAACATTTTTTAAAAAAGAACACAAAGCAATTGTTTTAACATATCAAATCAACAAAAAACATTTACTTTTGACAAATGTTACTGTCTTGCATGTTGTATGAGCCTGCATACTCTATGATTTCACATGCATATCACACACATTTTACACAGCAAAGTCTGATCTCGCTCAAAGCAGCCAATTTCAGTCATTGCCACATTGCACTCCTTACAATATGTGTTGCTTTGGTGCCTATTTTTCAATTGTCTGTTGCTGCACTTTCTCACATATATTGTTAGTGTGTACTGTAGAGAGACAAGTCACCCATTTGCCATCGTGCCATGCCACTGCCACCAAGTTTTCTGCCTGCATGAAAACCGTATTGTCACCTCTTTTCATCTTCTGAAACTTTATGAACTTTATGTATGGCATTATAGCCTGGCTCACCCCATGGGATTTGCTTCTGTTTATTACAGAAGTGAATAAAACTTTGCAGCAGCACGTACCTAAGCCACCAGGGGACAAAACACGTTTGGACCAATGCTCCCTGAAGTTATATCACCAGTTCTGTCCCATCTCTATTTGTAATGCCACAGCGCGCTTCATCTCTTCTTTCGTTGTGGGTTTCCACTTTGAAAAACGAGAATGCGATGCAAACACAGCCCGCGATTCAAAAAAAATCTCTGCCTACCTGTTTGTCTCGTCTGACAGTAGCTGAAAAGCAGCATCAGGAGAGAGCAGCCTGAAGTACAGCAGCTGGTGATCTGTCATGTCCAACAGCAAGCCATGCCATCTTGTAAACTCCGATAGCCAGATCGGCTCTCGATGGATCAATGTCTGTGTATTTATCCCATGCGAACCTTGCCGTAGATGCATCGGCTGCGCGAAGGCACTCAACTGGCAACAGATCTGCTGGCGCAGCATCGGCTGGTGTCTGATCAGCTGATGCCTGCTTCTCACTCTCTTTCTCGATCTCCTGATCACTGCCAATAAAATCCGATTCTGAAAAATCAAGAGTCCGACTCCGCGATAATGCGCAAAACATCGTCTGCCGAGTGTTTTCTTTTCTGCACTTGCTTCGCTCCCTTTTCACATGTCGATGCCATCTTGCCATTGTTTACATTTCGCAACTCACGCACACGCAAGGTTTAGTTGCAGAATCAACGAGTCTAGCAATCCTCCAAGCCCAGAGGGAATGCCTGTGACGTGACAGTGAGATTTGTCGCCATTAACAGCTGATTGTCGCCCCCTATCCCTGGATGTCGACTTTTCTCGACATTCTCCTTCAACCCCTCCTGTCGACAAAAGTCGACATCCGCCCTAAAAGAGTTAAGGACTGAAACCTAAACTCTGTTGTCAATCGATGACATGTTGGCACAGTGAATTAACACTACTGCCTTATATATACAGTGCCATAAATTCAAATGCTAATGCATTCTGTGCAAAATTTCAAAGATCACCCTATGCCTATGCAACTTCAAGCCCCCGAAGTGGATTACGCTTTGAGGTTATGCTAATTTACAATATATATTTTGAATATTGGGCTGGTGAAAATAAACAAGCCTTAGCTGTCACATTAAATATGATGTATACGGCTGCAATTGTTGGTGAAGAGACACCAAGCACTAACATGTTACATAAGGATATGCGCTACAATTACTACTGATATAAACATTATGAAATGCTACAAAATCAAGGAATAAAAATCAAATACCTTTACTCTAGCAATCTCAAGCATTTTCATTATGTCTTGTTTCAAATTCAACTGCAAGTTTAAATTTATTATCAAATGGGCAGAGTACATTCAAATTGTTGCACTCTACATTTTTGTACGAATAAACAACTTAAAACTAAAAGGGTAGCAAAAGCCTCCCCAGAATACAGAAATTACTGCTTTAAAAAGACACTCAAAAGGTAGAAAGTGCAAAACCAATATATTTCAAATACAGTATTGAGAATTCAAAATGGACACTACTTAAGGACACAATTAAAACACTGCAAAAAAAAAAAAGGATCTTTGTTACCAGATCCTGACTATTTCAACAGTTTCAATGAATATTTGCTAATCATATTAATCCACCAAAATAAAATAAAAAAAAAAAAAACTCCATACAGAGAAAATGTGTTTGCCTCAGATATTATCACAGTGACATTTAAAAATTGTGATATGAAAAATAAGATACCAAAAAAACAACAGATGAGAATTACTTGTGCATCGCAATCTAAAATTCAATGTTCTTGAATAGATAATTTTCTTTTCTGCCTTGCCATTATAACCAAAATGGTTAAAGGGCGAGTTAGCAGCACTGAGAGTACCACATGGTGGGGCGGAGAGAGGATGTGCAAGTAGGGGTAATGATTGGGCGAGCAGTGTGGGGGGGGGGGAGTGGTCAAGGCAGAATAATGCGGACACCATGGAAATTTTTTTTTTTAACAGAGAGATGTTACTAATCCCATGTACTTGGTAGTAATGGCAGAGAAAATGAATCTGTTGTTTTCATACAGAATGGAGGGGGGAAAAACTTTATGATATATATAATAGGAGCCAATAGTTGACCAACAATGTGCAATGGAAAATAAAGTGAAAACTGTTTATTTAAAAAAATTAATTCATGCTGCTTATGTTGCATAATCCACATCAATCATCCAATTGTAAGCTCAAGACATGCAAAGCATATGCTTTTTTGCTAAACTTTTGTTAAATACTGTACATACTCCCAAAATAATCACTGTGAATCATAAACCAGAAACTAAAGGCTCATGTGATTGACTTTTTGAACTGAAGATCCGCCTATCCCTTTAATTCTTTGGTCAAAGGTCCTGTAAATTCCATAATTTAGAAATAAGATACCTTTGAAATTCTGTGTGTACTGACTTGTGCAACAGTCCATCAACCCAATAGCTGACACAAGTGGCCGCCAAGGGCACCGTCATCTGAGGTGCCCCATTTAGGTAAATTAAAGGGCGTGCACCCCAGACACCAAGTGGGACTCACCCTCCTAGGGCTCCAAATGGGTCTCAACCATCACCCATTAAGTGTTTAACTAAACTGATTGTGTTAGCTCCTTTACTTGGTGTTAAGATAGCAAATCTTGCACACAGGCCTGCATAATATCTTGTGGTTTTCCATCTCCATTTGCAACAATGCCGAACTAATTCTAGATGCCACTCTGGCTGCCCTCTTTCTCAATTAAGTGTGCTAGTGAAGGCTCAGAAGCCGCTGAAATTGCCATATTAAAATCTGTGAATGGATGGAAACAAAGTTGCAACTCTAGCCATGGCAAAAAGGAGGCATATTCATAAGGCAGGCTGCAGTCGATAACATGAAAAAATGAGTACTGAAGTAACTTTAAAATTTTACTTATGATACTTATTGATATTTTGATACTTTTGACAATCATACAGGGTAGCACTATCAGCTGTGGATATTTTTCTTCTTATTTGAAAGAAGGTTACCCATTTTACCTTTGTATTTTTTAAATGCTTTCATTTTTGTTTTGTTTTTTAAGCAAATACCACATTTCAAACCTTACATGTGTTTCATTAATTGCCAAATTTTTTTTTTTTTTTTTTTTATATATAAACAGAGGGGGGACACTGCTGCATAATCACTGTTTAAAGTACTTTTGCCAATAATCTGTGTCTTGTGTATTCTTTTCTTTGTTACCTCTACAGAAAGTTTTGATTTTGTACTGTTTCATGTACAAAGATCTTTGAATCCACTCTTATTAGTATTCATTTACTTTAAAATTTTCTTATACATTGCACGTTTACCAAAACGAACTACCACAGGAGAATCACACATAATATGCTGTATGTTTATGTTTCACTAACATACAATTTATACAATCAGCAATTTATGTTACTCCAAAGTTAAATAAAAACAGGTAATTAAAGCAAAACCACAACTTTACAGTTTATATCAAGAATTTCTTAAAGACAATAATTCTGTAATAATGTTTGATGCCATACATTCAGGAACATTTGTCTTATGGTTTTTTAAGTATTGGCAGCTCTTATCTTCATCATTTAAGCTGAGAATGGACTGTTGTGTTGTTGAAATGCATAAATATGCATACATATACATAGTACAGTCAAAGTAAACTTAATTTTTATATTCCATAGTGGATGGCAACAGAGGTAATGCAAATGGCTGTGGTACACAGTTAGAAATGTTAGCCAAAGAGCAGTCTAGTGCTATTGTCACTAATTATTATTATTAAACCTAAAATCGATCTATATCTCTAATAGCTGACTGACTGATTCAGACTCTAAGAAAAACACTTTCACGTTTAGTTGAAAAGCTAAAATTTGGTAGAAATGTTTATCTACGATACTAGGCATCCGCCAAGAAAGGATATTTCAATATACCATTATTTAAGGATTTTAAAATAAATAAACTACAACAGAAAAACTAAATACCCCAAAATCTCAAAAACACTGACTGATTTGATTAAATCGTGGTGACATTAAAGAAAAAAGAAAATTTGCCTACAAGTATTTTTTGTTTGTTGATATTTGTCAATAATAATGCCATTAACAGTGGGCTATTTAAAGGCACCCAGTGTTTTTTCCAGACCACAGACAGCCTGCCAGTTGAACATCACCAGCACAACAGTGCCTATCATCAATAATGTGGTATGAACGAGTGAATAAGCGTAGATGTTTTGACAAGGGGAAAAAAAACAGGATGATATGTAGTGTGAGCTCTGAAGTGGAAAAAGGAAGGTTCACTGAAGCTGAAGGAAAATGTGGTTATTCAGTCAGGAAGTGCTATACACCTTGGGCACAGCAAAATAAAATCAAGAAGATTAATAATTTGTGAGCATTACTCTGTGTGATGTAGCAAAAAATCATAACACAAATCTGTTCACTTGTATTTTACAGGTATATTCCATTAAACATAGACTTCCATTGTTTTGTTTTTTTGTTTTTTTTTTTAATGTAATTCCATTCATAAAACTGCTTAAACAAATTAATGGCCTCCTGGCTTAAGGAGGTGTGTGTGGATTTCAGTATGCCATATTTGCCTTTTAGTATATAAGCATTTCAAACATTAATTCAATGAACAAGCTGCCTAAATGTGCATTCTGTAAACGTCATTGCTTTTTGTAGTAAAACAAGATTCACTGTTGAAAACTTTGTCTGGCTAAGAGTATGTGAAAAACAAAAAGAAAAACTTAATGCTTGAACATACAACTGATGAAAAACACGAAAAGTAATGCTTGAGTGAACAATGTACACAAATGAAAATTGGTAACATATAGTAATTATTTTATAAGCTTTATTTATCCTGAGCAGAGTTGCAGTGGAAGGGTGAACCTACACCAGCAAACATAAGGTATAAGGCAAGTAGGTATAAATATATCAAAATTCCCATCATTCAACGTGTTACCCGTTTGAATTCAAAAGAGTAAGGTTACATGCAAAATTGTGTTTCCCATCTCTCTCTCTCTATATATATCTATATTTATCTATCTATAAAAATAAAATCCAACATCTGTCTATCTGTCCGCTTTTCACAAGAGAACTACTTAACGGATTTAGATCGGGTTTTTTCCTACAATTTGCTTGCACATTCCGGTTGATTTTGCAACTTCTCTCATCGTGCTAAGTATTAGAGTTCGGTTGCGGCACCCATTTATTAATGCAAATCCGAGAGATAGGCTGCGGGCTGAGGGGAGGGGAAGGCAGGACCTCAGGAGTCTGCAGCCTGGCGGGGCCATCCTCACTCACGTGCCAGCCTCCGTTGAAATCGCTCTACCTCTTGCCACGTGTTCGAGTGTACCTTGCCTCCGCTTAGCTAGTGATACCCATTTGTTCAGCAGACATCATCTAGAGATTCTTAAAGAGTAACGTGCGACGTTTTTGAGAGAGACATCACAGCTACGTGTGTTTTAGAGGGTACTTGCTCATTAGCAGAGATTTCACGGCCTCATGCTCTTCTCCCCACGCAGGGGACGCTCTTCCATCAGAGTTGAACACAATCAGATACAGTGGCAACATATGGCGTTTAAGCATACCTACCTTCTGCTTGGCCAGAGATACCTTGCCAACATTTGAACATTTCTGGCAAAGTTCACAGCTACATTCTCGCCCCTGATAGAAAAATCAAAAATATTGTATATCAAGAGGCCCTTGGATACGAAAGCTATCAATATAAATTCTTCTTAATAAAAAAGCAATAAAAAAAAAAATGTAATAATTTGTAAGTTTGCCCTGTTTCACTACTACGTAGGTAGAGCCGCAGGGAACAGCTAGTTGATAATAAACCGAAGCCAAAGTGAGTCGGTATGAAATACATAAACTGGTCTCTGGCAGTTAACATTTTACTCATGGCCAAATGTACGTAGTATATTCAAAAGTAAAGAGTTCCAGTGAACAAATGGTACCATATTTTTTTTTTTTTTTTTTTAAACTAGAATTACTGTATACAAAATACAGTTAGCTACAGAGTATTTCTTATACATCTGATTAACTGACAGCATTATACTTGAAGCCCACTAATATAATTTAGAAGAGAATGGCAGGTGACTTCTAGCACTTTTCACATTGTGCAACATGTCAGTGAGTGATGTAAAAGACAGTACATCACAATCAGCAAATAAATGTTTGGGGCAAACTTTGAAAAACCTCCACTAACATTATTAGCATGTTTAAATCCACATATTTTGAATGAAAACAGGAACTTTGAAAAACTTGCGTTTTTTCTGTAGCTGTCTTCTTTGTACTTTAAAATTTATATTCATTAAGTATATCTTTCACAAAAAGGAGAATAAACAAATTAACGTAAAACCAACGAACAAGTTGTTCTTTAAACAGCATGTAACAAAAATGTCTTTGTTGCTGCAAAATACTTCCACTGGCATATGCTTCTTGAAGCACGTTAGTGTCTGGAAAAAGTGTGCACATCATAAAAAATACAAAAAAAAAAAACTTCATTTTTACTCATGGGTCCCACTATAAAATGCCGATGATCAATATGGACACTATTAGTGGTCAAATAGTGTAACACTCGGAGTACAATGTGCAGGTAGTTCTTCACTTCCTTTTCAAAATAACAGGGTTTTATTAGTGAGACACATACTAAACTGCCAGCATGTAAATGATTCTAAATATGGGCACTGATCCTTTCAAATTAAAGGAGGCCATCTTTGCTATACAGTATGCAAGGGCTGGTCACTTTAAACAACACTGTACCATGTGCTTTCCTAAACATGACATTAGCTATTAGTAATACAAGTCTTAATTTGCAGTACTTCACAAAAAGAATAGAAATACTGTTTAGAAAATGAAAACCATGCAGTGCTACCAGGTGACGCCACATTCAAATATAGAATGAGTCCCTCAAAAACTAATATAGAAACATTATCAATAAATAACGCAGAAAATATATGCATATTCTTGGATATTTTAACCTTTTTTTCTGCCTCTGTGAAAGGTTTAGTGTTTTGTTAAACAAGTAACAAAATGAAGCACTACAACACACATATACAAAGACAAAATTATATGTATATTATAAGACCACTGTGGCACAATGCTTACTGCTTCTGCCTCCAGGGGTCTATGGTCAAATGCACATACTACATGCACTGTCTGGTCTGGGAATCTCCCATATTTCCTTAGATTTCGCAGAGAAAAACTGGTTTTCTCATCCGTCTCTGAGATTAGCAAGTTCGAGTCACCAATAATTTATATGCATCAAACAAAAGAAACATAGCCACCCAAATCAATCAGGTTTTAAGAAGAAATGATTGTGTCATTTTAATATATAATAATTCCCATTATATTTCTTAAGAGACATTTTACAAACGCAAATGACGACACAAGCATTTTAAATTAATGGGGACTTTCAAAAACTTAAAATTGTGTTTTTTTGTATAGCTGTCAACTTTGTACTTTAAAAACTTTAAAAATTATATTCATTAACTATGTCTTTCACAAAAAGAAAAAATAACTAATATGAAAAAAATGAACTATTTTTTTGTTGCTGCAATACTTCCACTGGCATATGCTTCTTCAGACATGCAGAGCAAGGGACAAACACATTTTTAATGTTTCAAGAACCATTATTGTTGGATACCAATTATTTATCTTTGCAACTATATGAAAAAGCTTAAACTTTAAACAAAAAAATTTTTTAAAGTATTTTACAATGTACTGTATGTCATTCCAAAAAGCTTAATACATTACATAATACACGGTGGTACGTGTATGCACTGCAAAAAAGCAATGCTTCACAAAGCGGTTGTTTACCACCCTGGGTTCAACGCCGCTGCAATATGCTCCAGCTGCTTGTAATGCTAAAATTAAAACTGTGCTTGGAATACAGATGAATTAACTATTCTACTAATTAACAGAACTAGGAATTATCTTCAAATAGTTTCTGGAAGTAGGGCTGAATACATTTTTATATGTTTTTAACAAACATCAGCAATGTAAAATAAAACAATAAAATGTCATACTCATTACACCCGAGATCATACACTTTTTAACTGTTAAATACTTTTGAAAAGTTGTTCACAACTGCCTTATGTGTGACTGTATTAGTGGGTCTGAGAATATATGTGCTTTTGAAGAAATAAATTATGTACTGCATTAGTGACTAACCTGTACCTTTTTAAATATGTATGATTTAATTCTTCAATTTTCTCAACACAGAAGCACAACCTAATAGCAAGATAAGCACCAAGCCAGAGCTCTGCCCCAGTCCAAGGCACAAGCACAATCTAGAGACTCAAACAGGCCTAACAGCAGGCCTCTGGCCTGTTGCAGGAAACCTATGGAGTATATGCGGTCTGTACACTCATGCCAGTAATCAAACGAAGTTCCAAGCAATGCAGACAGCAGAGTGAAGGGGTTTTTATTGCAGTAGTAGAACAGCCCGGTCATAGCACCTGCACAATCTGAACTGCCCCAGAAGCAGCTCTCCAGACTGCGGAAGTAAGCCCATGGAGAATATACAAAGTCCACATTCCCTGCCAGGACTCAAACTATGGTCCTTGTTCAGCAAAGTGAAGGATTTTTAATGCAGATTATCTGCAAAAGTAGAATAGCCAGGTTTTATTTATATTCAAAACACACAATCCTATGCACTTGACAAAACAGACAACACAGCTGTAATGTCTAGTATGCATAAACCAGAAATAAAATTATTTCTGTGAGATCTCAACATGATCATTTATATTGTAAACAAACATAAAAATCAACCTGCCACACAAAAGATATTAATTGTATCTCACATGTTTCAATAAAATGTATATGCATATCCTGCACATACCTTGTACATTATTTGCAGTGAACTTTCTTAACTTAGTGCTTATCAGCAAGTAGAACAATTAGGAGCAGTGTAAATGTACAGTATACTAATCAAAATGAGCTATTTCACAACTAAGTTCCCACTTCTAATGGTATACACCTGGTTGATAGTCTGTATAATTCCCCCCCCCCCCCCCCATAACCAAAGAAACAGACTTAAACTCATTTTTCACTGCGTAACAGTTATGAATGTTAGCGCTTCCCTGGTGGAAGAAAATAAACCCAAAAGAGCTAAATATAAAAGCCCCGAGAATTCTTGCATACTTGTCAGTGAAGGCAGATGACAACTTCATTTTAGTGTCATTCAGATAATACTGTTAATCGTTTACTTTTAGATTTAATAATTAGGTGGTTTTCTTTTTTAGTAGCACTTTGTAAGAATGATGGGGTTCTCTTCCTCTGGAGTGTGTGTTAAGGAATATCAGCTGATGTAGTAGCGATTAAGACAAAGGAAGATTCGGTTTCAAAAACCCAGTATACGTGTCGAGGATCAGTTTTAATAAGACGTCTCGGCTCGAGTAAAATTCTGTCTTCTTCTATAAAGGGCAGCGCTTGTTCTCAATTTACATTTTGCTTTTTCATTGCCCAACATGTCCGTTTCCAATGAGTTAACGTTAGACGATTCAGCCCAACAACGGGAGTGTGATAGCGTACTAAAATGTTTAAACGATCGGACTCCCAACCTCCTTGTCCAACATTAAAATAAAACCCATGATTGTTTTCGACTTTTTATCACAGATTCACAACTGCCCATTTGTGCTTCGAAGATCACGCACACATAACGCAATACTAAAAATGAGCGTTTAAAAACAAAAATGGTCTCGGTCTCGATCTCCCTCTCTCTCCTTTTCCTCTCTCTCTCTCTCTCTCTCTCTCTCTCTCTCACGCAGACATACAAACGCACGCACACCAACTCTCCGACACCATTTTGTAAACCTCGACCTTAAGAGAGTATATCCACACAGGGGCAAATGAAAACAAAGGGGGGGTGGGTTAGGGGAGAAAAATAAAATAGTAACGGTGGGGGGGGGTCCTTTCCCATCAGACCCCGAGGCAAAGCACCCAGTGTCCGCATCAGAACGCCATGCTATTCTCGAGCAGTGGCTGCGAGCACGAAGGGGGTGGGAGAGTCCTGAGCCAGTTTTTTTCCTACCCCCACCCCTCTGAAAAGCGGTGCCATATATTGCACCCCTCCTTTGTGATATGTGCCAAGCTTGCAAAAGCCCGTCCGCATTCGTCCAGAATAAATCAACAGTACCGTGCTTGCCAGAAACAACGGTGACACTTCACTTACCCGTGCAATCCGCTAAAATGCAACCCTCTGTTTGTATTCCTAGCGGTGCCTGGGTCTCCTCTGCGACTATGGTGTAGGGATGTATACCTCGATGTGTATCTGCATGCGTAGTCCTTCTTTCTTTCTCTCACAGCGCATGCAGTTTCCTCTTTTTTCCGTCGCTCTATCGCTCGCTCTCACGCACGCGCACTCTTTTCCCAGCGCTTGGAGCTGGCGGCAGCGCGCAGAATGGGGGATGGGGACGCAGTGACTTAGGAGGCGGGGCTAATGCCCAGTAATGTCACGGCGCGGACTCCCGCGCGTTCTATTGACGCGTCGCATTCGCCAAGTACGCAAGCGAAATTAAGGAAGCAACGGCAAGGCAAGGTCTGGGAATACTAGGAAATCACAGCCCTTAAGCATTGATTGCTAGAGAAGAATTCTGAGTGTACTCGTCCATATTGTGTGCTGTGGAATGCTTTGACAGGAGATACAAGCAGCAGAAATAAACGCGAAATAACTTTGCTTTGAAAATTTAGGGTATATGTGCTTTATCCAGACTATGACAAATACGGATGTTGAAGAATGAATTCATCGCATAATATTGTAATGCTAATAGCTACACTTGCAGATATTTTCCTTTTTTTATTCTTATTTTTTATATTATTACCTCTACACTAATGGTAGCCTTCCAATGTTTTTGAAAACCACTGGCTTCCAGATACTTTTTTGACATGTCATAATAGTTGAGATAGTACATATTCATATGATATTTCCCCATTGTCTTTTTTATAGAGAATGGTCTTCATCTTGGTTGTCAGCTATCTCAGCTGTAGCATCCTTTGCATCCTTGCTGTTCACTGCACTTCATTTTTACAGGTAAAAGTGTGTTTCTGCATGCCAGCATCACATTTTCTTTTTTGTTCATGTCTTTGCTTCTTATCTCTCCATATGATCCTTGGAGCCACTGGCCTTTTCTTTATTTCTATGTTTTTTACCTGCATAGTCTCTTGCGCAACCACATGGACAGACAGATGGGCTGTTGACTTCAGAAAGCTACCAGAGTATTGTTTTTAACATTCTAAAGTCCATTTAATCCAAATCCGCAGCATCAGGTGTGTGTATGCTGCAGGTGGCACATGCTCCATGAAGAGCAGGTTCTTTTATTCTCAAATGCTGGCCCCAAAAACACCCACACACGTTCCAAAACAGGTGGAAGGGGACAAAACACTCCAGCATTGAAGAAATAACAGTTAGATTGCCTTTCAATATGGCTTTAACTTTTAACATTTAGGAAAATACAAGCAGCTAAAAGAAACATATCGTTATCATCCTCCTCCAAGGAGGAATGAGCACAAATTTCTTGTCTGCCACTGTGTTTCTTTTAGTCTCTTCAGCTATGCCCAGGTGGCTTAATTTGAAATAAAGTTTGGATGGTTTCCAGTGAGTCAGCACTCTGAGGTTAAAACAAATGACAGCAGCAACACCTTGTAGTATTTTCCTCTATTGTTTCATTCTAATATTATTTACAATATTTGCCCAATAAACAGTACAGTTCCATGTACTCCCGTTCCTCCCACTCTAATCAGAAAGTCTGTCTGTCACACTCTAGGCTTGCAGCTGTAATGTTGTTTTCTAGTTTCTCTTTGCATGTTTACATTTCAAAAGAGCATTGTTCTGCAACTCATATAGCATTTAATATTTTCAGTTAAAGCTAAAATGCTTTTAATGTGGGTGTATAAATGCAAGCTGAATCTATGTGTAAATATGCTAAATATTGCAAGTACATTATATGTATTTGTATAACCAATGAAAGCCTAAGTCATAGCGATGCACTATACTACAAAGTTTCAGTGCCTCACAGGGTCCCACTCATGAAAATACTCCCATGGGGCCAATTTAGAATTGCTGATCAAACAAATATGCTTGCCTTGGGGGAATGGGGAAGAAAACTGGTGCAATCAAACAAAACCCTATGTAGTCACAAAGAAAACATGCAAACTTAGCCTAGGTGGCAGATGGGTATGGAATTTGAATTCCTGATGCTGGATCTGTGTTAACTGTCATAATCCTGTATAGTTCTTTCACTGAAATAGAATTTTTTTATCATTTTACCGAGTGATTTAGAATCAATGCATACTTCAAATTTGTGGACTAATTGAGAATAATTATACATATATTGTATAGATTCTTGAGTATTATTTTACAAGCAGTGATCAAAAGGTTTTGAATCTGAACCTGAAAAGGGTATTCTATGGAGCTGATTTGGTAAGTATAATGTTTATAAAAAATATAGCTTATGGCATTGTTTCAGAACCAAGTCAACATGGTTGCTAAACACCACTAAGTAACATGCTATCACTGAATTTCTAATGCTAGAAAATAAAATGCCTTTAAAATTAAATTCTTGGTAGGAACAGCTGGCTTAGGTGCAGATGTATGTTCAAAGGATTCCTCCTTTAAACTGATTTTTGCTCAAACAGTAGCACAGCTACTTTTGTTAAATCTACCACAGTATTCATACATATTTTATTAATTTTTTTATAATGTCTAAAATGAAAAGTAAACAGAGGCAACCAACACAATTGCTAACTTTGATTCTGGATCAGGTTGGGTTGAAGGTGGTGTGTCTAAATGGGGAAATAAAGGCAGACAGACACCCCAATGTAAGTAATGAACAAGACTCAAGGTTTCATTGAATACCTTATATCTGAAAATCAAGAGGTGGCTGCAGCACTTCAGAACTTAATTGATTATTACAATAGCTGGCTGCAAAAGGCTTATGCTTTGAATTTATCCAATAGGATGAAGGGCTTGGAGTCAATGTGCAAAAATGTTGTGGTGGAACATGAGGTGCTCGAACATAACATTGACAGCTTAGATGCACAGGATTGGAAGAGCAATTAACACACTATTGGTGTGTCCAAGAAGGCAGTGAGCTGTGATTTGATCTCATTGGTCTCCCAACTATTACTTGACCTTTTAGGCAAAGATAAGCAGAGTTCTCCTCCAGTCTTGTGTGCACCACTCGTCTTTACCACGGCCTAAAGATAGAGATAGACTTTGTCCTATTATATATTTATGCATTATTTTTTAGGGAAATAAATATTATTTCACCTGGCAAATGAGAAGGTACAGCTTCTTTTTCAAAGAAGAAAAATTCACATATTTCCCGATTTTGGAGCTGATGTGGCTAAATGTAGCATGACCTTTGCCCCTGTAAAATGTGCAGCTGTATGCTGCATCAGTGAAGTTCAGCCTTCCATACACTGATTGGCTGCTAATAACTCACAAAAACCAATGGATGATATTCATGTCTCATCTGAAGTTCAAAACGTTTTACAAGAATCAAATTAGTACAATTTGAATGTTCTTTATGTTTCTTTAGTTTGTCATTGGTATTTCTCCAGGATGGCTACCTTCAGTTGAGATGTACTATCAGACAGACTAGTAAAAATACTTTTTTTTTTTTTTTTTTAAATTGTCTTTTTAACCTCCCCTGTGAAAACTGTAATCTATATTTTAAGAAACTCAAGCTTCATAACATATTGTATATAATGTCCTTTTGTTTTTAGAACAGATTTTATTTGTTGAACCGATTACCTGGGAGATGTTATATCTTGGAATAAAGATCTGCAGTCATTCATCATCCATGTCACATTATCTAAGTTGTATCTTGGAACATTCTAATGTTGTATTAATTTTATTCTTGATTCATGTTAAGGTTTACTTGAAAATGCTTAAAGTACTTTGGACATTACAATCTTCCTGTAAGGAAGAAAAAGGGAATTAATTTGTGTATATTTCCTTTTAAAATTATAAAGCAGGAGTGAGGTGGAGTGGTGGCTCTGAGGCTAAGGATCTGTGCTGGTATCCAGAAGGTTGCCGTTTCGAATCCCCATCACTGCCAAAAGAGATCCTACTCTGCTGGGCCTTTAAGCAAGACCTGTAATTGCTCCAGGGGCGCTGTACAATGGCTGACCCTATGCTCTGACCCCAAGGGGTATGTGAAAACTAACAAATTCCTAATACAAGAAGTTGTATAAGGTGAAATAAAGAACAAAAAAAAATCATTAGTGATTTGTCTACACTTTTTGTTTCCCTCATTTTGTATGTGAGTTTGCGTTCACCTCATTTGGAGTGATTTGTTTTTCTTATGTTTATATTTTTCTCCTGTTTTTTTTTTTTTTTTACATTTTGATACTTTTGTCAGCCACTTCACTGGGTCTCTGTTGGATTGTCTGTGTGGAATTCTATACTCAGTATATCTATGCTGAGACTGATTATGCTACCCATTCTTTCTTTCGACGCCCATTGACCACAACAACCCTGCTGCAGGATGCATTGTGAGCTTTATAATGCAAAATGTTAAAAGTATACTTTCTACTGTGAAGTGTAACAAGGTGTTTTGGCATTTTCAGAAACTCACAGTGGGGACTAGCATCCTTCCAGGAAACACACTTTTGCACGCTTTCATATCCAAATAAGTTAAGTGAGACAGTTTTTGTTCATTTGAGATTCCATAGTAACGCTAATCAGTTTATCATAGCTAGACGCAAAGTTTTCAATGCACCCTTATTACCAGCTAATGTATACAACCCCAACTCCAGTGACAGGAAGTTTATGACTAAATGATTTTCTTTTTTACCTGACGTGATTCTAGGTTTTCAATTCAACTCTTGATTTTTTTACTCCATAATCTCATCAGACATCACAGTCATCTGAAGGAATTAATTCTCTCTTACACAGATATAAAATGCCTGGTCATTTTTTATATCCCTCAACCAGTGAGTACTCCTTCTTTGTACTGTAATCCACTCATGTGCTCATACTGATTACTTTTTTATAGACAATAAGTTACTCTCTGATGTAAAGCATTGCATAAATGACAGCAGAATATGCTCCTGTTATTTTACTCCTTAATTTTAGCAATCCCATTTATATCAATGCCCTTGCCAGTTCATCTGTTCATTGTTGTATGACAGTGATTTTGCTAAATTCTTGACATGACAGATGGATGTTTTCCTTGACACAAACACTCCTCCCAACATCTCAAGTGACAGTTCATTGAAGACCCTCGAGGCTCATTTATGGGGACTGATCAACTACTAAATAAAAATAAAAAAAACACATTTTCTGTCAGACTTAACTAATTTATTTTTAAATCTTCACAGACAATACACAGCAAGTCAGTAAATATCTATAAGAAATTTCTAAGATTGCAGACTGAATTTAATTAGCTGTGAAACAAATATGCAGGATCATTATGATATTGGTTCCGCTCAAAAGCATATGTACACAGAGAAAGACAAATAACATTTCTGCACATCTGTAACACTAGTCTGAAATCTCTAATTATGGAGAGTTGGTCTCGATGTGGATTAACCACTACTGATCAACAGGAAATAATGTTTTTAAGATTTGTATTCCATTTTTCATACTGTGGAATCTCCTTTGGACACTTTTTTGTTTGACTCCTCTTTTTGATAACATACATTTGCCAGTATTAAGCCCTGAGAATAAAGTTGATCTGGAATGTTCACTCTCCCTTACTGAAATTCAGAAGGCAATTCATCTTCTGCAAAGTGGTAAACTGTTCTGGTCCCAATGGTTTTCAGTGGATTCTTATAAGAAATTTAGTTCTCTACTTGCAACTTTTATTAACTTCTGCTGTTTTGTTGCAGTAATAAAGGGATAAAGACTGTAGTTTTTATAGGACAATTGCTAATTTCAGCACAGATGCAAAGATATATTTATCAAAGCCTTGTATGGCTTGTTGAGGATGATTGTGAAGCTGTAGATTCAAAGAGATCCCTGACTCACTATAGGAGTAATTCTGAGCATTTTACAGTATCTATGATATGATCAGTGTCTATAATTATTTTATTGTTATTTGATTTCCTAAGTTTGGCCAGTTTTATCACAGGCTGTGTAAGCTTAGAATATTACCCATGAGTTTTGTGTTAAATTTGTGTCCCTTAATTGCAAGTAGTAATATATTTGTTTCTCATTTTTTGTTTCTTTGTATTGACAATACCTTTGTGATATCCATTTGTAATGTACATGATCCTGTCATACTGTTATGAAGGTGCCATACCCCTGTGGAACAGACTGGAAGTCTTGAAATAGGTAATATCTAAACCCTCACATTACAATTTCCTTAGTACATGGTTAACTGTAATATTTAAAGACTGTCTGGTGGTTAACTTCTAACATTTAAACTCCACCTATTATTTTAAAAAGAAATTAGTCTATTTGATCACCATCAAGTCTGTACTTATTACCTTGCATTGTTAGTATTGAGCTTTTGCTTTGAGTTCATTTTGGTATCTGTGTAAGCGAGAAACAGAAAACATTTCTTATTTTGCACACTTACTTCTTTTTACTTAAAGTTTTTTTAAATATATATTTGCATATGATGAGTTATGTTGCATATATGAGTTTGATGTTGTTTTTTGCTGCCAGTGGTTAAGTTGTTTAACTGCTCCCTTGGGCAATCTTTGTCTTGGACTACGGGATCATGGCACAATAACTGTTTTCAAAGCCAACCGTTGGTGACTTCTTCTTGTCCATTGCTGCTGACTTCTTCTTCTTTCGGCTGCTCCCATTAGGGGTTGCCACAGCGGATCATCTTTTTCCATATCTTTCTGTCCTCTACATCTTGCTCTGTGACACCCAGCACCTGCATGTCCTCTGTCACCACACCCATAAACCTTTGCTTAGGCCTTCCTCTTTTCCTCTTCCCTGGCAGCTCTATCTTTAGCATCCTTCTCCCAATATACCCTGCATCTCTCCTCTGCACATGTCCAAACTAATGCAATCTCGCCTCTCTGACTTAGTCTCCCAACCGTCCAACTTGAGCTGACCCTCTAATGTACTCATTTCTAATCCTGTCCATCCTCGTCAAACCCAGTGCAAATCTTAGCATCTTTAATTCTGCTACCACCAGCTGTGTCTCCTGCTTTCTGGTCAGTGACACTGTCCATTGCTGCTGACATAGGCTGTAATGTTGTGTAACATGGTAAAAGACATCTTTTATTCACTTTCTACATGCAGTTAAGTTTTAAATTATATGTAAAATCTTTTTCCACATTAAATAATTAAAAAGTTAGAAACTTAGCATTTCATCTGTTTATTATTTCATCTGTGATGTTGCAGAATGTAAAGTTGGAATTAGGGGTCCTCCTGCACTTCAGAACAAGTAATCCACCCAGTGAAGTTAGGGTGTACAAGTTTGACAGATAAATCTTTGAATCACTGTGCTACAGAACTTTCTATTGAATTTTCCCGGTTAATCAGTCTTTCCTCCTGTAAATTTTGACTATGTCTTTTTGATTGTTTTTTGACTCTGACAAAAGAGTATGTTTTGCTTCCCAGTTTTGCATCTTTTTTGACTTTATGTCTTTCCCAATCATCATCACTTTTCTCTTACTTGGGAGTATATACACATTATGAAGCTGAGACAATAGTGGTATTTAATTTAATATCATTCCTTGAATATTCTGTTCAGGATGTACATTCTGCTGTAGTCAAACTGGAAATGAGACATACTGTACTCTATGGTAAATATTGTAACAATCTGGAAAGGTGGGGATGGTGAGAAAGAGAGGAATGGACTAACCTCAGACGACATTTGTTTTAAGGGACACTTAACAGTAATGTTGGGTATTCCATGCCCAGATTCGACGAGTATGATTATTATTATAGCATACCCTTCAAAATGATTTTTTTTATCTCTGATTAGTTACAAAATACCCTTCAAAAAACAAAGAAGGACCTCTATCAGAAGTGACAGAGAAAGGAATGCCATAACATTTTCACCCTCACTTATGCAAGGTGAATGCAGTGCTGAAGACTATTTGAGAAGCATTAGTAGAAAGTAAGAACAGGGTGGTAGTATTAAAATATTGTGTTTTGGACCATGCAGAATCCATTCACATACATATTTTGTACTTTTGGTTTCATGTTATGTTTGTTATTATTTTTTATTGTTATTCATATAACTACATTTTGTGTACTTTGATTCTGGTGGCTCCCCTCTATATTATAGCTCGCTGCATGACCATGGCCATATTGTTTACAAGTTTTTACGCTTATTGTCAGTCAAATGATACTAAGGTCTCATGATACTGTATATTGAGTTATCATTCACAACCTGTAAAAGATTTTGACGCGCCAATCCTGATATCCACATTTATGGGTTCTAAAATACAATTTTTGTAGACTTTCGTGTGCTTCTTTTTGGCTACAAGTTTAGTTTGCAAATTGGTTATTAGTACAGTATTTTGCTTCTATTTATCTTTTCACTTAGACAACCACTCATTACATCATCTACTGCTCTAGGTACTCTTGTTTCATTTTTATTTTTCTTTCCCTAGTGCAGACTGCGGTGGGTAGCACTGCTGCCTCGCAGTTAGGAGACCCAGGTTCGCTTCCCGCATCCTCCCTGTGTTGAGTTTGCATGTTCTCCCCGTGTCTGCGTGGGTTTCCTCCAGCTGCTCCGGTTTCCTCCCACAATCCAAAGACATGCAGGTTGGTTAGATAGATAGATAGATAGATAGATAGATAGATAGATAGATAGATAGATAGATAGATAGATAGATAGATAGATAGATAGATAGATAGATAGATACTTTATTAATCCCAAGGGGAAATTCACATACTCCAGCAGCAGCATACTGATACAAAAAAAACTACAATATTAAATTAAAGAGTAATAAAAATGCAGGTAAAAGACAGACAATAACTTTGAATAATGTTAACGTTTACCCCCCCGGGTGGAATTGAAGAGTCGCATAGTTTGTGGGAGGAACGATCTTCTCAGTCTGTCAGTGGAGCAGGGCAGTGACAGCAGTCTGTCGCTGAAGCTGCTCCTCTGTCTGGAGATGACACTGTTTAGTGGATGCAGTGGATTCTCCATGATTGACAGGAGCCTGCTCAGTGCCTGTCGCTCTGCCACAGATGTTAAACTGTCCAGCTCCATGCCTACAATAGAGCCTGCCTTCCTCACCAGTTTGTCCAGGCATGAGGCGTCCTTCTTCTTAATGCTGCCTCCCCAGCACACCACCACGTAGAACAGGGTGCTCGCCACAACCGTCTGATAGAACATCTGCAGCATCTTATTACAGATGTTGAAGAACACCAGTCTTCTAAGGAAGTATTAGCCTTAGGTTAGGTGGATTGGCGATTCTAAATTGTCCCTAGTGTGTGCTTGGTGTGTGTGTGTGTGTGTGCGCGCCCTGCCTGGGGTTTGTTTCCTGCCTTGCGCCCTATTTGGCTGGGATTGGCTCCAGCAGACCCCCCGTTACCCTGTAGTTAGGATATAGCGGGTTGGATAATGGATGGATGGATGGATAGTGCAGACTGAACCCCTAGCACACAAAGTGAGAGTGATTAATTAACCTGACATACATATTTTTGTGGATGTGAGTGGAAAATCAGAGTACCTGGAGGAAAAAAAAAAACGATCCTGGAAACCCACAGTGACAGCAGGTTTTCATTCTAACTATTTTCTTAATTACTGTCCGTTTTTTGTTTCTAATTACCTTCTTTTTCCATCGTTTTAATTTACTTGATATTTAAGACTCTGATTGTTAATTGTTTCTTTTTTCCTTAATTTGTACCCAACCTATAATGAGATACAAAATGATCCAACATGTAATCAGTTAACCTGTGTCCATCATACAATATCTGAAAATAAAAATGAAGCTCTCTGTAATCTTGACCTGCTTAGATCCACAAAATATTTTGATGGTGAGCTTATAAAAAAAAAAAAAGTTTTGTAAATGTCTGCTGTGGCACAATGAGACAACCAACAACCATGGAATTAAATAAGAGGTTTAAGTAACAAGAAGAATTGGATTCTAATTAAGAAACTGGTTGGAGTGAACTTAGATGAAGTTTGAAGCCTTGACTTAGCTGGTCATCTGTTGGCTCACTTCACTTCTCATTTTTGTTTGACAGCCTTTAAAGGAAAAAATGACTCAATTCAGAAGACAGAGTCTTGAAAAACACAGCAATTAAAAATAAGGGAAAATAATTTATTTAACAGTAGAAATTGGTCACTGATGAAGAAAATGGCAGGAAGGAAAACCTGCAGCCCTCTAGGACACCCCTGAGTTAAAGGGATAATATGCAAGCTCCACAGAGAGAGGGACCCTAAGATGCCGCATCTATGACACCATTCAAAAACTTTATATACCAACATTTTTTTTAACAAGTAGCTTCAGAGAATCTGTTCTCACTTAAATAGATGCATCACAGTTTGATTTTATGAATGAATGAGTCCAGCGATGACTTGGTATAAATAATAGTACATAACAGTACATGCAAGACCATTTTTATTTGATGTTAATATTGACTAATATTTTCTAAATCCTTTAAATTTGGGCCACAAAATCTTTAAGGTAGTTTTCAAATGATCATATCTTATTTGTACATTCTATTTGCCTGATAGCACCCTATTGTGACCAGTAGTGGGCGCTGCAGTCTCCCAAACCTCAGAAACACAAGATCTACACTACTCTGGTTCATAAAAGGATTTTTGTTCCATGCAGGTCTTAAGAGAACAATTAACACAGCCAATACACGATATAAATGCATGCTCTCTGTCACTCTCTCGCTCTCTCTCTGTGCACCATCCTCCTGTGAGTCTTGCTTTCCTTCCTCCCAGCTCTGACTCTCTGAGATGAGGCAGGCAACTTCTTTAATATAAAACCCAGGAGTGTTTCCGTGTCCCATAATAATGGCCTGGGAGCACTTCCGGTTTAGGCTGGAGCGAGACAAAGTAAGACTCACCAGTGCCTGCAGCACTCTCTGCCGGCACCTCCAGGTCACTTGAGGCCCTCTGGGAATCTGTGGCACTGCTACCACCCAGAGGGGCTACCATCTAGTGATCCAGGGGAAGCAATGCCCAGTGCATGTTATCTCCTCCAGTCCTTCCATTCTGAGGGTGTCCTGGCCAGGAAAGGGTCCCGGCCATCCCTCACATTATGCAAGGTGGGTCCCCTGAATAGGCCTAATCAAGCCTGTCAGGCAATGAAAGGATCATAGAAGTGAAAGTATGTAAAACTGGCTCCTAGTGGAATCCACTATTTTCACAATTTTGTTTTCTGATTGACCCTTAACTAATATAGGTGATAGGGCATAAGTCAGAGATGAAAAAAAAATTTAATGACAAATCAAGGTTTAACACAACACAAGGGATGGTAACAGTAACAACAAATAAATGAAGAATAAAATGACAAATGAGTTTTTATCAGAACACAGGGGATACTTAGAGGAACAACAAATACATTCTATGAATGACAGGTTACATAGCCATACAGTACTGCAATGGTGTGTAAAATGAGGAGTCACTTTACTCAGCAGTACTCAAACATGAAGATTCTAGGTAGACGGAGGGATGATCTGCTAGAGGAATTCTGGTCATTTTTGTGTAGATTTACTCTAGGCTTCTTTCAAAACAAATATTTTCCCTTACACCTGACTCAGGGGAAATTAAAAGGTAAAATATTTGGCTAATGAATTCACTGGTCTACAAAAAATATTTTTTGTTTGCTGCTGGGAACTTCAGACCAGCTCTCTCTATTAACGTTTTTACACTGATTTCATATATGAAATCGGAATTAAGCTAGCACACCAGATTTTTGAGATACACATCATTTCCATTTTGACACTTTTGAATATCAATATAATATATCAACACGATATCTAGAGTTTGAACTCTGTCCCACCAAAATTGTTTGAATGTGTTTATTCTGAAAACAAACCAGAAGACGATACCAGAGACACTTTAAAAATGTTTATGTCAATTTACCTCAATATAAAAGCGAGGTCAGTGTGCTCAAAATTGTCTGAGGTACTTGCTTTTGCGCTTGTACTGCACATCCGTCTCTTTTTGAATGAACCAACAGTAGTGTGAATTTCCCATTGGGATTAATAAAGTATCTATCTATCTATCTATCTATCTATCTATCTATCTATCTATCTATCTAGTCACCCATCATGCTCAGAGTAAATTTTCCCTGATATCAGTTTTCCATCACCTTTATATCTTGATGAAATCTTTGCCCATGCTCATCACTGACATCACTTAGATTTGGTGGAAAAAAGTCGAGATGAAAATGTAAAAAGTGCGTCTTCAGTGACATTCTGGCTCCTGTAAGCTAATATACTGTACTTTCAGCATATTCTCCACAAGCTCAGTATAATTCTCTGCTCTGTGCTTGTCAAGACAATTCTGGACAACCTGCACGAATGAGGGTGCTGATTCAGTTGGCTTCAGTTTCTTTTTGAACTCATCGTCGAGCATCGGTTCACAGATTTCAGGGCCAACAAAATCACCTTCCTTAATTTTGGCTTTTCTTGAGACCAAACTTATTTCTTAAATGCTGAAACGCATCGCCTTTACTGTCCAGTCACCCTAGTTGTCCAAGACCTGGAACATCATAACTAAAAAACGGGATGTGCTGGACGAAAACGGTTTTCAGATTTGGAGTCAGCAAGTGAAATTTGTTCAAGTACAGGTGAAAGAAATCCCAGTAGCAAAATGCTTGTTGACCAGTGGAAATTTTTCTTTTTATTTCAGCACAGTGTAGAAGACCACTTCATTTGTGGAGAGAGTAAAATATGCAGCATCTAGTTCCATATTAACATTTTTGACCTGACCATAGGTTTCTGAACATTAATCAGAATATAAATACTCAACAACAAAATGTCTAACATATCAATCAAAATCCCATAAATCCAAATATTTCACTTTTGAAAATGAATAGTCTGTTAAACTGGAGGTAATTTCTAAAATGGAATATTTATAAAAAAGTGTAGCTGTCTTACCTTTAGAGGATAAAAAAATCAGTACTAAACATCAATATCAAACATATTCAGAAGATATACTATACATAATATCATCTTTTGGCTTGTTTGCATGTATCACATACTTTTACATTTTGAGATTGCCTCCATTTACAAAAAGCTACCACAAAAACAAAAGATCAATTCTCAGACTCATTTAATTCTACAAAGTCTTGGCAATGATGAATTTCATCCTCAGTAATGAAGTGTTGTCAAGAATGCCAAAGAACAGTCTTAGGATTTAGCGGCGTACACCAAGAAGGCAGATTGGGTCTTTGATGTTCAAGAGGGAGTATAATGGGGTAGCAGCTCAGCAAGAATGATAGGTTCTGGAGATATTTCAATAGAATAAATTATTGCATGATTAAATATAATAGATGTACAGCTTTCTCTACTTAAAATATATAAGAACAAGTTTAATAGCCTGTCATTTGCTACTGTGAGCATGGTAGGTTTAAAATTGAGATTTGGAAGGAGGGGGAAAGACTTAAGAGCCAGTGCACCAGGTGGGAAAGAAAAGTAGGATGTTTACCTAAAACAAAAAAATAAACGCTGCCAAAGCAGTTCTCATGATGTGCTTTGTGCAGGGGTCTTCTTTTTCTGTAGTTGAAATGAACTGCTGACCATTTTTACAATAGCTATTATCTCCATTTGTGACCCTACTAAAAAAATAATATTGGTGAAGAAGCAAGGAATAAAACAATTCATTTCATGATTGATTTGGATTCTTCAGCGCTTCAAGCATAAGGGAAATTATCTGTATGAAGTGAGTGAGCATTGCTGCATATCTCTTAACATGTATTTCTTTTTGAAATTGCAGGCAGTATCAGTACTGGCACTATAAGAATGAATGCATTGCCCACATAGTTGTAACTATTACATACAGTATGATAATTATACCCATCTAACATCCAGGACTCTTCTGAACTTTTTCAAGTAAAGACTTACTGTACTCCTGTAGTTGCAGAATCAATTTATTTTATTTTTATGGGATTTGTAAAAAAAATGCACATCACTTTTCCACTTATTTCAGGACAAGTCTTGAGATATCTTCAGAAGATGCAGTAACTCTAACCAATATTTTTTTTAAATATGTAGCAAATAATTATTGGATACTTGCATAGGCTTTCCTCCAGGTACTCGCACTTTCATTCCACATCCCCAAACATGTTAGTATTTGATTAATCCGTAATCTCAACTTGGCTCTGTGTGACCATGAGTGTGATTCTTGACATAAACTGGGTTCCTGTGCAGTGCTCCCAAAATAGGCTGCAACCTCCAGAAGTGAAAAATGAAAAACTCCAGCCATCTTCTCTAATATTACTGAAATGCCAACACAGAAACAAAACAAAAAAAACAAATATTCTTTGATGAAAGCATCACCAAGGCCTGGTTACAATCACCTCAAGTCTATGTGCTTCTTTCTGTATTTACATCTGTAAAAAATGTCACTGGTGCAGAGTTTTTTATTTTATTGCAATTATAACTTACATAATAAGTAAAATACTCTTCAGTCAAACATATAATCACACTAAATTCCAAAGTTATATGTTTAAAATAAGTTAATCATGCCTCCTCCCACCTCACTCACTCACTGCAGCAACAATGAAAACAAAGTGCCCAATATGAGGTGGTTCCTCCTACTGTGCTGTATATATTGAGATGTCAAGGAGGTTAAACAGAGGCATGGCATGTTTATTTTAGAACAGCATTTATGAATTTTTCTAGTTTAAGTAATATAAGACACCACATTACCGCTGAGTTATTGAGGGTGGGTTAAGATTCTTGCTAGCAAGCAAGCAAAACAAGTGAACAAGAGAGACAGAGGGAGACACACACACACACACACCATCAGTGTCCCACACTGCATCCTCAATGCTTCTCTCTAGTCATGTTATCCTGCTAATGTAACCAGTCAACTAAACTGTTTCAATTTCATAATGATGACAACTTTCAAGCACATGTGGGGGCGAATTAACATTAGTTAACAAGCAATTGAATTTAATCAAGAAATTTAATTTGGACTGTCAAGATTCGGCTTAGTTCAGCATCTGTAGCGCATCACAGGATAGTTGGTGTGAGACAGGAGGATCAGAGAGTTGAGATGAATGTGCAGCAAGGAGACAAGGAGAGTGTGGTCAGCGTGAGTCAGGGTAGCACTCAGAGTCAAATAGAGTTAGGGGAACAGTATAACATGGGCTTTTATGTTAGTCTGCCCCCACCCGCCTGAACAGGACTGAGCTTAAGGACCATTGGTACATTATGCAGAATTTGGTTTCAATTGGCTTCACAAACTGTGAATCAGTTTTACCCTTAACTGATATAAATTGTTAAATTAGCTGACTCTTTTCCTTGTCTTATTTTGCTTTCACAAAAATGTAATGGTGTGAAATTTACAATAAGAAATTTTTATTTATTTAGTTGACACCTTTATTCAAGGAAACATGGCCAGCAAGTTATAATACATACAATAATGATTAGAAATTGCAAGCATCAAAAGCAACAGAGAATAATATATCGTATTATCGTACAGAAGAGACACCAAGCAGTTACAAAATATTTATCAAAAAAGGTGAATTTTTAAAAGATGCCTAAACATGAGTAAACTGGGTGTACTTCAAAATAGCCAAAGTGAGATCATTCTGCATCTTTGGAGCAGAAATGGAGAAGCGCTGTTCAGACTTGGCTTGTCTGGCAGAAGGAGGGATAGACCAGAGGCACATGGATTATGAGGAAAGTGCAGCAGGAGTTACAGAGTTACATGAAGTGTTCCACGTTTCTGTCAGAGTTGGGAAGTTAAGAGAATGAAGAGAGGCATAGGCAGTGATAAAATTACCTGAATGACGGCTCAACAGTTGATCAGAAATTGATATCCTTGATTGAAGTATTTGTATTTTTTTGCAATATCCTTAAATTCCCAACCCTTAATTGTATCCAAAATACTGTTAACTAATGACAAGAAAAGCAGATCCCAGTTCAAAAGACACTGGATGCTAAAGGATAGAAATACAAAAAAAAAAAAAAACTATTTAACATATATATATTCTGCCTTCACTGAGTGCAAATGTACTAGCAAAACCATTTTCTGATTTCAATTTATAACCAATAGTGATGCAATGACAGAAAAAAGGCATATTGTCTCAAATATGGGTATGGAAACCTGCATAGGTCAAACTGGTTGTGATCCTTAATAAAATATGAAATTATCCAAGCAGTTTTAGATATTGTAAAGGTGTTGCTGACATACCTGGAGCAGTGTTACATGCACAGTTAAAATCTCACAACATTTTTATCATCCACATTTGGTGCATATATATCAGCCAGGATTAGTTTAATTTCTTCCATTTTCCCCGCCATCATAATATACATGTAGGACTCTTCAGGCCTCCAACATTATGTTTGCAGTTACAAAGGGGATTGCTTTGTGAATCTTAATTCCAACGTTACTGTTCTTCTTACACTACTTGAAGTGAAAGAAATGGCCAATTTGGCTCCTTTTCAGGCTGAGTTGAGTTTTACTGTTGAAATGTGTGTCCTTAAGGAACACCATATCTAATTTTAAAAAACTAAGATGTCAAGCCAGTTCTTTCTTTTGAAGTCATGATTAACACAGCATTTACAATTTATTGTTAATGTTCTAAAATTGAAAAAATATACATTTTAAATACAATTCAACATTTTGTCTTACATTAGGATTTTTATTTCATGTTTCAGCTGTTGAGTTCTGCGACTAGCAATGTCTTAGAATGGAAGTCCATCCATCCATCCACCCTCTTCCACTTATCCGAGGTCGGGTCGCGGGGGCAGCAGCTTGAGCAGAGATGCCCAGACTTCCCTCTCCCCGGCCACTTCTTCTAGCTCTTCCGGGAGAATCCCGAGGCGTTCCCAGGCCAGCCGAGAGACATAGTCCCTCCAGCGTGTCCTGGGTCTTCCCCGGGGCCTCCTCCCGGTTGGACGTGCCCGGAACACCTCACCAGGGAGGCGTCCAGGAGGCATCCTGATCAGATGCCCGAGCCACCTCATCTGACTCCTCTCGATGCGGTGGAGCAGCGGCTCTACTCTGAGCCCCTCCCGGATGACTGAGCTTCTCACCCTATCTTTAAGGGAAAGCCCAGACACCCTGCGGAGGAAACTCATTTCAGCCGCTTGTATTCGCGATCTCGTTCTTTCGGTCACTACCCATAGCTCATGACCATAGGTGAGGGTAGGAACATAGATCGACTGGTAAATTGAGAGCTTCACCTTGCGGCTCAGCTCCTTTTTCACCACGACAGACCGATGTAGAGCCTGCATTACTGCAGATGCTGCACCGATCCGCCTGTCGATCTCACGCTCCATTCTTCCCTCACTCGTGAACAAGACCCCGAGATACTTGAACTCCTCCACTTGGGGCAGGATCTCGCTACCAACCCTGAGAGGGCACTCCACCCTTTTCCGGTTGAGGACCATGGTCTCAGATTTGGAGGTGCTGATTCCCATCCCAGCCGCTTCACACTCGGCTGTGAACCGATCCAGAGAGAGCTGAAGATCACGGCCTGATGGAGCAAACAGGACAACATCATCTGCAAAAAGCAGTGACCCAATCCTGAGTCCACTTCTCGTCTACCGGGGTAAACCCCAATGTACAGGCTCCAAGTCGGGGGGCAAAAAGTATACCCACACCCGCTCGGCGCCTCTCACCGGGGGCAACTCCAGAGTGGTAGAGAGTCCAGCCCCTCTCAAGGAGATTGGTTCCAGAGTCCAAGCTGTGCGTCGAGGTGAGTCCGACTATATCTAGCCGGAACCTCTCAACCTCGCGCACTAGCTCAGGCTCCTTCCCCTTCAGAGAGGTGACATTCCATGTCCCAAGAGCCAGCTTCTGTAGCCGAGGATCGGACCGCCAAGGTAGAATGGAAGTCTGAACACAGAATATAGTACATGTTCCTAGCACTCTTTCCCTTCCCTCCTTAACCACCACCACCCATTTAACCTATTGAAGTTGAGACAAAACAAGTCAGAGTCCCTGTCCTCTTAAATGTGTCTGAAGCACATTGATTCCCTTCAAAATAGTTGGCAAGAAGTTGCCTATTTGCACTACAGACAAACTGCAGCAAAACCTTAACTGCTTACTGGAAAACTCTGGGTGCCCTTTGACTCTCTTTCTGTCTGGAAATCCTTAATTTGACCATAGAATTCTCTGCTTTGAGATCTACAGAGCATCTGGTCCCTATATTAACAAAATGTTGGAAATGGCACAGCTAACATGTGCACAACCTGCCCCTTGGTCTTCAAACAGCTCTTAATCTTTAGCTTACCATATCCTTGCAGGAGTTGCTGCTCCTGACTTGTCTCAGTCCACACAGACTCTCTCCTCTTATCATCACTCTGAACTTTTAATTTTGCTGGGCTGTTTAGGCACTGGGTGCCAGACGTTGGGCCTGTTATTTTATTACATGCTAAGACCAATGTTTACTTCTTTACATGTTGGGTTTTTTGCATTTTTAATTACAGACTTGATCACAAAAATAAAGAGAACTAGAATAAAATCTAAGCCTTTGCTGAACACCTTCAACACATAGTTACTGCCTAACAGCATTATATGTAGCCCTACCTAAATCTCTCTATTATAATAAAAAAGTCTTGGGTCAAGACGTGATCTTCTGCAGAAGACACTTTGACACGCAGCGCGACAAGGAGAACATGCAGCTTGGCAGCCGGAGCAGCAAGCCAGCAGCTGATCCGTCCACATTTCCTTAGTGTGCGTCCAGCCCCCCCAGGGCACATAGCGCACCCCAGGGGTGGGCGAGTGAAGCGAGCAGGGGGCACAGCCCCCTAGTGTTCTAAAAAAAAAAAAAAAAGAAGAAGTTCCTTCACTTTGGCACCAAAATACACAATCTTTTTCCCAAAGAAATTTTCAAATTGATGCGCCTAAATATATCACAGGTGGGTTATTTTAATTACTGTTAAATAATCATTCATTAACAAAAATGTGGAAGTCCAGTCATACTAATGTAAACAACCTTTTTTGTTTTTTTCATGTCTAGTTTGATTGATTTTTATTAACACTAATTTAAATTAACTTACATATAATGAAGATAAACTGACTGCCTACCTTTGGTTGATTTGTAAGACATGTCAGCCCATCAGAAAGCTGAAGCAGCCAAATAATATGTGTCACACACACGCACCTGGGGAGCAGCTGACGGGCTCAACGACACGGGACAACACAAAGAAAGTGGGTTTTGTACAAGGCACTAACGTGTCTCTCTCTCTCGTTCAACAGAAAAATAGAAGAATAAAATGTACAATAAGACTGGCAGACGATTCCATTCACCCGTTAAACCCTCCACTTCTGACCTTACCTGACGACTGCACTTCTGGCTTTTTCATTCCATGTCATGTCCGCTCGACCTTCTTCCCAGCATTCCTCTGTGTTCAATTTCCTGTCAGTCTTCCTATATAAACATCATTCATGCACTGCAATTTTGTCCGTTGTATGATTCATTGTCATAGTGAATGCATAAGCCAGGGAAGGTTATTCTGGACTTTACAGTATACAGGGCTCAAACCCCAAACCTTTATGAGTGTGTTGTCCATTTCTTTTCACAGATTGGCGTAGTCAGCAGGATCCCGAGTGTTCGAGGATGTCTGAAGAACAGAACCTGCATACAGTCCTAGAGACCATTCTCTCAGAGTTACAAATCATTAAAATCCAAGTTGGAGAAACCCGTACCCACATAGCAGAGGTCGAGGCTCAGATCACCGCAACCAAGGCGGTAAGACCGAGGGCTGCTTGGCTTCATCCTCTTCTGTTGGTTGCTTTGTCGGAGGGGGATGACATAGAGTCTTCTTTACTTGTCTTTGAGCACACCGCCACTCACAATCGGTGGCCGAGGGCAGACTGGCCCACATAGTGTCGCCGTATTTAAAGGGGGACATGCAGCAGGCCTATTACGTTCCCCCCAAGGAGGAGGCTGCCGAATACGACACCCTTAAGGGCGAGATTTACAAACGCTCGGGCCAGCTGGTGAGAAAGTGGAAGCTCTGGAAATTCAATCTAGACAAACTTGCCTGATCTCAGACTTTTGAGATATGGGGCAAGATCAGCCGCTGGCTAAGGCCAGACAAGAACAACGCACGGCTGGAGGTAGAACAACTTGCCTGCGAAACTTACATTAATGCCATGCCAGATTTCCTCGTCCAGCAGGTCCATAGACAGGAGTATCAAAACATGGATGCCCTTATAGAGGTGGTCGAGCGTCATATGCTGGTCGTCAAGTGGGGAGGGTCCAAATGGGCTGCTCAGGGAACCCGACCAATATGTGTCGCTACACCTAAGTCCAGCCATTGATCCTCAGACTCTCCGGTTAAACCGAAGGAGAAACAGCCCAGTCTCCCCCGCTGCTTCAAGTGTTTGGAGCTGGAATACATAATAACTTTTTGTCCTCTGTCTGCAGAACCTATAGATTGCACCTGGGCCCGAGGAAAGCGGTATTGTGCTTTGACTAATCCCCTTTCTTCATCTAATACGGGGGTGGTGTTAATAAACGGACACAGCATGCTTGCTATGTTTGATTCTGGGAGTAACATCTCCATTGTTGCTCGCCGTTTTGTCCTGCCGCAACAGTTCACCAAGGCTATGACCGGGGTATTATGTATACATGGAGAGACCAGGTATTATAGATCCACCTACTGTTTTGTAACTTGGGGTGGGGTTCCAAAGAAATTACTGGTGGCAGTGTTTCTGGACTCTCCTTACCCGGTTATTTTGGGGCGGGACTGGTCAAAGATTGAATGCGATATGAGACCAACCTCTCCTAAGACAGAGTTGAGCCTGGTAGTGGATGGAGATAACCCCACCCCGGCTGCTCCCACACCGTGTCAGTCTGTTAGTTCAGCTAAGCTGGAATCTTTGGGGAGTGAGCATACAGCTTCACCGGCCCTTCAAGAAGTAACACCAGAAGAGGGTCAGACAAGTGACGCAGCATTCCCTGAGGGCAGCGACGATCCTTTATGCTTGCTGCAGTTTCAGTTTAGGTGTACTCCTTCCTCCTTTAAAAGGGAACAGTGGAATAATGATTCCCTTAAAAGTGCTAGAAATGCTATCGTGTCTGTTAATGGGAACCCCACCCAAGATTCCATAGCACAAGGGCGAGAGGAGGTTGTTGCTGTTAGTCCCACGGACTTTCCGGCAGGAGGTCTGTGAACTAGCTCACACCCACCTCTTGGGAGCCCACTTGGGAACCAAGAAAACACTTGAGCAGATTAAACTCCGATTTTTTTGGCCAGGAATAAATGAGGAGGTCCGCTGATTTTGTCAGTCCTGCCCCGACTGCCAACTTCGCCAGATTCCATGAAGGGACCATACTCCTCTGATCCCCATTCCCCTGGTTAACATCCCTTTTGAAAGAATTGGCATCGACCTTGTTGGCCCGTTTGAACCCTCAACCAAAGGTCATAAGTACATCTTGGTAATGGTAGATTATGCTACTCGATATCCAGAGGCCGTCCCCCTGCACACTGCTAATACTAAAAATATCACACGGGAACTAGTAGTCCTCTTTTCACAAGTGGGGATCCCTAAAGAAATCCTTACAGATCAAGGGACCCCTTTTACATTGGATACATTCAAGGAGGTTTCCAGGTTACTCCAAATTAAGCATCTTAAGATGTCTGTGTATCACCCCCAAACAGATGGGTTGGTGGAACGGTTTAACCAGACCCTGAAACAGATGCTATGCAAGGTAGCTGCAGAGGATGGGAGAAACTGGGACCACTTACTCCCCCTTGTTCTTTTTGCCTATCGGGAGGTGCCTCAAGCCTCTACAGGGTTCTCCCCTTTTGAGTTATTGTATGGGCGACAACCCCGATGTATTTTGGACCTGGTAAAAGAAGGTTAGAAGATGGAGGCTCTCCCCTCTACCAATATTTTGAAATATATGGTGATAGATTTGCACATATTCAGCCCCTTCTAAAAGAGCAAATGGAAAAGGCTCAGTCAACGCAGTCCCGAGAGTATAATAAAAACAGCTCACTCTGTGAATTTCTTCCCTGAGACAGAGTCATGGTTCTGGTGCCCACTTCCCACTCCAAATTACTGACCCATTGGCAGGGGCCCTTCGAAGTTAAGGAGAGAAGAGGTCTCATGGATTATTTGGTGAGACAGCCAAATTGTCGACCGAGAGAGCGGGTATATCACATTAATTTGTTGAAACCATGGAAGGACAGGGACTCCGATCCCTCCTCTGGACAACCCCGCTCCCTTTTCTCAAAAGAAATATCCCTTAACATTGCGGATACTCTAAAACCCCTTCAAAGACAGGAGCTAGAATCTGCCATCCTGTCTGTCCCTGAAGTGGTCAGCGAGGCGCCAGGCCGGACTGCCTTGATTTAGCATGACATTGTGACGGAGCCCAGGATAGTCGTCAGGGAGCAACCCTATCATCTCCAGAAAAAAATGTGCAGAAGCAGAGTTGGAGATTAGACAAATGCTGGACTTAGGTATTATTGAGGAGTCCCACAGCCCCTGGTCCAGTCCAGTCGTGCTCATCTCCAAGCTTGATGGGTCCTGGAGATTCTGCAATGACTTCAGGCGACTCAATCAGGTCTCCAAATTTGATGCATATCCTATGCCCCGAGTGGACGAACTGCTCTAGAGGCTGGGTAATGCACAGTTCCTGACTACCCTCGACATGACCAAAGAGTACTGGCAAATTCCTTTAGCGGAATCCACCAAAGAAAAAACTGCATTTAGCACCCCTAGTGGACACTGGCAATACACGGTCCTCCCATTTGGATTGCACGGGGCGCCAGCAACCTTCCAGCATCTGGTAGACAGGGTGTTAAGGCCCCACAGCTCCTATAGTGCCGCCTACATGGATAACGTGGTCATCTTTTCCGACACCTGGGATGAACATGTATTGCAGGTTTATATGGTTTTGTCGACACTAGCTTGAGCCGGGCTGCAGATCAAACCCAGGAAATGCTTTTTTGGGTTGAAGGAAGCCAGATATTTGGGCTACCTAGTGGGCTGGGGAACCATAAAACCACAGTGCTCCAAAGTTACTGCCATACTTGAATGGCCCTGTCCAATAACCAAGCGGCAGGTACAAGCATTTCTCGGATTGGCAAACTACTACCGCCGGTTCGTACCTCGCTTCTCAGAGAGAGCCTAGCCCTTGACTGATTTAACAAAGAGGAGGGTTCCCTTTAATGTGGTATGGAATGAAAAAACAGAGCGAGCATTTAATGACTTGAAAAACACCCTTACATCAGCACCTATATTAAGAAGCCCTGATTTCTCTCATTCTTTAATTCTCCAGACCGATGCTTCGGACACAGGTCTAGGTGCTGTGCTGAGCCAAAGTATCGATGGTGCTGAACACCCCATAATGTACCTGAGCCATAAACTGTTGGACCGGGAAACCAGGTATGCGGCAGTAGAACGAGAGGCCCTCATGATTAAATG